>NW_006921807.1:2965727-2985491 GCF_000298275.1 Orycteropus afer afer | reverse complement strand
GTATAGCAGGGATTGTGGGGCTGGCGCGGGATCGGGCAGTGTTTCGTTCTGCTGTGCATGGGGTCGCTATGAGTCGGAAATGACTCAATGGCACTTAACAACAACAACAACATAAAGTTCATCAAAGATAAAATAGGGGAAAATCTGGGAGCCGTAATTTGTGGCATAAATAGACTATCAAGCATAATCCATAATGTGTAGGAGATAGAAGAGAAGCTAGATGACTGGGACCTTTTAAAAATTAAATTCTTATGTGTATCGAAAGACTTCATCAAAAGGGTAAAAAGAAAGCATACAGATTTGGAGAAAATACTTGCCTATGACACATCTGATAAAGGACTTATCTCCAAAATCTATATAAAATTTCACACCTCAACATGAAAAAGACAAATAACCCAATTCACAAATGGACAAGACTTGAATAGACACTTCATCAAAGAAGATGTACAGCATCCAACAAACACATGAGAAATTGCTCATGATCATTAATCATTAGAGAGATGCAAATCAAAACAACAATGAGATATCATCTCACCTCAACAATAATAGCAAAGTTCAACAGGTCAGAAAATAACAAATGCTGGTGAGGTTGCAGAGAGATTGGAATTCTTGTGCACTGCTGGTGGGATTGTGAAATGGTACAACCACTGTGTCAAATGGTATGACATTTCCTTAAAAAGTACCATTTGACCCAGCAATTCCATTACTAGGAATATATCCTAAAGAGATGAGAGAGAGCGCACAAAGAGACATATGTACACCTATGTCCATTGCAGCACAATTCACTATAGGAAAGAGATGGAAACAACCTAAATGTGCATCAACAGATGAGTGGATAACCAAATTATGGTACATGCATACAATGGAATACTATGCTACATTAAAAAACAATGAGGGATACACAAATCATCTCACAGCATGGATGAACCTGGAGGACATTATGCTGAGTGAAAGAAGTCTATCACAGAAAGACAAGTACTGTATGAACCCATTACTGTAGAAAGACAGAGAAGGGTTTGCTTGGGAAAGGGAACTCACTTAGTAGGTTACTGGGATGAAGAGGGAATGGGAAGGATTAATTTTGGGCTAGTTGGGGCCTACACACTGACGTGGGTATTGGGGAGGGATATACAGGAAGGATCTATGACCACCATGATAACATTAGGAAATAGGAGGATATCAAATTGTGCACATAAGGAGAGAGACAAGCTAATACCAACCAATGTGTCCACAATACTGCATTGCTATTAACACCAAACACCAGGCTACAGATAAACACATAAACACCTGAGATGATCAGATGGGGGTCAGTGAACAGAAGTATACACTAGACCAAGGAGAGATTCAGCTGAGTCTAATCTTGCACAGACACCAGTGATACAAAATACCTGCAGTCCTTACAGAAACAATAGAAGACAGACACAGAGTAATCCCTTCCAGACAACCAGACGCTATGCGAGAGAGATCCAATAGATCTACCATCTCAGGCCCATAGTACTGGGGAACACCAGACTCAATTGACACAACAAAATACATAAAAACTTTGCTCCACATCCTACATTGGTGAGTAGCGACTGGGATCTTAAAAGCTTTCAAGCAGCCACCTAAGCTGCAGCTAATGGTCTCCTAGTGTCGGAAGAAAAGAAGAACACAGAAACAAACAACAACAACAACAAGAACAAAAAACAGGGCATTTGGAAGCAATCAGCCATAGGACACGATGGCCCTCAAGACCAGAAGAACTAGATGGTGCCTGGCTATCAATGCCAACCACCCAGGAAAGGATCAACTCTGGAGATCCTGAATAGAGTGGGAGGGAAAATGTGAAAAAAAATTTAAAACTCAATAATGACCAAAATTACTGGTGAGAAGAAGTCTGATGAGACCCCCAATACTATGGCCCTGGAATACATTCTGTGTCTGGAATGAAACTCACTCCCTGGGTCTGGTCCTCAGCCTAATAGTTAACAAAATGTACATACAGACCACTCAACCCAGGATGATGCACCTACATACTCTACGGTAATACATCCCTTAGAGCAATAGACCATGGGACACCAGAGGACCAACATTCAAATTGAGGAAATGCAGGACAAACAGGAGTGCATAAATATGCAGGGTATAGGGGGAGGGTTACAGGATAGGGAGGGGAAGAGACTGGGTTAGGGTTGGACACAGCCAATGGGGAATGAAACTAAATGTACACATAATGTTGAATGTAAAACAAGCTCTTAAAAAAAAGTCACATTGGAATATGAAATCAAAATGTATTTCTAATGATTCATCCATATATAACGCAGAGTTTACTTCAGGCAATCATTTGGAATCCATTAAGGTGGCAAATATTTTTCTGAAGTAGCCAAAATAGTTTATTGAGTCTTATCAAAATATTATTATCTCTAACTACATTTTTTATTTGTTTAGGAGCTCTGGTATCATAGTGCCTAAGGTACTTAACTGCTAACCAGAAACTGGCATTTCAAACTCACCAGCCACTCCTTGGAAGGAAGGTTGGGCAATCTACTTCCGTAGTGATACCCTCTCAGAAACCCAAGGAGGGGTTGGTATGAGTCGGGTCCAACTCGATGGCACATAACAACAACAACTATTTGTTTACTTAAAGTACCCAAAAATGGCTGGGAAAATAGAGATTTCTTGAACATATTGATTAAATAATTTTTATATATTTTTTATATTAATATATAGTTTAGACATATTTCAATGAAAGCAATATATTTGGAGGTTGACTGATTCTATCTGTAAAATTGTATCTGCCATATAATAAACATAAGTGGCAAAGACAATCCTTATTGACACATCAATCTGCTAAATCAGATTTTCTACCAAGAGAAATACAACTTTATATTTCAATATATGAAAATATATGTAAGGGTCTTTCATGGTTGGATCAGTTAATGTTGTTGGTTGCTAACTGAAATATTGGAGGTTCTAGTCTATTTAGAACTTCCTTGGAAGAAAGCCCTGGCAATCTACTTCAGAAAGATCAGCAAAACCCTGTGGAGCCCAATTCTACTCTGACACACATGGGGTTGCTATCATTTGGAATGAACTCCAGGACAACTGGTAAATGTCTGAGATAACCATTTTATTTCTGAATCTTAGTTCCAAGATGCATGGATGAATAACTGCCTCAAGGAAGACATGGGATCTTACCATGAATCTGTTGGCTAGAAGGAAAAACACTTTTTTCAATATTTTTTATTAGTGCTTTCCCTGATTGTATGTCTCTCATTAATCACAGTGCATTTTTTGACAACTGGCAAGAGCCAGTGTGGATTTGGGAGGCAAAATGGCAAGAACATTTCCATCATTCTTGATATTTCATTCTACAAAATATTTAAAGTCAGAAAATTCCAACACCAGTCAAAATACACCATTTCTAAAGTCATGTTTCAAGTTAGTAAAACTGACAAAAATATAAAGCCCCTGCATAAGGTTTTTCCTGCTTTGTCAATAGCATACTTTGCTGATAATAACACTTTGGATTCTGTTGCCCTGGAACTTTTGACACTATGGACAATGCTACAGAGCAATATTTGAAATTCATGAGAGTTAGGGATAGACAATTATCTGAGACTACTAAGAGAATTTTTTTTTTTTTTTGCCTCCACCAGATATCTTCTAAAGAAAATTAATTTTAGAAAAAAATATATCTGTTTATGATTTGAAATTTGATTCCCTTAAAACAATTCATGACCTTGTATAACTTGAAAAATCTTCATTCACCTAAGGGTTTATATATCTCAGCTTGAAAATTGCTGTTTGAAACCAGGGATCCCGAATTTCAGTGTCTATAGTGCAGATGGTTAAGCACTTGATTATTACATGAAAGATTAGCAGCTCAAACTCACCCAGCGATGCCTGAGAAGACAGGCCAGGCAATCCACTTCTGCAAGGGCACAACCTTGAAAACCCGAGGGAGCAGTTCTACTCTCCACACATAGGGTTGCCTTGAGTCAGAATTGCAGTAGTGAATTTAAGATGGGGTGCCCTAATAGGATAGTGTAAGTTGTTTGCCATGCCGAAATATGACCTCACTGTTGTAACTGGTTTTTCTTCTTTATGTGAAATATTATAATTTTAAATGTTATTTTTTTTGTGTGTGAAATAATCTAATTTTAAATGTCTAGAATTCATTTAGTACTGGCTTAAACCATTGAGTAGTGTTTATATGAAACATACCTGTAAGCCAAATCTGTATCAGGTTGTCTATTTTGCTACCTTATCCTTTTTTTCCATATTTTCTGTTATTTACTTCAGTTTATACTTTTATGTTTCTATTAACATCCAATAAATCCATTGTTGAGATTAGAGACTGGTTTTACTAGAATGTTAACCCTGTTTTGTTCTTCCTATTTCTCTTTGTAGCTGGAATAGCTTATACTTTCTTTTACTCTAATTGAAACACACGCAAGAATGGACAGATCACTTGGAAGAATGCATTTTTTAGGCACTTGTCTTAAAGAAGAATTACTCTATGAGATTTTCTCCCACCTTTTATCACACATTAAGTTCAATCATTTGGCAAATTCAGAATTACAAAAAAGTCAAAAGTTTCTTTGTCTTTTTAACATGGTATGCATAGAGCTATCCAGCAGTTTACAGTTAGTCCAGGTCCCAAGCATAAAACTTTATTAGTGCATTCCATTTCTACCTAGTTGTTGGCCCAGGTTGCTACAGACCATAAAAACCTATTTACGCCCATTTAGAATCTCTAAATTCCTCTGTTTTCTTTCTCCTATAGCATATGTATGCTCTACTTATCGTAAACTCTACACTTTGTCTATTTACCATTCTAGAGTGGAGTCTAAATTCTTCCTGCACTCTTACTTGTCTCCATTCTGCTGTCTTTCTTTTCAATGATCCTTACTTCCTGCTTTATGCACTCTACTTCTGCTATGAAATGTTTATCTTCCTTCCCTTTTCTCCTTCCAAATTCAAGTTCTCCTTTTTCTGAAAACCTATAATTTCATTAAGTTCATATTACAATATCTATTGCAGTAGTTTGAATCATTATTTACTACTTTATATGCCTTCCCATCATGTTTTACATTTCTGAAGTGATTCCTTCCAAAGAGTGGCTGGTGGGTTTGAACTGCTAGCCTTCTGGTTAGCAGTCAAATGCCCTAGATATTATGGCACCAGAGCTCTCTTCTGTCATGTCATTTGTCTGTAACAGGGACTGGGCTACATTATGCAGTCAATGAACACATTTTTGTAAACTTATCTTGAAATCACAAAAGGATGCTACAGGAATAGACTTCACATTAAGTAGTATAGTAAAGATGTCTATGAACGTTGATTGTGGATCCAAGTAAAATGAAATCCTTCACAACTTCAATCGTTTCTCCATTTATCATGATGTTGCTTATTGGTCCAGTTGTGAAGATTTTTGTTTCCTTTTCATTGAGGTTTAATCAGGACTGAATGTTGTGCCCTTTGGTCTTCATCAGTAAATTCTTTAAGTCTTCACTTTGAGCAAGCAAGAGTGTATGATCTGCATGTTACAGGTTGTTAATGAGCCTTCTTCTTCTAATCCTGATGCCATGTTCTACTTAATATAGTCCAACTTCTCAGATTATTTGCTCAGCATACAGATTGAATAAGTATGGTGAATGGATATAAATTAGTCACACACATTTCCTAATTTTAAACCTTGCAGTATCCCCCTGTGCCATTTAACAACTGCCACTTGATTTATATATAAGTTCCTTATGAACACAATTAAATGTTCTGGAATTCCCATTCTTCACAATGTTATACACAATTTGTTATAATCCACACAGTCAAATGCATTTATTCAGTCAATAAAACAAATAAAAGCTGGTATTCTCTGCTTTCAAATGATGTATTGCATTGGTCAAATCTGCTGCAAAAGATCTCTTTAAAGTGTTTAAAAAAACCCATCAAAGATGCCACTTTGAAGACTAACATGTGTCTGACCCATGCTACACTGTTTTCCATAACGTAATGTGCATGTGAAAGCTGGAAAATGAATAAGGAACAACAAAGAAGAGTTAGTGTATTTGACTTGTGGTATTGGGAAAAAATACTGAAGAGTGACCCAAGAATGAACAAATCTATCTTGGACGAAACACAGCCAGAATGCTCTTTAGAAGCAAGGATGGTGAGATTTTGTCTTTCACAAATTGGTCATTTTATCAGAAAGGACAGTCCCTGGAGAAGGATACCATGCTTGATAAAGTAGAAGGTTAGCAAAAAAGGAAAAAACCCTCAATGAGATGGATTGACATAGTGGATGCAACAGTGGGGTCAAGCATAGCTACAACTGTGAGCCTGGCACAAAAGTGGGCAGTGTTTCATCTGTTATACATAGGGTCACTGTGAAATGGAACTGACACAGTGACACCTAATGACAGCACAGAACTTAATGCTTGATTCAAACAAATTATTTTTAAAGCATACATTTTGTGAAAGTAATTAGAATTAGATTATTAACTAATTTTAGATTACTTCTGTCTTTTGTTAATGGGTGTTTTCTTCCTAGTTTTCTCTGAATTTTATTTTTCTATATGATTTTTTTTCAATAACATTTGTATATTTTAACTCAACTTCTAAAAGGCATTTTGTGTCATAGGAGAAATGGGAAAAAATAAAAATAAAAAAAAAACCAACTTATTACTCGGGAGGAAAGGCTATCAAATAGTGAAAAAAAAATGGCAATCTCAAATATCCGATATTTACCGATTCTATACAAGGCTTTTATGAGGAAGGAAGTTTTCACCAAAAACAAACAAACAAACAAACAAAAAAAAGACCCACACATATCAGGCGGTAAGTAAACTTTGATTGCTTCAGTGTTAGGTGGAGATAAATTTCAGTGTGTTTTGGAGTAAATTCAAATTATTCTTCTTTTGTTTGTATACATTTTCCTTCTTTTCGACTACCCAACTATCTTTCTGGTCTTTTATTAATTTTCTGTTGTTTTCTCTTATAAAATCACTAAGCTTTTTCTGATTTTTAATTCTTCTCATTGAAAAGTTCTAAGGAACACTCTATATCTAGGGAACAGTGATGACTGACATAAAATTTGAATTTGTTATACATTTTATTTACCTTTACAAACAAACATCTTGGTTAGGCCAACTTTAGTGTCCACTCAACTTCCCAGCCACAGAGGGCCCTCTGCAGGTCACTCAAATAAATTAATGTACTTACATGTTTATGCTACTGCTCAATTCCCACTTAAAATTCATCATTATATTATAACCAAATTTTGGAGAAATATATTTTTGTGCATAAAATTGTATGAAGGTAATTAGAGTAAAATTTCTTTGAGCTGCAGGGGACATGGGTTGAGGGTAAATTTTCCTAAGCAGTATTCCAATAAACTAATTCATTATGATAGTATGCTGTTTTTCTCATTCTCTATATACCCATCTAAGGAGCTCTGGAGGTGTAGTGCCTAAGTCATTTAACTGCTAGCTAGAAGGTTGGTGGTTCAAACACACTAGCTACTCTGTGGAAGGAAGTCTGGGCAATCTGCTTCAATAAAGATTTACCACCTCAGAAACCCAAAGGGGTTGCTATGAATCAGAATCAACTAGATAGCAGTGAGTTTGGGTTTTGATGTACCCATCTATGAATGGCAGACTTAATATCTATCTTTTAATACCTGGCTTCATTGTTTCAAATAGAGTTCATATCTAAATAAATAATTTACCATCTGTTATTTAAATAGGGCATTAAGTATAAAATATAATTCACTATTAATATCAGAATTTGTTTGGACTAAAATTGTTCTCAGCTCAAATTGTTCTCTCTTGTATATTCATGCTTGATATGATAATCTGTTAATGACTAAGATTCTGGTCAGCTGATTTCTGGGAGTCAACATTTTCACTTCCCTTTAATGAAACAAGCTTTATGTTGCAGAAAAATATTTCCCATGTGAAAGCTTACTCAAGCATATTCTACATCTGTACATCAATGTCTCCTCTGGTTTAAATTGAAAGCACAGACTTTCTGAAAATGAAATACAATCTTATGCCATAAAGAAGTTGAAAACAGGACCGTAATGGATCAGTAATGAGTCATTAGTGACTACAGTGAGAGAAAAAACTGCTGAAAAGTAATAAATGGCTTACAGGACATACAACATTCTGCAAGATACAAATGTCAATGGGAATCCAGGTGCTAAAGCTTCCAGTGATTTTGCAAACTATTCAGAAAAGCATTTTATACCTTACAGGATAACTACTACCTTACAGTGAAAATAAAACTGAATGGTAAAATCCTCACTTCTCATTAAACTCAAACTACTCAGTGGTAGAGGGTTTGGTAGATCTTTGCATTTGAGAGAGTGAAAACTCTACAAGATTGTTTGTGAGACCTAATTAGTACATCACCTTAAAAAGATATTAAGATAATTGCAAGACAGGTGGAAATGGAAATCATTCTGGAGGAAATAGATCTAGAACAAGACCTTAAAGAATGATATTGTTTGGTTAAGTAGAGGAGATGGAACAGGGACAAGAATAGCTTAAATTTATTGTTTTACTTTGAACTGTCCATTTTGATTATCCATTTGCCAAATGAGCTTTCATTTCCCTTTATTTTCTGCCATGATTCATAATATCTTAAGAATGGGAATAATTTTGAATATTATTTGAATGAACTTTCCTTCTTCAATTTTCTAGAAAATATTCCTGGTATTTCATCCCTAACACTTGATCTTCCTCTGTTGCTTGAACACTCACAGTGACTGGATTGTTCACTTCCTGCCTCTTTTATAATTAAGACTTTTTGTTTTGTTTTAGGTTTAGATTTAGCAACACCTACTTACTTATCCTACTCTTCTCTATAGTTACATAAATTATTTGGTCCTCTTTTCATTAGACACCCCTTCAAAAATGTAAATACTACTGTATTTGCCAAAGTCCTTTATTACTTATTTTTAATTTTTTATTATTATATAAGCAAAGATTTACAGAGCTAACAGGTTTTCCATTGAACATTTCATACACATTTTGATTTATAACATTAATTTAAACCCCCCCACAAGCAGGTGCTATAGGAATGTCCATATACATAATGGAGCTAACAAGGGTCAAAGTTATAAAAACTTTTTGGCCACATCCAAACAAACACCCTGAGGGAGTGAGTAGTTAGACCTGTGGGCTTGAGATCATGATTGCAGGAGACATCAAGCTTAATTGGCATAGCATACTACACAAAAATATTGTTCTACATCCTGCTTTGGGAAGTAGCAAATGGAGATTTATCAGCTTGGAACTGGCATTCTAGATGCAGTGATGGTTCTCTCCTTGTCCAGAACAAAGAAGAATGATGAAAACCAAAGAACCATAGAAACAAGTGGGCTAAGTGTCTAGTGGACATATGACCCTCAGCCTATATAACCATGATATCAGAAGAACTAGATGGTGCCTGGCTACCACTGTCAACTACTTGGAAAAGGATCAGTGCAGGAGATCCTGGATAGAGTTGGAGAACAATGTGGAACAAAACTCAAAATCATAAAAAGATCAGGTTTATTAGTCTGACAGAGCCTGGTGAAATCCCTGAGACTGTGGCCCCTAGCTACCCTTCAGGTCTGGAATTGAACTCACTCCCATGGCTTCCAGCCAAACAATAAATCAAAAACCAAACTCATTGCCATCATGTCCATTCCCACTCATAGTGGCCCCTGTTGGGTTTCCAAGACCGTAAATCTTTATCATCCCCACCCCTCGTCTTCCTTCTGGGGAGTGGCTGGTGAGTTTGAACATCTGAACTTCTAGTTAGCTGTCATATGCCTTAACCACTACACCAAACAATAGAGAGGCATATAAAGTGAAAATTTACATCAGGTAGATACACTCCTTAGAATGATCACTCATGGGGGAAGAAAGGGTGGTAATTGAACAGGGAGATAGCTCAGGGAGCAGGAATGCATAGGAAAGAAAGACACAGGGAAGAGGTAACTTTAGGGAGAAACTGGGAAAAGAACTGTTACATTGGTGTTAATTGCAATCAATGTCATGAAACAAATGTGTATGAGCTGCTGTATGGAAAATTAATGTGCTCTGTAAACTTTCACCCAAATAACAATAAAAATTTGAAAAACAAACAAAAAATAATTAGAACACAACTGGAAAAAAAAAACAACTCACAACTTAGCAACACTCTTCCTGCTTCCTCCCTGTATTTACCTTTCCTATTGATCCTTTCCTATCTGTCCCTGCCTTCTAAGATGTATCCCTGGGCAAATGCTGCCTTTTGATCTTGTACGGTTGGTTGTGAGAGGGTGTGTGTACCTTCACTTTACATGCCTGTCTACTGTTTGGTTGACAGTTGAGCCACAGGGCAAGTTAGGTTCCAGGCTTGAAAGGTTCTCAGGGCTATCATCCACCAATCTTTATCAGACCAATAAGCCTGTTCTTTTTATTTTATTTTTTTTTTAGTTTTGAGTTTTATTCTACACTTTTCTCCCACTCTATCTAGGATCTCTTTGGTGATACCTTTCAGAGCAGTCTGCTGTGGTAACTGGGTTCTGTGTTCATGTGCATTATCCCCAGTAGCGAAAAGATGGAAACAACTTAAGGGTCCATCAACATATGAATGAATAAACAATGATACTACATACACACAATAGAGTACTATGCAACATTAAAGAACAATAATGACTCTGCAGAACATTTCATAACATGGATGTACCAGGAGGACATTATGCTGAATTAAACCAGTCAATCATAAAAGGACAAATAGTGTATGAAACCCCTACCATAAAAAGACAAGAAAGGTCTGATTCACAGAAAGAAATAATTTAAAGTTAGCACAGGTAAGAGAGGAAATCATTAACTAAAGAGTGGACACATACTAATTTGGGTGAAGGGAAAAACAATGTACTGAATGGGAGAGATCAACACAAAATGATCACGGCAAAGGAAGAAAATTGGAAGAGGACATGAGTGAGTTAAAGGCAACAAAGGTAAATACTATTGCAATCCTTTTAAAATAATAATCTATGAGTGGATATATAGATATGCAAGCTGAACAGGAGTGGGAAGATGAATGGGACTACACACAGGAATATATATAGGTTTGACAGAGGATATTTTTTATGTAATTATTTTTATTTTCTCCAAATATATCCATTAATATGGTACAGAATACTGAGGACAAAGTTATGAAAACTTTTTAGCCACAACCAAACAGCTTGAGGGAATGGAATGATGGACCTGGGGGCTCAGGACCATAGTACTGGGGGACATTAGGTCAGTTGGCATAATACAATCCACAAAGACAGTGTTTGACATCCTCATTTGGTAAGTAGCTGCTGGTGCCTTAAAGCTTGGAAGCAGCCATCTAATGTGCAACTATTGGTCTTTCCCCATCTAGAGCAAAGAGTAAATAAAACCAAAGATGGGTGGAAACAATTAGTCCAAAGGACTAGTAGACCATGCAAACTTCTGACTCCAGGACACTGAGACCAGACTCCTCTCTTTTGCAGGTCAAGAATCTACATCTTCTTTAATAGTATCTTGCACAGTACTGTTTCTAGATCTTTGGGAAGGTTGCTGGGTACTACTCTTTTTTTTGCAGTAGCAAGGTTTGACCTGACACTTTTAATGAGACTTTGAGTTACCTGGCTACATCGGTGGATTGTTCTTTTTAGAATAAAGAATCTCTAGTGTTTCTTGTTCCCATATTTTTTATTACCACCGTTTTCTCCATTCTCTTATGTATTTCCATTTATTTGTATAATTGCTTAACACTTTTCAGTAAATGGTGAAGCTTTTCTAATTATGGTAATGGTTATTTTATTTAATTTTGTGAAATTGATAGTTAATTTACTAAAAGAAAGGAGCTTAAAATCAGCAGTGTCTAGTCTACCTTTTTGAGTTTCTATTTCTGGTAGCATAGTGGCTAAAGCATTTGACTGCTAACCAGAAGGCTGGTGGTTCAAACCCACCAGCCACTCCTTGGAAGGAAGGTTGGACAATCCTACTTCTGTAGTGATACTGCCTTGGAAACCCAAGGAGGGGTCGCTATGAGTCGGGGCCGACTTGACGGCACATAACAACAACAACAACAACATTTCCCCTTGTAGAAAATGAAAAGCCTTAATTTGATAAATACTCCAGTATGTTTTAGCTGTAAAATTTTGATTCTTTGGATGTATGGTTCCACTAGGATAACTTGGGACATCCGATATAACTATTATCTTTGCTGGCCTATAGTATCATCTATATAGCAAATAAAACAGCCGATAAAAAGAATTCGTAGTTGAAGTAGTTATCTTGATTCTTTCTCCTGGCTTACATTTTTTGTGTAATTTATAGTAGTAGGAAAAAAAAAAATTGTGTGTGGGGGTGGGGAGCAAGACTAAGTTGACCTTGTGAGGAAAAGAACAGTAATTATTCTTTTCACAGGGAAGAGAAAAATAAGATCCAATAAACACCACTTCTTAGAGTAAGAGATACGAAAGAAAAGGGAACTATTGGTAAATAAATGGGGGCAGTGCTACTATCTCTTGCTATCCTTTATTCTGTTCATGACATGAATGTAGCCTCATAAATTACTTTCTAAAGCTGAGAGTGTTTTCCTTTGAAAAGAGATTCATCATCTGTGATTCTGATTCCCTGTACTGAAATGAATGGAATCAATTGCATACCCTGTAATAATGCTGAATAAAAATTACCTTTTTGAAACCATAACCTTTTCCAAACAGCATAATAATTGAAATGCTATCCTGCTACATGACAATTGTGAGAATCTCACTTTCCCTTCTATTCCATTCTATTCCATTAGAAAGTTCAAAATCTCTCAGTGACACAATGAATAAATAAGTATAAAACATGCAACTTCATCTTTCCTCCCCTAAACTGGCTAAGAAATCTCAATTGTCCAAGTTCTCTGGAGTAATTTGTTGTAAAATAATCTGGTAATTAAAACAAAACAAAAATGATTATATACTTCTATGAAGAACTTTTACATAAAAAGGATACACATGAATAGTAAAAGCACACACATAAAACACATATCTGTATATGTGTTATATGTTTATTTCTATCTACACATTATATAGATTTTTTTTGTGTATATATATGTATATAAGCACATATGTATATACACGTGTGTGTGCATGTGTGTATGTTCTAAAAGAATGGAAGACACGATGAAGTAAAAAAGCTGAACAGAAGATTTCAAAAAATGACTCAAGAAGACAAAGTAATATATTCTAAAAAGTGTGTAAATACCTGGAATTACAAAACCAAAAGGGAAATAGATACTTGGTGTTTCTCAAGCTAAAAGAACTGAAGAAAAATGTTATAGCTTTGAGGCACAATATTGAAGGATTCTATGGGAAAAATGAAAGGATCAAAAGAAGATGAAAGGAATACAAACACTCACTGTACCAAAAAAAAAAGTGGTGGACATTCAAACATTTTAGGAGGTTGCATATGATCAAGAACCAACAGTACTGAAGGAAGAAGTCAAAGCTGCACTGAAGATGCAAAAAAAAAAAGACTCCAGGAATTGATGGAATATCTGTTGAGATGTTTCAACAAATGGGTGCAACACTGGAAGGGCTCACTTGTCCATGGCAAGAAATTTAGAAGAGAGCTACCTGGCCAATTGACTTGAAAAGACCCATATTTGTGCCAATTCCAAGTAATGGTGATCCAACACAAAGTGGAAATTGATGAAAAATAACATTAATATTGCACACAATAAAATTTTGTAGAAGATAATTAAAAAAAAAAAAATGTTTGAAGCAGCACATCAATAGGGAACTGTCCAAAATTCAAACTGGATTCATGAGATAAACTGGAACAAGTCTACCATTGCTTATGTCAGACAGATCTTGCCTGAAAGCATAGAATACCAAAAAATATTTACCTATTTGAAAAGCTAGGGCATTTGATTGTGTGGATCATAAAAATTATGGATAACATTGCAAAGAATGGGAATTCCAGAACACTTCATTGCGCTTATGAGGAACTGGTACACAGATGAAGAGACAATCATTTGAACAGAATAAAAGGATGCTAAATGGTTTAAAATGAGAAAAGGTGTGCATCAAAAGTGTGTCCTTTCACCATTTTACTCAATTTGTATGCTGAGCAAATAACCCAAGAAGCTGGATGATATGAAAAAGAACACGGCATCAGGATTGTAGGAAGACTCACTAATATATGATATTAATGCAGATGGCACAACCTTGATTGCTGAAAGTAAAGAGGATTTGAAGCACTTACTTATGAAGTCAAAGACTACAGCTTTCAATATGGATTACACCTCAACATAAAAAAGAAAAAAAAAAAATCCTCACAGAAGGACCTATAAGAAACAACATGATAAGAAAAGAAAATATTAAAGTTGTCAGGGATTTCATATTACTTGAATCCATAATCCACATTAATATTATCAGCAGTCTGGAAATAAAGGAACATATTGCATTTGGCAAATCTACTGTAAAAGACCTCTTTATAGTGTTAAAATGCAAAGATGCTACTTGGAACACTAAGCTGCACCTGACTCAAGACATGATATTTTCAACCAGTTCATATGCATGCAAAAGCAGGACAGTAAATAAGAAAGACAGAAGAAAATATGATGCATTTGAATTAAGGTGCTGGTGAAGAATTTTGAATATACCATAGACTGCCAGAAGAACAAATCTGTCTTGGAAGAAATATAGCTAGGATGCTTCTTAGAAGTGAGGATGGCAAGATTTTGTCTTGTGTACTTTGGACAAGCTATCAGGTAGGATCACTCCCTGGGGACAGACATCATGCTTGGTGAAGTAGGAGGTTAGTGAAAAATAGGAAGACCCCCAATAACATGCACTAACACAAAGGCTGCAATGGTTGGCTGAAGCGTAGTGACAATATTGAGGGTGGCAGAAGACTGGACAGTGTTTTGTTCTATTGTACGTAAGATCACTATGAGTCAAAACCAACTCGACAGCAGCTGAGAACAAAATAAACACACTAAAAGGTAACTTAGTTCTTTGTATATATACATATATAATTAAATTACACTGACCTGAATGCTTTATGCATTAACCTATTTAATCTACACTGTTCATAATGTGTTTGTGATATATTATTATCACAATTTTATAGGTAAAGAGACTAGTCACAAAAAAGGACTTGAACAATTTCAGATAGTTATGTGATAGAGGAAGTAGTTTGCTTTTAGAGACAGTGTACTGTGCTAGTTCTCTTTTATGCATATCTGCAATAACATCGTTGTTGTCAGGTGCCATTGAATCGGCTCTGAGTCATAGAATGCCTATGTATAAGAGATCGAACACTCCCAGGTCCTATGCCATCCTTACAATCTTTGCTATGTTTGAGACTATTGTTGCAGCTGTATGTCAATCCATCTCATTTAGGGTCTTCTGCTTTTTCTCTGACCCTCTACTTTACCAAGCATAGTATCCTTCTCCAGGAAGTGATCACTTCTGACACGACCAAAATAGGAGAGGCGAAGTCTGGTTATTCTCTTTTCTAAGGAACATTTTGGCTGCACTTCTTCTAGGGCAGATTTGTTTATGTTTCTGTCAATCTATGGTATTTACAGTACTCTTTGCCAGCGCCACAATTCAGAGGCATCAAATTTTCATCAGTCTTCCTTATTAATTATCTAGCTTTCATATGTATATGAGGCGACTGAAAATGCCATGGCTTGAGTTAGGGGAACCTTCATCATCAAAGTGACATCTTTATTCCTCAAACTTTAAAAAGATCTCTTGCAGCAGGTGTGTCCAGTTTAATGTGGCATCTGATTTCTTGGCTGCTGCTTCCATGGGTGTTGAATGTAGATCCAAGTAAAATGAAATTCCTGGCAATAACATTTAAAGCATAAAAATGGGCCTGCACTTCACTCCTCTTGACAAGCAGCCCTAGAATCCAGCAACACCATGAGCATTTAACTCATTGGACAGAGAACTTATTACCATTTTCTTCTTTTCTTCTACTCTACTGCTAACTGTAACAATACAAAATCCCTTCAAAAACTTCAGACCTGAGTGGAAAATTCTATATTGTGTATAGAAGTCGTTCTATAGCTCACCTAAAAAACTCACTGCCGTCAACTTGGATCAGACTCATGGCAACCCCTTCTTGGGTTTTTGAGGTGGTATCACTACGGAAGTAGATTGTCTAATAGTTCTATAGCAGTGGTAGTAATTTTTGGAGTATGTTTGTCAATGGTAAAAACCATTTTTGATCATCAAAACTATCTTTTCATGCTCTTGGCATTTACCTAGTAGATGGAGTTCAGAATGCTGCTCATCATCTCACAATGCAAAGGACAGCTGTCTGACCCCTCGTCAACCAAGGACAGTCCATTTCAAAATGTCTAGTGCAGAGGTTGAGAAACACTGGTCTTGGGAAACATTTAACAAATGGCATTTAACAAATGCTTCTAAGAGAACACAATTTGCCCAAGTTTCATGGTATAAGAATAGATCTTACACTTGGTCACACACATAGACATAAAATAAATTATGTAATCATATTGTTGCCTAAGGCATTGGACTGCTAACCAGAAGGCTGGTTCAAACCCACCAGCCACTCCTCAGAAGAAAGATGGAGCAATCTACTTCTATAAAGATTTACCGCCTTGGGAACCTAATGGTGGTCATTACGAGTCAGACCAACTCACGGCAGTGTTTGGTTTTTGGTTTGGTATTGGTTGTTAGAAGAATTACATAGTTGTTCTTTTTTTTTTTTAAAAAAAATGTGTTTCAGTGCAAATTTACAGAGCAGAATTTGTTTTACATTCAACAGTTCGTTTATATTTGATTTCATGCCCCAATTACC
The DNA here is from genome assembly GCF_000298275.1 of Orycteropus afer afer. NCBI lineage: Eukaryota > Metazoa > Chordata > Mammalia > Tubulidentata > Orycteropodidae > Orycteropus > Orycteropus afer. The sequence goes on along the minus strand of NW_006921807.1, from coordinate 2,968,671 downwards.
ATCCCTGACCATAACAAGCTCTCCTCCCCTACAGTCCCTGTGACTACCCCTTCCCTATGCCCTTCTTAACTATGCAATCCTGTCAGTCCATCTTTCCCTCCATGTGAATACTGACCCTCTGGTGTTCCATGGCTGATTGCCCTAAGGGCTATCTCTCCCTAGAGTAGGTGGGTGCATCACCTTGGGATAGGTGTTCTGCATGTAGTCTTTCTATTGTTGGGCAGAGGGTCAGTCTATAGGAGAGAGTCCAATTCTAAGCCTGGAGAGTAACCTAGGGCCATAGACTCAGGGGTTCTACCAGATTCTATCTGACCAGTAATTCTGGTCATTTATGTGTTTTTGGATTTTTCCCACATTTTTCCTCCCACTCTATCCAGGGTCTCGAGGATTGAACCCTTTCCGAGCAGTTGGCATTAGTAGCTGGGTACCATCTTGCTCTTCTCTTCTCAGAATTAGTCCATATCATTGGACTAATTATTTCCAGATGGTTTTGATTTTCTTCACTTTCTTTGTGCCAGATGATGGGAGACTTACATAGTCACTGGAAAGCTTTTAACACCCAGTTGCTACTCACCAAAGTAGACCATTGAACAAAATTATTTATTTATTATTGTGATTTGGGTGAAAATTTAGAGAACAAATTCAGTTTCCATACAGCAGTTCACATACACTTTATCTCATGACATTGGCTACAATTTACTCCAATGCAACAGCTCCCCTCCCTCTTCCTCCCAATACTTACCTATTCCCTGTGTCTATCCCTCCATGCACTCCTGCCCCCTGAGCTGTCTCCCTGTGCATAAACAGCCCTTCTTTATCTCATGATTGATCTCTTCAAGGAGTGTATCTTCCTCAGGTAAATGTTCAGCTGATATGCCTGTCTTTTGTTTGGCTGGAAGCTACAGGTTCAATTTCAGACCTGAAGGACAGCTAGGTGCCATAGTCTCAGTGGTTCCATTTAGCACTTTCAGACTTTTTTTTTCCTCAAATGATTTTGAGTTTTGTTCCACATTGTTCTCCCTCTCTATCCAGGATCTCCTACATAGATTTCCCTCCAAGTGGTTGACAGTGGTAGCCAGGTACCATCTAGTTCTTCTGGTCTCATGGTTATATAGGCTGAGGATTTCATGGTCTACCAGTCCCTTGGACTAATTGTTTCCATGCATCTTTGATTTTCTTCATTATTCTTTTTTCCAGACTAGGAGAGACCCATCATTGCATCTAGATGGCTGCTTGCAAACTTTTAAGATCCCAGTCACTACTCATCGTAGTAGGAGGTGGAACAATGTTTTGTGTAGTATGTTATGCCAATTGAGCTTGATGTCTCCTGTGACCATGGTCCCGAGCCCACCATTTCAACTACTCAGTCCCTCTGGGTAGCTGGCTGTGACCAAGAAATGACTACAAACTTGCTCTACTATACACCTGAGAATTCTAACAGATCATACAAATACAGTTATAGGACCATTGTCTGCCAGTCCTATACATGGTATGGGTACACTCTCTGCTACATGTTGTTGTTGTTATGTGCTGTTGGACTGACTCAGAGCCACCCCTTCTTGGGTTTCTGAGGCAGTATCACTGTGGAAGTAGATTGCCCCATCTTCCTTCTGAGGAGTGGCTGGTGGGTTTGGACCGCCAGCCTTCTGATTAGCAGTCAAGTGCCTTAGGCACTATGCTACCAGAGCCCCCACTACATAGACATACCTAATAGCTCAGCCTGTACAGTCATCTATCACCTGCATACCCGTGTTTGCCTTCATTGACAATGCAGTATTGTATGTGCAAAAGGGTTCATCTTTGTTGTTTTCACCTCCCATTTACCTCTCTATGTCTTCCTCTTCCTCGATGCCACCATGTTGATCACTCACATTTGGTACATTGCCCTTCTCTTCACCCATATCAATACTTATCTCTACCTATCTAGCAGTGTTCCTTCTCCTCCCCTCCCACCCCTGGCAACCAACAAAGAAAATTTCCTTCCATAGATAAACCTTTCCTTGACTTTTGCAATAATGGACTAATACAATATTTGTCCTTCTGTGATTGTCTTATTTCACTCAGCATAATGTCCTCCAAGTTCATCCACGTTATGCGGTGCTTTGTAGATTCAATATTATTCTTTAGGGTTGCATAAAATTCCATTGTGTGTATTACCATAGTTTAGTTATCCATTCCTCAGTTGATGGACACCTAGGTTGTTTCCATCTTTTGGCCATTGTAAATAGGGCTGCGATGAACATGGGTATGCATATGCCTGTTCTTGTCATGGCTCTCACTTCTTTAGGATATATACCTAGTAACAGAATGGCTGGCTCAAATGGTACTTCTAATTCTAACTTTTTAAGGAATCACTATACTGCTTTCCGCAGTGGTTGTACAATTTTACAGTCTCACTGGCAGTGTATCAGAATCCCAATCTCCCCACATCCTCACCAGCATTTGTTATTTTCTGTCTTGTTGAGTTTTGCTACTAGTCCTGGTGCAAGATGATATCTCATTGTTGTTTTGATTTGCATCTCCCTAATAGCTAATGATCGTGAGCATTTCTTCATATGTTTGTTGGCTGCCTTAATATCCTCTTTGGCGAAGTGTCTATTCATGTTTTCTGCCTAATTTTTAATTGGATTATTTTTCTTTTTGTTATTTAGATGTTGGAGTTTTTTATAAATTCTAGAGATAAGTCCCTTGTCAGATATGTCATTGCCAAACATTTTTTCCCAATCTTTTGACTCCTTTGGAGAAGTCTTTGGAAGGACATAAAAATTTATTTTTAAGAGGATTTCCCGCAAGATGGCGGACTAGCCAGAAGGATTGCAAAGACCCTCTTCAACAAAGAAAAGGGAAACCAATTAACACAGACACAGAAGATAATGTTGGACCCCTGAGCCTTGAAGGGAAGGATACAGAATTGGACTAAACCCCAACTAGCAGAAGAATTTGC
>NW_006921807.1:2930018-2943744 GCF_000298275.1 Orycteropus afer afer | reverse complement strand
AAATTTTGGTCAATGACATGAGACAAAGTATATGTGAACTGCTGTATGAAAAGTGAATTTACTCTGTAAATCTTCACCCAAATCCTAAAAACAAAACAAAACAATAATGGTGGTTGGCTTTGCGTAAAGGCTCTTTATTATGTTGAGGATTTCCCTTCTATTTCTATTTTGCTGAGAGTTCTGACCAGGAATGGCCTTTTCTGCAACAGTTGAAACTATCATGGTTCTTTTCTTTTGTTTTGTTTGTGTGGTAGATTACATTGATTGTTTTTCTGATGTTGAACCATCTTCGCATACCTGGTATAAATCCCACTTGGTCATGATGTATTATTATTATTATTTTTATTTTTAATATATTGTTGGAATCTGTTGGCTAAGATTTTGTTGAAGATTTTTGTGTCTGTATTCATGAGGGATACTGGTCTGTAGCTTTCCTGTTTGGTAGGGTCTTTTCCTGGTTTTGATATCAGTGTCATCCTTGCTTCATAAAATAAATTTGGGAGTATTCTGTCTTTTTATATGCTGTGGAATAGTTTGAGTAGTATAGGTCTCAAATCTTCTGTAAATGTTTGGTAAAATTCTCCAGTGAAACCTTCTGGGCCTGGACATAATTAGTAGAATTTTTTTTTTTTTTTTTTTAATGACTTGCTCAATTACTTCTTTTGTTCGAGTATTCTATCTCCCACAAGGATAGTTTAGGAAATTCTTGTGTTTCTAGAAACCCCTCCATCTCTTCTAGATTCTCAAATCTGTTGGAATATAGTTCTTAATAATATCCTTGTTATTTTTTATTTTGACTCTAATGTCATCTTTTTTGCTTTTATTCATGTTATTTGCTTCTTCTCTTTTTCTTTGTTAAATGTGGCAGTGGTTTGTCAATTTTGTTAATCTTTTTGAAGAACCAGTTTCTTGTTTTGTTCATTTTCTCTATTGTTTTGTTTTATTTTCTGCTCTGCTTATTTCTGCTCTGATCTGTATTATTTCTTCACTTCTGGATACTAGAGGTTTCTTTTGTTCCTCTTTTTCTGATTGTTGGAGTTCTTGAGTTAGAGTATTGGTTTTCCTCTCTCCTCTTTTTTCATGTATGCATTTACTGCTATAAATTGACCTCTGAGTACTGTTTTTGCTGTGTCTCAAAGTTATTGGTAAGTTGTATTTCATTCTTGTTTGTTTCTAGGATTTTTTTTTTTATTTCATACTTTGTTTCTTCTGTTATCCAGTAGTTTTTAGCACTGTATTATTCATTTTCCACATATTTGAAATTTTTTCCTTGATCTTTCTATTATTGATTTTTAATTTGAAAGCATTGATCTGAGAAGATGTTTTGTAGTATTACAATGTTTTTGTATTTATTGAGGCTTGTTTTGTGCCCTAACATATGGTCTATTCTAGAGAATGATCCATGGGCACTGGAGAAGAATGTGTATTGTGTTTTTTGTCAGATGGAGTGCTCTGCATATATCTATGAGGTCAAGTCCATTGATTGTATTGCTGAACTCTTCTGTATCTTTGTTGAGTTTTTTTCTAGTTGTTCTGCCCCTGCTTGAAAGTGGTGTGTTAAAGTTTCTTACTACTATTACAGTGTTGTCTGTTTTTCTTTTCAATTCACTTAATATTTGTTTTATGTATTTTGGAGCACTTTAAGTGGGTGCATAGATATTAATTTTGGTGATGATCCTTTTGGAATCATGTAATGTCCGTCTTTGTTCCTAATGTAGTTTTTTTTTACCTTGAATTCTATTTTATCAGAAATTAATATTGCCACTCCTTCTCTTTTTTTTTTTTTTTTTTTTTTGTTGTTGTTGTTGCCATTAGCTTGGTATATTTTTCCACCCCTTAATTTTTAATTTGTTTTTATCTTTGTGTCTAAGGTTGTCCTCTCGTAGGCAGCATATCGATGGGTCTTCTTTTCTTTTCCAATTTACCACTATCATTCTCTTGATTGGTGCACTTAATCCATTCACACTGAGTCCAATTAGTGATAAGCATGCATTTACTGCTGTCATTCTGTTGTGTTTTGGCGACTTCCTTTTTCCAAGTATTTTTCTATGCTGAGCTAATTTTTCTTTCTTTCTTTCTTTCTTTCTTTTTTTTTTTTTTAAATCAGGTTGTGATGGTTATGGGTCAACTTGGCTGGGCCTGGTTGAGTGGCCGGGCAGCTGGTGGTAGTATTCCCCGTGATGAGACTGGCAATCAACTCCATGGTGGGATATATCACAAGCAGCTGAGTAGGTGCCTTTGGGATGTGGTCTGCTTCCTATATATAAGGAGAAAGCTTGGGAATGGTCTCTAGCCTATGGTGCACTTTGACCCTGCATGTAGCCATGTCATTGCTCAGCAGCTATGCTCTGCTGACTTTGGGGCACACAGTGGACTTAAGTTAATGGCCTGCCATGTGGTTTGGTAACATCAGGACTGTGCCTTTTTATTTGTCGATCTTGGGATTTCTCAGCCTCAGCAGCCTGCAGCTGTCTGAGTGAAGAAATGCCTCTAGCTCCAGTGGGCCAGGAGCAGAGGCAGAACTGGACCCCACGGTTGAGGGGCTTTCACCCAGCCCCTAGAGCCTGGCACTTTGAACTTGGAGTTAAAGCCTCCAAATTGTAAGAATAAACTTCTGCTTGTTTAAGCCATCCCATTTGTGGTATATTCTTGTCAGAGTGGCACTAGATAACCAGAACACAGGTGTATCTCCTCTTTTCTTCATTATTGTTAGTTTTGTGCTTACTAAGCCCATGCATTTTTCTTCTTTTTTAGTTTGCTTAGGGGGGTTGTTACTTTTCTTTGTGGTTACCCTGAAGTAAAATCTTATCTCCTTAAGTGTGGAACAGTCAGTACTATAAAGACATTGTCCTATCTTCCTATTCATGTGAAAGTTTTGTGATTAAAACTTTTATTCCCTCTATTTGTTTTGTTGCTGATGTCATCTGCAGAATGACTCCCCTTTTTCACCATGTATATTATCTTTTGAGCTTTTCCAGCATCTATTTCTGTATTTCTGGTTTGGTTTTTAAGTGGTGATGTCAAGGGTCCTGATTTTAATTTTTGTTCTCTATTGGGGGTTCTCTATTGGAAGGAATCCTTTAGCATTTCTTGTAGGGTTGCTCTGGTTTTCACAAATTCCCTTAATTTCTATGTTTCTGAAAATATCTTGATTTCACTCTCATATATGAGGGACAATTTGGCTGGATATATGGTTCTTTGTCTGTCCTGGAGGAAGTGCAGCCAGAATGCTCCTTGGTGACAAGAATGGCCAGACTTTGTCTCACATGTCTTGGTCATGTTGTCAGAAGGGACTATACTCTGGAGGAGGATGTCATGTTTGGTAAGGTGGAGGGTCGACAAAAGAGGAGAAGGGCCTCTACTAGGTGGATTGACACTGCGGTGGTGGTGATGGGTTCAAGTGTAGCAAAAATCGTGGAGCTGGCTCAGGACTGGGCAGTGTTTTGTTCAACTGTGCATAGGGTGACTATAAATCAGAGACAACTTGATGGCACTTAACTACAATAACAACAACATGGTTCTTGGTTGGAAATTCTTTTCCTTTAATGTTTTATATGCATCATTCCATTACCTTCTTGCCTGAATGGTTTCTGGTGAGAAAAATAACTTAATCTTATTGGTTGTCCATTTTAGGTAACATTTCATTTTTCCCGAGCTACTCCCGAGGTTCTTTCTATGTCTTTGGTTTTGGATAGTTTGATTATGTTACATCCTGGTGACTTTCTCTTGGGATCTATCCTGTATGGGTTTTGTTGAGCTTCCTGGACAGATATCTTTTCTTCCTTCATGATATGGGGAAAATTTCCTGTTAGCAAGTCTTCCACAATTTTCTCCGTATTTTTTGTTGTTGCTGTTTGTTTGTTTTTCCTCCTCTTGTTCTGGTATTCCAATGAGGTGTATGTTGTTTCATTTCACATTATCTCATGTAACTCTTAAGTTCTCTTCATTTCTTTTAAATCTTTGTTCTGAGTTTTCTTCATATGGGTTGGTATCAACAGATCTGTCTTCTAGTTGGGAAATGTGTTCTTCAGCCAGTTCTATTCTACTGTTTTGTCCTTCCACTGTATTGTCTTACTCTGTAATTTTAGTGTTCATCTTCTGCATTTCTAATTGCTTTTTTTGTATAAGTTCTAATTGTATATTTATCCTGTTATTTTGTTCTTGAATGATTTTCCTGAATTCTTCCAGGGTACTGTCTCTTTTCTTATTGATTCTGTTTGTGGTTTCCTTTAGTTTTTGGAGATACACACACACACACACACACACACATATACCTTCTGAATTCTTTCTCAGATACTTCTATTACTCGTTCTTCTTCCATGATAGATAATTCTCTAGCCTGGGCTTATATTGCTATTATCTTTTCCTGTCTCTTTCTTTCTTTCTTTTTTTTTGATCAGAGGTTGTATGTTGTTTCCCAGACATTTTAAGTTGTGTTTAATTGTTAGTTATGTATTGATTTATTTCACACTGACTTTATGTTTTACTATAACTGAAAGTGTGGAGCAAACGTACTTTTTTGATTATTAGCTTGGTTGTACTGTGTTGCTCTCCAGCTCTCTCTATGTTGATGGGATCACTGGTGGGGATGTGGGTGCAGGTCTCTGTTCGTCATGAAGGGGGTTTGGAATTGGGATGAGCAGGTGTTGGCCACTGTCTGTTGTGTTTCTGTGGTTCAGAAGTTATTAGTGTTACCTATTGGGTGAGGTATTCATTGTAATAACTTCTGTTGCCTGGTGGTGGTTTAATGTCTTCCTTCTATTGGATGAAGCAGGGAGAAGAGGAAAAAAGATAAAGAAAATAATTTTTTTTTAAAAAAAAAAAAGGTAGCAGGAGCAAGTCCGCATCTTCTGCATTGGGCATGATAGTACAGACAACTCTGCCTTTACAGGCAGTGTAGTTTGTGTCTTCCTGAGCCATCTACTAATGATGATGTCCTACTGTCAATCAAAGACCTGAGGTTTAAAATGGAGATCCCAATGGATAGAGGGGCATTACTTTCTGCCTGGACCTAGAAGCCACTAAACCCAGTACCCCAGTCCACTCTGTGCTAAAAAGGGGTCATGGAAGTGTTGAACCCTAGCCCATTGCTGTGAACTTGCTCCTAGGCTCTGTCTACTTGGAGGGACTTTCTCCCTTTCCCTCACTCCTTTCTGGACTCCACGGCATCCCAAGCCAGGGCGGGGGGAGATCTTGATATGTTGCTCAGTACGATTATCTACTCACTCTGCTCCCAAGGTCACCACCTAAAACTCCCAGTGTGGAAAATCTGAGTCTCCAATTCCTCTGTGGGTTCTGCGATTTTTTTTTTTTCTCCTTCCTTCTGCCTACCTCTTTTGTATTCCTAATGAGTCCTCTCCTTTGTCTCTCTGTCTTCTTCTGCTAGGCAGGTTCATTTATTTTTCACAGGTGTTTAATCTGCTTTTTTTCTCTGACTTCACTAAATCTGATACTTTAGCTTCTCATTAGTCATTCATAACTCCAATATCAATATTTCTATCTACTTTACCTAGTTATTCAGAGATTACGTTGCTCGAGGAAACAAACATGTGGGTTATAGGTATGATACCATCTTCCCAGCCTCTGAATTAAATACATTTATTTATTCCAGTATTCCTCAGAGTCTTGAGCATATTAACGGGCATTTAAATCATGTTAAATCAGTATTCTGCATGCCTTATTTCCCATATTTATTTACCTTGAAAGCTTTTCTGATGAAATATGTTGAAAAACTAGTATTCTACAAGAAAACTCTGAGAAACACTATTTTGAAATCTGGAAGTAGAAACTTGGAATATAAATATAGAAGTATGACTTCTTGAAAACTTTTCTGGGAGATATATATGTAGTACTGTCATCTAATTTCAAGATTGAGTGGGTAATTAATCCAAGGTTAAAAAGCAGTTATATTGAATCAATGGCTTTACTTTAAGGCCTAGTTATTATGAAGATTTTGATGCTGATAAAAAAATATAATTTCAAGATTATATTAAAAAATTAAAAACACAATATCTATGGTATACATTTTTGTAGGTAATTAAAATAAGAGACAAACAGAAAAGTCATAAAACCAGGTCAAATAATTCAGATTAAGGATAATAATTATAAAAAATATAAATTGGTTAAAATAATCTATTTAAAAATGAAGACTTTAAGATTATATTAAAAATAAAATTCAAGCTATATAGAAAAAGCACCCAAAATCTAGCACTAATTTGGCATCTTCTAAACATGTTTCTAATTAAATCACTATGCCAAATCACTGACCAAGTTTCATTGTGTTTCTGATTCACTCTGACATCAGTGGGAAAACTGAAATGTATTCAAATATGTTTTCATATTGTGATTGCAGCACCACATTGTCACACTACTTTTTAAAAGCACAGCTATCTCATTTGTCAAATGGTTCTGCCTCTCAGTCTTTATTTCTATGTTCAGAAATGGGTTTAAGCCATTGACTAGTAGGTATACCAGTTAAATTAAAAAAAAAAAAATCATGTTTAAGTTATTCTGGAGATTTTTATGGTATAAATTTTAATGAAGAAAAAAAATCTGGAAAGAATCCAGAGAGGCAGAAGTGAATGATGATAATACCAAATGGACTGGAAAATAGGATATATAAAAATGGTTAAAAATGATGGTTGGCATATAGAGGAGAATTCTCAAGAATGAGTTACTGAAAACTGTATTTAGACCATAAACAGATCATATAAAAATGTACTTAAATTGTACCAAGAAAAAAGATTAACCATAAAGATTAACTATATTGTTATACACTTATAACATTTCTGACATTGGTGCTTTTATAGTCGTAGTACAGCAGTTAAGGCATTTGTCTGCTAACCAAAAGATTGGTGGTTCAAACTCACAAGTCATTTCATGGCAGAAAGATGATTCAGTCTGCTTTGTTAAAAGATTTACAGCCTCGCACACTCTATGGGCCAGTTCTACTCTGTCCTAAAGGGTTGCTATGAGTTGGGATCAATTTGATGGCAATAGGTTTGTTTTTTGTCTAAGGGCAAAGGTCTAAAGCCCCGCACATTTTGAATAATATTTAATGGTACTTGGATAAAATGAAAAGATGTTATATCTTTTTCTATAATCATCCATCTATGATTTTAATGAATGTTTCTCTAAATGTATATTGGAAAAAGTGGTTAAAAGAAAATTACCTGCTAAAAGTCAGTATATGAAAAAACTTCACAGGAATGGAGGTGGACATTTGGTACACAAGGACAGAGTACTATTCTTGGTAAAATTACTCCAGTTCAATATGAGGACCTCTGTATTTTAGGCTGCAAAACTTTATGCAATATATAGAAGAAATAGTCATCTTTATGATGAACTATAATTAAAGCAATTAAGAAGACTAATGTATAAAATAATAATGCCAAGGTACTAATTGAGAATGAGACATATACCTCTCACATATGCAGTAATTTTTCTGTTGGCTTGATCACACCTTCTTTCCCAATAACTTAGACTATTTACAGAGCCAAACTATATATTTTGTTTGTTCGTTTTATGAGTATATGATTATAATAGAAGTGAATTAGAACATTGAGCAGATAAGATAGTTTAAATTGTACTAACACAATAAACATTAAAATCTCAGGTCTTAACATAACAAAGCTTTATTTCTCTCTTAGAGCAGTAGACAAACATGTGTTGACTTTTAAATATATAGCATGAAATATATAGCACTTTTGCTCATGATCAATTGGCCATAACTAGTTACATGACACTGCCTCACTGGAAGATGGTTAGGCTATGTAGAAATGCTTACAACTATTTTGGAGAGTTGTACATGGCTTTCTACCACTTTTCTGTTAATTTGTCATACAGTTGTGACTTGGGTGTTGTGAGGCTGGAGGCTATACCACTGCTACTCACATACCACCTGGGTTATCTAGAATGGACAGATCTTAGTGGAGTTTCCAGATTAGACATATTGGGAAGAAGAATGTGACCATGTCCACTTGTGAAAAAAATGGCCACTGAAAACCTTATGAATAGCAGTAAAACAATGTCTGGTATATTACTGGAAAACTTAAAAATATCAGTGAAATATTGTCTGATCTAGTGCTTGAAGATGAACACCTCAGGTTGGAAGACACTCAATATACAACTGAAGAAAGGCTTCCCCCTCAGTATAGAGAGACCTTAATTATGTGGATGCAGTAAAACTTTCAGTATCTTCATTTGCTGATGGATTAGATTCAAAATGGAAGAAACAGGTGCAAATATTCATTAATAATCAGAACTTAGAATGTACAAAGTATGGATCTAAGAAAAGTGAATGTTTTCAAAAATTAAATGGAATGCATAAAGACTGATATCTTAGCCATTAGTGACCTGAAAAGGACTGGCATTGGCCATTCTAAATCAGATAATCATATGGTCAACTATGTCAGGAATGACACATTGAAGAGGAATGGTGTGTTCATCATCAAAAAGAACATTTCAAGATCCCTCCTGAAGCACAATGCTGTCAGTGATATGGTAATATCCATATGCCTATAAGGAAGACAAGTTAATACTACTATTATTCAAATTTACTCACCAACCACCAAAACAAATATGAAAAATTTGAAGATTTTACCAACTCTGGAGGCTGAAATTGATGACATATGCAATCGAGGTGTACTGAAGAATCATCAGTAGTTTGAAGATATGGCTTTGGTGATAGAAATGACCCCAGAGATCACATGATAAAATTTTGTAAGACCAACAAATTATTCATTGCAAATACTTTTGGTCAACAACATGAACAGTGACTATATATGGGGATTTTACCAGATGGAATACACAGGAATAAGATAGACTATATCTTTAGAAAAAGGCTGTGGAGAAGCTCAGTATCTTCAGTCAAAACATGACCAATACGTCACTGGGGAATAGACCATCAAATGCTCATATGCAAGTTCAAGTTGAACCTGAAGAAAATTGAAATAAGTCTGCAAGAACCAAAACACAACTTACATTACATTGCATCTGAATTTAGAGACAAACTGGAGAACAGATTTAATGCACAGAACACCAAGGACTATAGACAAGACAAGCTGTGGGATAACATCAACAGCATCATATGTGAAGAAAGAAAAAGGTAATTCAAAAGACAGAAAAGAAATAAAAGATGAAAATCGATGTCAGAAGAAAATCTGAATCTTGTTCTTGAATGGAGAGCAGCTAAAGAGAATGTATGAAATGTTGAAATAAAAGTGCTGAACAGATATTTCAAAGGGTGGATCGAGAATACCAAATAAAGCATTGTGATGAAATTTGCAAAAACCCGGAGTTAGAAAACCAGAAGGGAAGAATACACTTGGTATTTCTCAAGTTGAAAGAATCAAGGAAAAATCCAACCCTTGAATTATAATATTGAAGGATTCTATGGACAAAATATTAAAAGACGGTGGAAGCATCAGAGGAGATGGAAGGAATATACAAAGTCACTGTATCAAAAAGAATCAGTCGATGTTCAACCATTTCAGGAAGTAGCATATGTTCAAAAAACAATGGTATTGAAGGAAGAAATCCATTGGGGGAAAAAAAAATTCCAGGAATTTAAAGAATAACTATTGAGATGTTTCAACAAATGCATGCAAAAAAATTCCAGGAATTTAAAGAATAACTATTGAGATGTTTCAACAAATGGATGCAGTTCTGGAGGCGCTTACTCATTTATGCCAAGAAATTTAGAAGATAACTGGCCAACCAACTGGAAGAGATCAATATTTGTGCCTATTCCGAAGTAAGGTGATCCAACATTTTGTGGAATTAATTAAATAATATCATAAATGTCACACAAAAATAAAATTTTGCTGAAGATAATTTAAAAATGTTTATAGCAATGTATTGACAGATATTCAAGCTGTATTCAGAAGAGGATGTGGATAGAGGAATGTCATTGCTGATGTCATATGGATCTTGGCTGGCAGCAAAGAATACCAGCAAGATGCTTACTTGTTGTGTTTTACTGACTATACAAAGTCATTGGACTGTGTGGATCATAAAAAATTATAGCTGATATTGTGAAAAATGAGAATTCCAGAACACTTAATAGTGCTCATGAGGAACCTGTACAAAGATAAAGAGGCTGTTGTTCGAACAGAACAAAGAGATACTACATCATTTAAATCAGGAAAGTGTACATTAAAGTTGTGACATTTTACCATACATACCCAATCTGTATGTTGAGCAAATAATCCAAGAGACTAGCCTATGTAAAGCTGATGTCCTGATGTCATATTGGCATCAGGATTGGAAAAAAGATTCATCAGCAACCCGTGATAATGCAGATGAGACAACCTTGCTTGTTGAAAGTGAAGATGACTTGGAATACTTACTAAAAAAGACCAAACACTACAGTCTACAATATAGATTGCACCTCAACATATAGAAAACAAAAATCTTCACAACTGAAGCAATAAGCAACATCTTGGCAAAGGAGATTGAAATTGTCAGGGATATAATTTCATTTGGATCTATAATCAGCATCCATGGAAGCAGGAGTCAAGAAATCAGACGCCATATTGCACTGGGCAAATCTGTTTCAAGCGACCCCTTCAAAGTGTCGAAGAGCAAAGATTTCACTTTGAAGACTAGGGTGCACCTAACCCAAGCCATGATACTTTCAGTCACATCAAATGCATGTGAAAGCTAGATGCCTTTGAATTGTGGTTTTGGTAAAGAATACTGAAAATACCATGGACTGAAAGAAGAATGAACAAATCTGTCTTGGAAGAAGTGCATTCAGGAATGCTCTTTGGAAGTGAGAGTGACCAGATTTTGGTCATGTTGTCAGAAGGCACCAGTCCCTGGAGAAGGACATTATGGTTGGTAGAGTGAAAGGTGAGTGAAGTAGGGGAAGTTCCTCAATGAGGTGGTTTGACACAGTGGCTGTAACGATGGGCCCAAGGGAAGCAAGATTGTGAGAACTGCACAGGACCAGGCTGTCTTTCCTTCTGTTTCACATGGAGTCTCTGTGAGGGGACTCTGGCTCAATGGTACCTAACAACAACACATGGTTTTGCCCTTGTTAGAGCAGTTAATTTTTTAATACAATACAACCAGTTAATTTTTCAATACAGCAATTAAGACAGTCTCCTACAAGTCTTCATTGTTGAATGGAATTTGTCAATGACTTAATGAGAAAGGTTTACTTTCCCTTTCCTAAAAAAAGATCTGGATTGAACATATTTACATTTTACTCCAAAATTTTACTTTTGAGATTTCATTTCTGATCACCCTGTTTTCAACTAATGTGGTATATTAAACATGTTGACATTTAAAAAAAAATTGCACTAAAGTCAACTGACTTGGTAGATATTCTGTTTCTTTAAGGTAATTTAACTTATCCTGGATTGTATTGATTATATGTTGATTTTATATTTCAACTGAACAGAGGGGATGTGGGTAGCATGATCTATTTTTATTAGAAGATTAAATAAATTCATGTACAATATACAGTAGGTACATAAAAAATACAGTGATATAATCACTGAATTATGTCTGTATGTAATAGATGTGCTTTATTTATGTATTTTGTAATATTAAACTTTGTATAAAGAATATACATTACGTCTATAATCAGGAAAAAAATAAAGCTGTATCTAAATATATATCCTAAGGAGCTCTGGTGGTGTAGTGCCTAAGGCATTTGACTGTTAACCAGAAGCTAATGCTTCAAACTCACCAGCAACTCTTCAGGAGGAAGACTGGGCAATCTACTACTATAGAGGTACCTGCTTGGAAACCCAAGGAGGGGTCTCTATGAGTTGGAACTGACTAGACAGCAGTGAGTTTGTTTTGTTTGTTTGTTTTAAATATAGATCTGATATATTTGACCACAGAGCAATGGGGTTAAATTATGGTAAACATTATTTCTGATGTGCAAACTTTTGAGTAAAATCTTATAATCATATTGCTCCACAAAACTTAATAAAATAAAAAACCCAGGACTACACTCTATATCACATATATTAGTTTTCTATTACTACATAAAAATTACCCCCAAACTTAGCAACTTATTAAACAAATTTTTTATTATTTCACAGTTTCTGTGGGTCAGGAATACAGGAGCAGTTTAGCTGGGTGGTTGCAGTTCACAACCTTAACACATTGATGAGTAGTTGTGGGCTATGGCTGCAGGTTCAAACTGGGGAAGACCTACTTACAAACTCATTGGTGAGATGGTCACATTTTATATTTTTTCCTGGATGTTGGCTAGAGACTTAAGTGCTCTGCAACAAGAGTCTCTCCACAGGTTCCTGTGAGTGTACTCTGGTAATGGTAGTTGGCTTTCTCCAGAGCAAGTCATGCTAGGGAGCGCTCACACTGACACAGAAGTTGTAGTCTTTTTATAACAATCTTGCAAGCAACACACTATCATTTATATAGTATGCTGTTGGTAACAATGTATTGTACATTGTATTCACTTAACACAATATTATAGAATGTATTAAACTAGCATAGTGAAAGAGAAAATCTATAAAAAGTTGTGAATATCAGAAAACAAGGGTCATTGAGTACCATCTTAGAGACTAACTGCCGTTTCCTCCTTATGAATCTTTCTTTTCCTCCAGAGTATTTATACTTTTCTCCTATCCAAAAACCCATTGCCACTGATCTGATTCCAACTCATAGTGACTCTATAGGAAAGAGTAGGGTTGCCCGAAAATATTTCCAAACATGCGATCTTTCTGGAATCAGATTGTCTCATTTTTTATCCCATAGAGCAGCTAGTAGGTTCGATCTGCCAACCATTAGTTGGAAGGCAAGTATTTTAACAATTGCACCTCTTTCTTATATTTTTCTCAATGATATGAATATACACTTGTTTATTTGTTTACTATCACCCCCTCATAAATACAGATGTCATAAGACTGTTGTTGTTATTGTTGTTATTTACCATCAAGTCAGACCTGACTCATAGCGACCCTTCCTTGGGTTTCAGAGACAGTATCACTATGGAAGTAGATTGCCCAATTTTTCCTCTGAGGAGTGACTGGTGGATTTGAACCACCAGCTTTCTGGTTAGCAGTCAAGTGCCTTAGCCACTAAGACTAGGAATGCCTAAAGGACTTGACTGCTAACCAGAAGGCGGGTGGTTCAAACCCACTGGCCACTCCTCGGAAGGAAGGTTGGGCAATCCACTTCCATAGTGATACCACCTCAGAAACCCAAGGAGGGGTCTGTATGAGTCGGGTCGAACTCGAAGGCATATAACAACAACAGCAACAACATCATCTAGTACGATATTTAGCAAACAGTTTGAATTATCTCTTGAATTACTAAATGAATTAAACATAAATTTATAAAGTACATCTGGTGGGGTTGATTACTAAGAGAAATTTATTTTTTATTTAATTGTGTTCACAATTTCTTATTGTTTCACGCAAAAGCTTATATTTTAAGAAAAGTTTACATGTATGGCATCAGTCAGTTAATTTAAAAACTTTTGCCTGTTCTTTTGGGAAAACAGAAGAAAAGGCATAAAAAAATTTGATATAAACAGTGTCTTCAAACAGAAAAATAAAACATAATGTCTTTCCAACCAAAAAGATGTCAAAAGATGATTTTGTTGATTGGAGAAAGGTAAAACATATATGAATCATTTAATATACTATATATGTAGCATAGTGGCTAAGACACTTGCCTGCTAACCAGACGGCTGGCGGTTCAAACCCACCAGCCACTCCTCAGAAGGAAGGTTGGGCAATCC
>NW_006921807.1:2923472-2929063 GCF_000298275.1 Orycteropus afer afer | reverse complement strand
TGAAATTTTTAGGAAAACATCCATAATATTTTGCAATTGCAATTCAAAAGCTATTTTTGGACCATGCATATTCAGGCAAGGAGCAATTATTCTTCTTAATATCACTAAGCACATTATAATACTGAAAATAAATACTGGTGAAAATTGTAATTTAAATTATAGTGCAAAACTCTGAAAAGTAAGCATTATTGAAACTGCTGAAAATTGAAAATCTAAGTAGATGACTCAACAACACCTGGCTTAGGAGAAAGGTGGAATAATGAGCTAAGTAAAGAAGACTAAGTGTTAAGAATTTAATTCTTCAAAGAAAAGACTCTGAAATTATTCTAAATATTTCCCAAGAAATGAAAAGAAATGAATGTCTACTGGGACAAAATTAGATGAATCCATTTCTAATAAGTAGTGTAGATATACTTAATGCATGAGAATGATCTGTGTCCACTCTGTTTGGTCAGTGTTCACATTGTTAAATGGTTATCATTTGGAATTTGAAAGAAATGCAGAGGTCATAACAGTGAGTTCAAAGATATTTATGGACTGTCTCTATTCATTTTTCCATTTACTTATACTTTTTGGACATATTCTCAATTTCAGACAAAGTAAGCCACTGTCAATATAATAAACTCACCATATTCCTACTTCCCTAATTTTCTTTTACCATCAAACTTACCTTTATGAATCAGTTTATTCACCTAGTCAACAAAATATTATTGATCTCTAATAAATAACACTGTATTCCATGGAAAAATACAGAGATTTTAAACAAATCTACATGGATAGATAGATAATAGATAGATAGATAGATAGATAGATAGATAGATAGATATAGATATACATAGATAGGTGTTCCCCACTGATAAAGGATGTAAAAGAACTTAAAGAAAGGTATGAAAAATATTTATATGTTGCTATGCATTGAAGATTTTTTTTTAATAGGGTGGGGGAATATTATGCATTAATTTGTTAAAAGAAAATGACATACGTAAAAGTGTTTTGAAAGACAAATCTGAAACTGAAGTAGGGAAATTGATAAGGAAATAGTAGACTATAGATCCCAGAGAATAGATGAAGAAATTTAACTCTGGGTAGGATAAAGGGCCCCGTAAACACTTTGACTGCTAACCAGAAGGTTGGTGGTTCAAACCCTCCAGCAACTCCATGGAAGGAACACTGGGCAATCTACCTGGGTATATATTTACCACCTTGGAAACCCAATGGGGGTCACTATGAGTCTTAATAAACTCGATGGCAGTGAGTTTGGTTTTGGTTTTTGGTTTACCATTTCTAAGGAGATCTACTGGTGCAGTGATTAAGGCATTTGTCAGTGAACTGAAAGGTCAGTGGTTCGAACATACCAGCTGCTCTCCAGAAAAAAGAGGAGGCAGTCTGTAAAGGTTTACAGCCTTGGAAACCACATGAATGTCACTATGAGTTGGGAATCAACTCTATGGTAGTGAGTTCTGTCACTTATCAGAAGGAAGTAGTGGTTCAGTTTTAAAATTCTTGCCATTCATGTGGGAGACCTGGTTCCATTCCCAGACAAAACACCTTATATGCCACCCATTGTAAGTGGAGACTTGTGTGTTGGTATGATGCTGAAAAAGTTTGAATGAAGCTTCCACACTAACTCAGACTAGGAAGAAAGCCACAGCAATCTACTTATGAAAATTAGCCAGTGAAGACCCCATGGAACACAATGATCTGATTCACATCATGGGATTGTACTGGACCTGGCACCATTTTATTCTGTTGTGCATGGTGTTATCATGTGTTGGAGGTCACCAAGAATTAGAGGTCTACTTGACAGCAGTTAAAAATAAAAACAACTATTACTTATATCAGTAAATTCATTAATCAACACATATCTATTAAAGACTTTTTATTGGCATGAATATATATGTTTATATCTCTGGTGGTACAGTGGTTAAGCATTCAGCTGCTAACTGGAAGGTCAGCAGTTGAAACAACCAGCTGTTCTGTGGAAGAAAAATGAGGCATCTGCTTCCATAAAGATATATAGCTTTAGAAACCCTACGGGGGAGTTCTACTCTTTCCTGTAAGATATGTGTGAGACAGAATTGACTTGACACCTATGGGATCCATATTCTTCTTCTTCTTCTTTTTTTTATTTTTATTTTTTTTATTTTAAGAGCTTGTTTTACATTCATTGTAATGCTTACATTTAGTTTCATTCCCCATTTACCATGCCCAACCCTAACCCAATCTCCTCCCCTCCTTACCCTCTAACTCTTCCTTCCCCTGTGCCCCTCATATTTATGCACTGGTGTTTGTCCTGCATTTTCTCAATTTGAATGTTGGTCCTCTGGTGTCCCATGGTCTATTGCTCAAAGGGATATATTACCATAGAGTATGTGGGTATGTCATCCTGGGTTGAGTGGTCTGCGTGTCCATATTCTTCTTGTTGCCGTTGTTAGTTGTCATCAAGTCACCAGGCCTGTCTTCTGAGGCCTAGTGGGTATGAACCTCTAATCTTTGCTTAGCTCTTTAATAAATTAGACAGACATTAATCAAATGAAGATACATTTAACATCATAACAGATCTGTGAAGATTAAGTCATACTCTGCCATGAGAACAACCTATTATTGGAGTTCATTGAAGGCTTCCCTTAGGAAATAAATACTTAGAGGAAGGAAAAGTTCATTTAAGTCAGAGGAAGGAACATGTAAAAAGTGCAGTGGTGAAGGCTGAGGTTCCTTTAAATGATTGAAAGAAGACTACTGTGGTAGAACATGTTGGTGGTGGCAGTTGTCGTCAAGTCAGTTCTGACTCAGTGACCCCATGAATGCAGAGTAGAACTGCTCCACAATTTTCAAGGCTGTGACCTTTTGGAAGAAGATCCCCAGGCTTGTTTTCTGAAGTGCCTCTGGATGTGTTTGAACTGCCAACCTTTCAGTAGTATTTAAGCACTTGACCATTTGCACCACTCAAGGACTCCTGTGCTAAAACATAGAAAGTAATAATGATCTAAGACCTAACCAGTTTCTAATAAACTTTCTGTTAAAAATTGTCAGATTTTAAATTACAATGTTAACTAGATTATTCTTGCTTTTTGAGCAGTTGCCCTGATAGAAATAGGCAAAAGTGGATGAAAAGAGGGAAATTGATAGAAGTGCATTGGAATAGCCTGAAGAAGAGATTAATTTATTCTAAAGAGGAGAATGTGGAGATAAAGAATACAGGATGGATTCTGGAGATCAGTGAGAGGTAACATCACAATACTTGCTGATGAAAATGAAAAATGAGAGTACATGAAATAAAACGATTACAAGTATACTGGCTTCAGAAAGTGGATATATTTTAATGCTATTCAGAGTTTTGTACCACTTAAAGAAAAGCTGGTTTTATGGGAGTAAATAAAGAGTTTTGATTTGGATGTGTTGAGATAAATAAATTTTCTGAGTTATGCAACATTTCTGACTCCTGCATGAAAGTAGGAATGCTGTTCTAAAAAGAAGCAATATGAGATTGGTGATGCCATGGGATATAGATCGTAAAGTGCCTATTTTTTCACTGCTGTTTGGCAGCTCTGGTAGCATAGTGCCTAATGCACTTAACTGCTAATCAGAAGGCTGGTGGTACAAACCCACCAGCCACTCCTCGGAAGGAAGATGGAGCAATCTACTTCCGTAGTGATAGCGCTTCGGAAACCCAAGGAGGGGTCGCTATGAGTTGGGCCCGGCTCGACTGCACATAACAACAGAAACAACGAGTGGGATTTTACTAGGGATGAATTGAAGGACAATGGGAAGCATTTCATATACAACTTCACTCGGCAATTCAAATGGATTTATGTAACAAGAAACATTGACATATAAAGTTTTTTTCTATATTTCTGGTCCAACAGCATGGATGTAGAAGTGGGAAAGGAATATTAATAATTGAGAAAGCTACATAATTAGGAACTTGTGGTCTAATGTGGAATACTAAATTTTAGTTTTGGCAGTAGACAGTATTAGGGTAATATCAAAGTTTAAATTAGTCATTAGTGTAGATGGGCTGTACTTACTATTTGATACTAACTTGGCTTTTTATAGCTAAGTGAATTTTGGCAGGTGACATAAATTCTTGGTGCTTATGTTTCCTACTGATAAAAGGAAGATAATAACAATAATTATTTCACAGGCTTGCTGTGAGCTTTAAGTTTATTAATATGTAAATTGCATAGGAAAATACTTAGAACTTGGTGAATTATCCATAAATGTTTTTAAGGAGCACTGATGGCACAGTGCCTCAGGCATTTGAGCACTAACCAGAAGGTTGTTGTTTCAAACCCACCAGCTGGTCTGTGAAGGAAGATGGAGCAATTTACTTCCACAAAGATATACCACCTCAGAAACCCAATGGGGGTTGCTATGAGTCAGAATCAATTTGATAGCAGTGAGTTTGGGTTTGGTTTGTTATTCTTATTTTATATAATAATACATGGATTTATTTTTTATTTATATTTGTAGTATAATATACTCTGAGTTCAGAAACTTTTTTTAATCCCCCAAATTTAGCACAACAAAAGAATGAAAACAATTTGAATAAGTATTTCCTTTACAATTATTTCTCTGAAGGACAAGCAAATAGTAACACTTTTAATGACTTAATAACAGTTTTTCAATTGAGCTGGAGTTTTAATGGCTATACAAAGTAAACAAAGGGAAAACACACTGCTGAACAGTTTACTGCATCTAAACTATCTGCTACATATTTGATATAATTTAATCCCCACAAGAAACCTGAAAACTGGACACTATTATCTAATTTTAAAGGTGATGAAAAAAGTGGTTGAGGTGGGAAGGTATTCTTCCAATATCACATAGCCCGTAAAGCATTTGAACCTAGATGTTTATCTGGTTTCAAATATATATATATACACACACACACACACACACATGTATATATACATATACATATATGAATATGTATGTGTGTGAATATATATGCACACACACATATATATAGACATATATGTATATGTACGTATACGTGTGTGTGTGTGTGTGTGAATATATATAAAGAATGTTTGCTTTCTCTATTTAGACTAGGTGTAATTAGGCAAAAGAAAAAAAAAACATTTCATTTTATGAAAGATTCTTCAAATGGCATTCAGGTATCATCAGATCTTCTTCAGAAAAAAAACAGTGCTCTGTGTTGGAAACCACCAATTGACTTCATAGTAAGTGTGGTAGAAATTAAGGAAGCTGCATATGCTATTGTTAGAAATACACTTGTGACAGATCAGATTCCTGAAGATTAGAAAGCGGTTGTCATAACACACTTACTCAGAAAGGCATTAAGTGATGACAAGTACAGGAACTGAAAATTGGTTAGCTTAACATAAATTATGGGGGCAACTATATTAGAAAACCAAATACAAGAGAATAAATGCTAACATAGACATGCCACATCTAAAATAAAAAATAAATAAATAAAATTGCTCCAGTAACTTATTTTGGTTATCATTTTAAGACATTGCTTTCAATCTCCTGTGGGAAATACATTAATATTTATATTCAAATTAGTTTCCTACCTAAAACCATGCATTTGTAGTTTCCAATAGAGAAAATAGGAGCTCTGGTAG
>NW_006921807.1:2897776-2922863 GCF_000298275.1 Orycteropus afer afer | reverse complement strand
AGTCAAGTGCCTTAGGCACTATGCTACCAGAGCTCCTTGAAGATCACTACTGCTATATATATATACATATATATATATATATATATTTTTTTTTTTTTTCCAACTACATACATTAGTATGACTTTGTGGTTGGTATTCTTACAAATATGATGTCTGGCCATTTAATAGAATAGAAAATAGGTCATGTAATAGAAAAGTGTTGGACATATAGACTAAGTAATGCTGCATAAACAACCACTCTAAATTCAACTGCTTAAAACATTCCCATGTACCTGTGAATTCTCAAAGAGTCAGTTGATATTGCTCTTCTCCACAGGATCACTCTGCTCCAAGTTCCAGAACTAGTTAGGTTTAGCTGGGATAACCTTATTTCAGGTATGTATATTCTAGGGCCCAGGCTGTGGAAGTGACATCTACCACAGGGAACTCTTCTCATCATGATAAAAAGAGTGCAAAAAGCAGCAGATATATTTCATAAGGCCTATTTTATAAGCCACTCCTCGGAAGGAAGGTTGGGCATTCCTACTTCTGTAGTGATACTGCCTTGGAAACCCAAGGAGGGGTCGCTATGAGTTGGGGCCGACTTGATGGCAAATAATAACAACAAAAACAACATTTTATAAGCCAACCTGGGACCAGTGGAAGGCAGTCTGGGTGCGTGGAGTGAGCACCTGAGGGGCAGGCCACTGTACTCCAGCCTGGGACCAGGGGAAGGTGGTAGTTTGTGTGCATGGAACACCCCAGGGGGGCAGGCCTGATAAGCAAGCATGGTGGGGGAGACCAAGAAATGAACAGAGTAGTTTAGAACACCTAAGGGAGAAAAACTTGTCTATCAGTTTGTCATATGGTGGTGGCTTGAGTGTTGCTGTGAGGCTAGAGGTTAAGTCACCAGTGTTGAAATGCTATCAGGGTCACCCATTGTGGATCAAGTTTCTGTGGACCTTCCAGAGTAATACAGACTTGGAAGAAGGAAGAGCCCATCCACTTCTCAAAGAATTAGCCAGTGAAAACCTTATGAATAGCAGTGAAACACTGTCTGATATATTACTGGAAAACTTTATGAATAGCCCTGAAACATTGTCCAATATAGTGCCGGAAGATGAGCCCCTCAGGCCAGAAGGCACTCAAAATACGACTGAGGGAGAGCTGGCTTCTCAGAGTATAGCTGACTGTAATGATGAAGATACAATAAAGCTTTCAGGACCTCAATTTCCTGATGTGGCATGTCTCAAGATGAGAACAGCTGCGAACATACATTAATAATTGGAACATGGAATGTATGAGTTATGATTCTAGGCAAATTAGAAGTTGTCAAAAATGAAATGGAAGACATAAAGATAGATATCCTAGGCATTAATGAGCTGAAATAGACTGGTTTGGGCCATTTTGAATCAGATGATAATATGATCTACTATGCCAGGAATGACAAATTGAAGAAGAATAGTATGACACATCAACATGAAGAATGTATCAAGATCTATCCTGAAGTACAATACTATCAGTGATAAGATAATATCCATAAACCTATGAGGAAGACCAGGTAATTATTTAAATTTAGGCACCAACGACCAAAGCCAGAGATGAGGAAATTAAGGATTTTTACAAACTTCTGCAATCTGTAATTCACCAAACATTCAATCAAGATGTGTTAATTATCATTGGTGATTGGAATGCAAAAGTTGGAAACAAAGAAGAGTCACTGGTAGTTGGAAAATACGGCCTTGGTGATAGAAATGACGCTGAAGATAGCATGATAGAATTTTTCAAGACCAACGACTTATTCGTAGCATATATCTTTTTCCAACAACACAAATGATGACTATATACATGGATTTCACCAGATGGAGTACACAGGAATCAGACTGACTACATCTGTAGCAAGAGACAATGGAGAAACTCAATATCTTCAGCCAAAACAAGGCCAGGAGCTGATTGTGTAACAGATCATCAATGGTTCATGTGCAAGTTCAAGTTGAAGCTGAAAGAAATTGAAACAAGTCCATGAGAGACAAAATATGACCTTGATTATATCCCTCCTGAATTTAGAGACTGTCCAAAGAATAGATTTGATGCATTGAACACCAATGACCGAAAACCACAGGAATTATGGATGACAACAAGTCTATCATCCAGGAAGAAAGCAAGAGTTCATTAAAAAGACAAGAAAGGAGGAAAAGATCAAAATGGATGTCAGAAGAGACTCTAAAACTTGCCCTTGAATAGAGAGTAGCTAAACTTAATGGCAGAATCCACAGAATAAAATAGATGAACAGAAGATTTCAAAGAGCCGATTGAGAAGACAAGCTCAATTATTATAATGAAATGTACAAAGACCTGGAGTTAGAAAAACAAAAGGGAAGAAAATATTCAGCATTTCCCAAGTGGAAAGGACTGAGGAAAAAATGTAAGACTTGAGTTGCAATAAATAAAGATTCCATGGGCAATATGTTGAATGATGCAAGAAACATCAAAAGAAGATGGATGGAATATACAGAGTCACTCTACCAAAAAGAATGGGTAGATGATAATCCATTTCAGGAGATGGCATATGATCAACAACCAATGGTATTGAAGGAAGAAGTTGAGGCTGCACTGAAGTAATTGGCGAAAAACAAGGTGTCTGGGAAGTGACAGAATCCCCACTGAGATGTTTCAACAAACGGATTCTGTGCTGGAGGCACATACTCTGCAATGCCAAGATATTTGGAAGACAGATACCTTGCCAAATGACTGGAAGAGATCCATATTTGTACCTATTCCAAAGAAAGGTGGTCCCACAGAATGTGGAAATTATAGAAAAATATCATTAATATCACATGCAAGTAAAATCTTACTGAAGATAATTCAAAAACAGTTGTAGCAGTATTGGCAGAGAGCTTCCAGAAATGCAAGATGGATTTAGAAAATGTTGTGAAACAAGGGATATCATTGCTGATGTCAGATGGATTTTGGCTGAAAGCAAAGAATACCAGAAAGATGTTTACTTGTATTTTATTGACTACGCAAAAGCATTTGATTGTGTGGATCATAACAAATTGTGAATAACATTGAGAAGGATGGGAATTCCAGAACACTTATGCACATGAGGAACCTGTACACCAACCCAGAGGCTCTTGTTCAAGCAGAACAAGGGATACTGCATTGTTTAACATCAGGAAGGGAGTGCCTCAGGGTTGTATCCTTTCATCGTACTTATTCAACTTATATGTTGAGCAAACAATCCAAGAAGCTGGACTATATGAAGAAGAAAGTGGCATCAGGATTGGAGGAAGGCTCATTAACAACTTAACATATGCAAATAACATAATTTTACTTGCTGAAAGTGAGGATGACTTGAAGCACTTCCTGAGGAATATTGAAGAACTCAGTCTGCAGTATGGATTATGCTTAAATATAAAGAAAACAAAAATCCTCACAACTGGATCAATTAGCAGCATTATGACAAGTGGAGAAAAGAGTGAAGTTTTCAAAGACTTAATTTTACTTGGTTCTACAATCAACACCAATGGAAGCAGCAGTCAAGACATCAAAATGTGTGTTGTATTGGGAAAATCTCTTGCAAAGGACCTCTTTCAAGTGCTGAAGAACAAAGATGTCTCCTTGAAGACTAAGATGTGCCTAACCCAAGCCATAGTATTTTCAATTGCCTCATATGCATGTGAGAGCTAGACAATAAATAAAGATGACCAAAGAAGAGTTGACGCTTTTGAGTTGTTGTGTTGGTGATGAATGCTGAAAGTACCATGGACTACTAAAAGAATTAACAAATTTATCCTGGAAGCAGTGGAGTCACAATGCTCCTTGGAAGCAAGAATGGCCAGATTTCATCTCACCTACTTTGGTCATGTTGTCAGAAGGGACTATTCCCTGGAGAAGGATGTCATGTTTGGTAAAGTGGAGGGTCAATGAAAAAGCACAAGGGCCTCAACAAGATGGATTGACACAGTGACTGAAGTGATGGACTCAGGTATAGTAGGGATTGTGAGGCTGGCCCAGAACCAGGCAATATTTTGTCCTGTTGCACATAATGTCGCTATGAGTCAGAGACAACTCAATGGCACATAAAAACAACAACAGCAACAGCAACATATTCTCAACTGAACTACTGACACTTACTTGCTTTCTATTGTAAATCATGTATTATGTTGTTATGGTTAGGTGCTGTCAATCTGACATCGACTCATGGCAACCCTATGGACAACAGAATGAAGCACTGGCTGATCTTGCACAATCCTCACAATTCTTGTTACACTTGAGTGCACCGTTGCAGTCACTGTTTTTAATCCATCTTGTTGAGGATCTTCCACATTTTCACTGATCCTCTACTTTACCAAGGATGATATCTTTCTCCAGGGAATGGTTCTTTCTCACCACATGACCAAAGCATTGAGACAAAGTCTGGTCATTCTCGCTTATAAGGAACAATCTGGCTGCACTTCTTCCAGGACAGACTTGTTCTTCTGGCAGTCCATGTTATTTCCAGTATGCTTCACTAACACCACAATTCAAACCCATCAACTCTTCTAAAGCCTTCCATATTTACTGTCCAGCTTACACATGCATATGAGGTGAAAATATTATAGCTCGGGTTTGGTGCACCTTAGTATCAGAGTGACAACTTTGCTTCTTAACACTTTAAAGAGGTCTTTTGCAGCAGATTTGCCTAGTGCAATATAGTGTCTGATTTCTCGACTGCTGCTTCCATGGTTAGGAGCTCTGGTGGTGTAGTGCCTAAGGCATTTGCCTGATAATCAAAAGGCTAGTAGTTCAAACCCACCAGCCACTCCTCAGAAGGAAGTTTGGGCAATCTACTTCTGTAGTGATTCTACCTCAGAAACCCAAGGAGAGATCGCTATGAGTCAGTTCCAACTCCATGGCAGTGAGTTAGGCTTGGTTTTGGTTTTCATGGCTGTTGATTTTGAATCCAAGTAAAATTAAATTCCTGACAACTTCAATCTCTTCTCCATTTATTGTGATGTTGATTATTGGTCCAGTTTTGAGGATTTTTGCTTTCTTTATGTTGAGGTATAATCCATACTAAAGATTGTAGTCTTTGATCTTCATCAGTAAGTGTTTTAAATCATATAATATTTCCACAACCAAGGTTGGGTCATCTGCATATTATAGATTGTTAATAAGTCTTTCTCTAATCCTGATATTTCATTCTTCTTCATGTAGTCCAGTTTCTCAGATTATTTGCTCAGCATACAGCCTGAATAAGTATGGTGAAAGGATACAACCGTGACGTACACCCTTCCTGATTTGAAACCATGCAATATTTACTTTTTTCTATTCTAATGGCAGGCTCTTTTTCTATGAACTTGTTCCTCATGAGCACAACTGTGTTAGGGATTACCAATTCTTCTCAATGTTATCCATAATTTGTTATGATACACAGAGTCTAATGTCTTTGCATAGTCAATAAAACACAGGTAAGCATCTTTCTCATATTATTTGCTTTCAGCCAACATCCATCTGACATCAGCAAAGATATTCCATGTTCCACATTCTCTTCTGAATCCACCTTGAATTTCTGGAAATTTCCTGTCAATACACTGCTACAACTGTTTTTGAATTATCTTCAGCAAAATTTTATTTGCATGTAATATTAATGGTATTGTTTGATAATTTCCACATTCTGTTGGATCACCATTTGTTCCTTGGAATGGAAACAAATATAGTAATATTTCAGTCAGTTAGCAGAAAGTGCCTCTAGCATTGTGTCCATTTCTTGGAACATCTTAATGTGTATTCTGTCAATTCCCAGAGCCTTGTTTTTTATCAATTCTTTCAGTGCAGGTTGGATTTTTTCCTTAAATACCATTGGTTTTTGATCATATATTATCTTCTGAAATAGTTGAACATCTACCAATTCTTTTTGGGCAATGATGCTGTGTATTCTTTCCATCTTATTTTGATGCTTCCTGAATCAGTCAATATTTTGCCCATAGAATTTTCCATATTGCAAATCAAGTCTGGGATTTTTTTCTTCAGCTCTTTCAGCTTGAAAATTGCTGAGTGTTTCTTCCTTTTAAGATTTTTCCCTCCAGATCTTTGAACATTTTGTTAGAATACTTTATTTTGTCTTCACTAGCCACCCTTTGAAATCATCTATTCAACTCTTTTATCTTGTCATTTTTCCCACTTGTTTTAGCTACTTTCCTTTGAAGAGCAGGTTTTAGAGTCTCTTCTGATATCCATTTTGGTCTTCCTTTTATGTCTTTTTTAATAATCATTTGCTTTTTTCATGTGTGATTTAGTTGATGTTATCCCACAACTCTTCTGCTTTTTTGTCGTTGGTCTTCAATGCATCAAATCTATACTTCAGATGTTCTCTAAATTCAGATGGGATATAATCAAGGTTGTATTTTGGCTCTTGTGGGTTTGTTTTAATTTTCTTCATCTTCAACTTGAACTTTTATGTGAGGAATTGATGGTCTGTTACATAGTCAGCTCCTGGCCTTATTTTGACCAATGATATTGAGCTTCTGCGTCACCTGTTCCTGGTTGATCTGATTTCTGTGTGTTCTATCTGGCAAGGTCAACGTATTATAGCCACCTTTTATGATATTGAAAAACACATGCATTTGCAATGAATAATTTGTTGGTCTTGCAAAACTCTACTATGTGATCTCTAGCATCCTTTCTATAATCAGGGCCATATTTTACATCTATTGATGGTTGCTCTTTGTTTCCAACTTTTGCATTCCAATCATGACTAATCATCAATACATCTTGATTGCATGTTTGCTCAAATTCAAACTATAGAAGTTGTTAAAAATCTTCAATTTCTTCATCTTTTAGTGGTTTTAGTGGTTGATGAGTAAATTTGAATAATGATAATATTAACTGGTTTTCCTGTAGGCATATGGATATCTTCCTATCACTGACAGCATGGTACTTCAGGATAGGTCTTGAAATATTGTAACAATGAGTGTGACATCATTCCTCTTCAATTTGTTATTCTTGGCATAGAAGATATGATTGCTCAATTCAAAATGTCCAATACCAATCCATTTTATCTCACTAATGCCTAGGATATTTATCTTTATGTGTTCCTTTTCTTTTTTGACAACTTCCAGATTTCCTAGATTCATACTTCGTACATTCCACTATCTGATTATTAATGGATGCTTGCAGCTGTTTCTTCCCATTTTGAGTCTTACCCCATCAGCAAATGGAGGTCCCAAAAGCTTAGTCCATCCACATCATTAAGATTGGTTCTACATTGAGGAGACAACTCTTCTTCAGTCGTGTTTTGAATGCCTTCCAACCTGAGGTGCTCATCTTCTGGCACTATATTGGACAAAGTTTCAAGGTTATTCATAAAATTTTCCAGTAATATATAAGACAGAGTTTCACTGTTATTCATACCCCCCCCACTGGCTAATTTATTGAGAAGTGGATGACCCCTTCCGTCTTCCCAGTCTATCTCAGTTTGTAAGCTCTTCTGATACATGTCCACTATCAGTGACCCTGCTGGTATTTGAAATACTGCTGGCTTAGCCTATAGCCTCACAACATGCAAGCCACCACAGTACAATAAAGTGATAGATGAGTATTATAGTGGACATTTAAAAATAAATGACAATGTTAATGTAGAAATACAGTAAAAATGGGTAAGTGATTGAACAAGTTTGAAATAGGCAGGAAAAAGAAGAAACAGGGCCCATGCATTGAGGAAGATGTCATTAACTTAAATTCATTTGAATAGCATTGGAAAATTTTGAACAGGGGAGAGAGTTAATCAGATGTAGTCATTTGTAAAATATGTTAAATCATGAAATTTTCACAAATTTCAAAGTCTTAAGGAATCCTCTTGATATTTGATAATAAGTAACAGAGAAAATATATATTTTGCTTGTCACAACATATCTGTTAGCTACTGAATAATAAGATTTAAATTACATCCAGATAGAATAGGTATGTGATCTGTACTGTGTAATTTCATAAACAAATAGAAACTACTTACTGAAAGTACATTACCACATTCATTTATCAATATCTACAATGTACTTAACAGAATACACATAAAACTGATAAATACCTTCTTATTCCACCATTCTCACCCAATGTGACTTAGAGGAAGCAGCACATTGTTTTTATGTTTTATGAAAGAACAAAAGACTATAAAAATCCATTAGAAGGTTTATATCAAGGTCATTCTATTCGGTGATTTTCCCAAACCATTCTTTTAAGGAATTACTTTTGTCTTACTTTCCTGGGCTCATCTTTTACCCCTTTACTCCATCTTAAGGGATGAAGTGTCCCCATAAAAAAAAAAAAAAAAAAAAAGTTGAAGTCCTAATACTCAATGTCTGGGAATGTGATCTTATTTGGAAGTAGGGTCCTTGCAGATGTAATTAGTTAAGATGAGGTTATACTTGAGTAGAATAGCCCCGATCCAATACGACTTCTTCTTTATAAAAAGAGAAAAGATGCAAAAAATTAACATGTGTGATGTAGGACAGAGATTAGAATTATGACCATAGAAGCCAAGGAACACCAAGTACTGCTACCAGAAGCTATGATATTGCCATGGGACAAATTGTACCTCAGAGTCCTCAGAGGAAATCAATACTACTGACACCTTAATTTAGAATTTCTGATCTCAAGTATTTTGACAGAATAGATTTCTGTTGTTTAAATACACGGTTTGGCATAATTTGTTATCTGCTGTTCCAGCAGTCATGGAAACTAATTTACCTCATACAGCCTATGCTCTACAGCCACAAAGATGCTGTTGTGTTTTACTTTTTCTCTCTGGAGTTTTCATGCCAATTAGTCTTTATATACTGTGAGCAGCTTAGCAGCAAAAATTATACCTTTTTCATCTCATAATCATTTATGAAATAAATATATTATTTTTGTCATATTCTACATTAGACACCAGGGACAAAAAGATATTAAGATATAGTTTTCATTTAGAGTCTAGTACTACTGGTCCATAGTACTAAACATATATTTTTTGACTGTCTCTTATTTCAAAAACCAAACACATTGCTGTGGAATTGGATCTGACTCATAGCGACCGCTGCTTGGGTTTCCAAGGTGATATCACTATGGAAGTGATTGTCCAATTTTCTCTTTTAATGCATTTTAATATTAATTCACTTTTTCATCTTTAAAGCTTAATTTTGAGCAAATAGAACCTTATTTCCAAAATTTATTTATTTATTTTTATATCGATTTCTTATCTCAAAATAGTTCCTAACTCATTTCTCTATGTGTGGTGACAGAAATTTGTTCCCATGACCTTTGATCTAGGTGTTAGAACTTTGCACATGCTACATTACATGGTTAAAGGGACTTTTCAGATCCAATTAAGGTCACTAATCAGTGGACTTTAAGATATTGATATTACCCTGCATTATGCAGGTGGGGGCAATGTAATCACATGAACCCTTAAAAACAAAAGAGGAAGTCAAGGAGATGTGGTAGAAGGGGAAATCAGAGGGTTTGAAAGATGGCAAGCATTCAACTTATTGCTGGGTTGAAGATGTAGAGAGCCACATGGAAAGTAGCAGAAGGAAATTAATTCTGTCAACAGCAATCTTGAAAAAGAACCTTGCACCTTAGATAAATTTGAAGTTGTGCTGACACCTTAATTTCAGTCTTGTGAGACCCTAGGAAAAGAATCCATCTGTGCCATACCAGACTCCTGATGTACCAAAACTGAGGTAATAAGTGAGTCTTGTTTTGAGTTGGTAAATTAGTGGTAACTTGTTATGCTATAGTAGAAAATGAATACTTACAATATCAACAACGTATTTAATTTTATGTCAAAGCTTAAGGGATGTATAAAACCTCCTTGTTGTTGAGTTGATACTGACTCATAGTGGCAGAGTAGAACCGACCCACAGGGTTTCCAAGGCTGTAATATTTCCAGAAGCACACTGGCATATATTCTCTCTGATGGATTTAAATGCCGACACATCATTAGCAGCACAGCACTTAACCACTAAAAGATGCATGAGCAGTATGCATAGTTGCCTCTATTTCTAAAGAGGTTTTGTTTTATAAGAGATAGAGCACTTGGGCACTAACCAAAACAGCTGACTTCCAGTCGAGTGCTAGCCATGTGACCCTGAGAAGTTCTCTTATTTTCTCTGCTGTGTTTCCTGTATTTAAAATGGCAGTGATACTAGTTTCTCTGTCTTGCTCAGAAGGTTGTGAAATTTTAATGAGATAATGTACAGAAATGCAGTTTATAAAATATAAAACAATGTTAGTATGATATATAATAATTATTAAGCTGCTGCACAGAGAAATATTAATGTGTATATTTTCTTATTTAATTCAAAATAGCTTTCATAATCCTACAGTAGTTATGTTTCATAATCAGATAGAGCTTTCTCATGAAAGTAAATGTATGTATATAGGAACGGGTAGATGGATAGAGTGTTACAAGTATATATATTTATATTTTTATAAAAATAATTGTATTCTAAAATAAAATAATTATGTTCAAAGAAAGAGTTAAAATGCATTTAGAAAACTCTTCTCTCTGCATTAAACAGTATTAGAGCATTAATAGTGATACAAATGCCTCAACTCATAAAATGTCACTTGCAATTTATATACCTTTTTAAAGCAAAGTTGCTCAAGCAGCAAATTCAAAGTGACAAGGCTCTTTATATCATATATGTGGCATTATTAATTTTGCAGTATCTCCAAGAGATGCTAAATATAGTATGTTATTAAGTTACAGTTATATAGATTTTGCTGAGGTCTAGGTACACACAAGTCTAAACTCATAAAGAAAATATGAATAAATTAAAGGTCTCATTAATATAAATAATAGAATGAACAAAACAGATATTGCCTTAGGCAGAGCAATTATTGGTCAATAATTCCTTATTAGCTGTCATGTTACTGCCACATTATTTCAACACTTAGTTTCTTATCCTTTGGTAATCCTCTTTTTGTATCCTTGTCCCTTTTTCTGGAAAGAATACTGACTCAGAAATGACTAGACTCAATTAACCTATATTTAAGAGTTTTCACTGAATCTTTATTTATTAATACTGAATTTATTTATTTTAATAATAACAATAATAAATTATACTTATGGAGTGCTCAGTCTAATAATTTTTAAGATATATAATGTTTTAACATTGATAAAAATGGTGCATACATATGGAAATTATTCACAAGAAATGAAAGTGACATTTTTAACCTAAAAAAAAAATATAATTCCTACAAAATCCAAATATTAAATTAAACTAATTTAGTTAAGATCAGCCACATAGTAGGAAAATGTAAAAAATGAGTAAGAAGTATTTACTAGTTTTTTTAGAAAAAGGGGGAATGATAAACCTATAAAAGATTCACAAAATCACATATAAAAAGACAAAATTAAAACTACATTGACACCATTTTTACATGTCAAACTAGTGAAATAAAATGGTTTATTGCAAACTGTGCTTTTAGTTGCCATCAAGTCTGCTCTGACTCATACTGACCCAATGTTCAACAGCAACAAACACTGCCTGGTCCTGTGCTGTCCTTACAATCTTTTCCATGCTTGAGCCTATTGCTGCAGCCACTGTGTCAGTCCATCTTGTTGAGGGTCTTCCTCTGTTTTGCTGACTCTCTACTTTATCAAGCATGATGTTCTTCTGTAGGGACTGGTCCCTCTGACAACATGACCAAGTACAAAAGATGAAGTCTGGCCATTCTTGCTTCTAAGGAGGTTTCCAGATGTACTTCCTCCAACACAGATTTGTTTGTTCTTCTAGCAGTCCATTTTACACTCAAATTCTTTGCCAACACCATGATTCAAATGCATGGATTCTTCTACAGTCTTCCTTATTCATTGTCCATTTCTCACAATCATATGAGGCTATTGAAAATTCTATGGCTTAGATCAGGCATACCGTAGTCTTTACAATGATATCTTTGCTCTTTAATGTGTCAATAAAGTGTTTTTCCCAGTGTAATACATTGTTTGATTTCTTGACTCCTGCTTCTATGGGCAATGATTGTGGAGCCAAACAAAATTAAGCCCTTGGCAACTTCAGTCTTTTCTCCATTTATCATGACATTGCCTATTGGTCTAGTTGTTAGAATTTTTGTTTTCTTTATGTTGAGGTGTCATACACAGTGAAGATTATAATCTTTGATTTTCATCAGCAGTGCTTCAAGTCTTCTTCACTTCTGGCAAACAAGGTTGTGTCATTGGCACAACCTTGTTAATGAGTTTTACTCCAATCCTGATGCTGTGTTCTTCTTCATATAGTCCAGCTTCTAGGATGATTTACTCGGCATACATATTGAGTAAGTATGGTGAAAGGATATAACCCTGAGATATATCTTTCCTGATTTAAACTATGTAGTATCCCCTTGTTCTATTCAGATGACAGCATCTTGGTCTATGTAAACATTCCTCATTAGTATAATTAAGTCTTCTGGAATTCCCATTTTTTTTGCAATGTTATCCATAATTTGTTATGATCTGCACAGTTAAATGCCTTTGATCAGTGTATAATTCATAGGTAAAGATGTTTTTGGTATTCTTTGTTTTCAGCAAACATATATTTTAATATAATGCTAATGGAAATATTTAGTGATCTAATCCTTTTGGAAGAAACTTTGCCAATATATAAAAATAACATATGTTAAAGATGCAGGGAGAAAATGACAGAAACATAATAAGAATAGAAAAAATGTAATACACCAGCCTTATAATAACACATGTCAAGTGAACCAACTAAATAAAAATATAGCTCACCAAAAGAACAAAACCAATAGGATAGATTTTCACCTATCAACATGGCTAGGTTCAAAAGAGCAGGTCACTAGGCAAAATTGGTGTTATATGTGGAGGAAGCAGAAGCAACCTGGGAGCCTGGACCCTCAGAACTGCTGAGCCTCTGGCACTTCTGTGCTCTGGACTGCAAAATCCTGTCATCAGGGCTGGTGCTTTGGCAGACCTGGACACTTGTAGCTGGACTCAAGGCACAGTTTGGAGGTCAGGGGCTTGGACAATGTGTAGGGTTTGGGGTCAAGAGGGTGAGAATTGCTGTCCATGCTCCCTGTAGCTGCCTCCTCCATAGTCCTCATAGTCTGCTGCTGCCTCACAGTCCTGGGAGGACTCCATACAAATGAAGGATGTTCTGCTGGTCAGAGGCCAGGGTCCTGGATACCAGCAACTGCTCAGAAGAGGAACTTAGCATGCCAGACCATGAAGTAGGGGGGGAAAGCCAGCTTCTGCTGCAGTCCTCAGTCTCTGAATTATACCCACTACCCTTCCTCCTGCAGTGCTTGTTTCTTCAAGAGTACTTGAGTAGAGGAGGACGGCAGCAACAACCTCCCTCATCCTTACTTCCTCCTGGGGCTCTGACCACTGGAAATCCCTTCTCAGAAGGGCTCCTTCAAAATCCACCTCTGTAGTGTGATGAATTACTTGGTATGGCTCTTCTAGCCATGGTCTTTGTAACTCCCACTGGATTACTCAGAGGGACCATGCAAATAAGGTGTGTAGAACTCTGATGTTGGGATTGGTTAGTTTTGTCACTATGTCAGGCTTAAAATGAGTCCTCTGAGATGCAGAGGGGGGAATCTCACTGCCATCAAGAGAGAAGAGCTGGAGGTGAAACAGAGAGCATCCTTGGAACTGAGTTCTCTGCACCAAATCTCCTTGGCTGACATGCCTGGCAGAGAGAGAGATGCGTGACAGAGAGAGATTCCCTGACAGAATGAGATAGTCACAGTGGAACCAAGAGGCACAAGCCAGAGTGGTAGGCTTACCCAGCCCATAGAGCAAGAAAGCTGAATTGCCTTGGGCAGGAGACTTGCTGGGAGTGTGTGGTGCACCTAGGTGTATCTATCAACAGAGCTAAAAGAGCTTTGCAACACTTGCCCAAGCAGGGGAGAGGCTAGGACAAGAGGCCAAGGGCCAGAGAGGCATGCCTGAGGGCATAAAAGTGGATAGACTGTTATGATCAAAGAACTGTATCCAGAGCATGGTCCTGAACCTGAATTGTAGCCTGCTACTTTTCTGATAGGAGCTCTGGTAGCATAGTGCCTAAGGCACTTGACTGCTTACCAGAAGGCTGGCAGTTCAAACCCACCAGCCACTCCTCGGAAGGAAGGTTGGGCAATCCTACTTCCGTAGTGATACTGCCTCGGAAACCCAAGGAGGGGTCGCTATGAGTCGGGGCCGACTCGACGGCAAACAACAACAACAACAACAACTTTTCTGATAAACCCCATCATCATGACTATTTATGAATTCTGTGTGGCCATTGTAACAAACCAAACCCAGCAAAGAAGTAGTGACTGCCATGAGAGGGATGTTGTTGTTGTTGTTGTTACATCCTGTGTAGTCGGACCGGACTCATAGCAACCCCTCCTTGGGTTTCCGAGGAAGTATCACTATGGAAGTAGATTGCCCCATCGTCCTTCCAAGAAGTGGCTGGTGGGTTGGAACTGCCAGCCTTCTGGTTAGCAGTCCAGTGCCTTAGGCACTACTCTTCCAGAGCTCCCATGAGAGAGATAGTTGGTGTCAAAGTCTGGAGGGAAGGAGCATGTCTGGCCTCATAGGAATAAATCTCAGGCTGCCAATGGTGATTCTGGTCTTCATCTTGTGGAGTTACAGGAGGTCAGAAGATTCTGCTTCCATGTCGTTTTTGCAAACTTAGTCACCTCTTTTGCATGGATATCTGCATTGGTGACTCTAGCTGTAGGGATGGGACCAGTAAGAAACTTTCATCTGCAAGTCAGATTGGCATGGGTGGCTCTCAGAGCTGGATGCAGGGGGGAGACCTAGATTAAAGCACAAAATAGTCAGATAGTAGATATGTTTACTATTGTCAGAAGTACAAAATGTAAGATAATGAGATACTTGATAAGTGAGGAGTGGTCCTAACAACATATTCCTCCCAAATACTTATTCAACAATGTAAACGACTACTATATGTGTGGACCTCATCATATGGGATACACAGGAATCAAATCAACTACAACTGGAGAAATTTTATTAAAATATGGATTTTAATTTTCTTAAATATATTTCCTGAATTTGTTGAAATTATCTTTTTTGCTTTTATTCTATTAATGTGATGATTAATTTCAAAATGGCAAACAATTGTTGCATTCCTGGAATAAATCTACTTGGTATGAATTATTATTTTTTGTATGATATTAGATTTGGTTTATTAAAATTTTCTTTAGGATTTTTCCATCTATGTTCATTAGATATAGAATCAATAGTTTTTTAGTAATAACTCTTTATAGTTTTGGAGTCATAGTAATGCTGGGCTCATGGAATGATTTGAGTAGTATTCTTCTTTGTTTGCATGTTAATTTTTATTGAATCTTGAACATTATAAATTTTATATTGTTGGATGCTGGATATTGTTTTATTTCTTTAAAGAGATTTGGACTTTTCAGTGATATATATGTAAGTTACCTGCAACCAGTTTGATCATTTTATGACTTCAATAATGCATGTTGAGGGTTGACCCAGGACAATTTTAGTCTATGACTGAATTAGCCAAATATCTGAAATTTGACTCAACTATGGACTTTACCTGAAGCTCTATAAACTAGAATATCTTTTCATTGTTTTTTTTTTAACATTTTTTAAATTCTATGAATTGTTCATATGGATATGGCCACTGCAATGCAGAGTTTCATAACATTCATGTACATACTAGTAGTAAGCCAGATATAAAAAGACCTCTTCATAGATCTTAGAGGCTTGATCTCTGTATCATCACCTCTTCTCCAGTATTCTTTGCCGCAAATTAAAACTACTTCTTCCTTCTTTAACTCTGATCTCTGACTCTTCAGCTCTTTAATATAATTGGGCTCTATTTGTTTTCTCTTTCTCTACACCACAGCCTGTAAATAGTATTTAGAAAGTAATCTGTGTCAATCACAAGACTTATCTTATTTATTTCCTTTCTTTCATGGGCCACAAATCTGTGCTGCCCATTGTTCAGTGTATGAAAACTATTGGCACATGTATTTCTCTTCTGGTTTTCTAGTTTTTTGTAGAAGCAGGGCCATGCTCCCAGCAGTCAGTGCTTTATGGGAAGAATGGAAATATAGAACACCCTATCCTTCTTTTAAAAAATTATTTTCCTTTCTCTTTCCACTGAAAATTTCCAGAAGCAATGATTTATCATAGCAATAAGTATATCCAGTACTCAGATTTTTTTTTACTGTAAACACTACTAACCACTGAAAGGAGTCAGGGCTGCTTAGAAAAGAAACTTATTTTGTTCATGGGACAGTGAAAGTAATAAAAAAGGTGGGACTTCTTATTATGTTGGGAAGTATGATGAGGAGACATCGGAAGTTTAGATGCATCAAAAACAACCTTTGGAAAAATTTTAGTATCAAAGGGAATGTTGCTGCTGTTGTTATTTGTCTTCGAGTCGG
Source organism: Orycteropus afer afer (assembly GCF_000298275.1). Classification (NCBI taxonomy): domain Eukaryota; kingdom Metazoa; phylum Chordata; class Mammalia; order Tubulidentata; family Orycteropodidae; genus Orycteropus; species Orycteropus afer. The sequence goes on along the minus strand of NW_006921807.1, from coordinate 2,906,471 downwards.
CCCGACTCATAGTGAGCCCTCCTTGGGTTTCCGAGGCAGTATCACTATGGAAGTAGATTGCCCAAGGAGCGGCTGGTGGGTTTGAACCACCAGCCTTCTGGTTTGCAGTCACGTGCCTGAGTCACTATGCTAGAATAAGGATAGTTAAATTTTAAAATATTGTACTAAAAAAAAAAATTGAGACCATAATTATTTTTAAAAATTTTGGAAGATAGGAAAGTTCTTCTTTACAGAAGAATTAATTGTTACAATTCAGATGGAGTTGTAGAATTAGAGTAACACAAATTTGCAATCACTTTGTAATAACTATAATCTTCAAGGACAGAAGTATCAATGGATGCTAAACAGTGGCATCACTAGGATTGGTGTCACCCAGTGTGGTAACTCATGTTGTCACATCACCCCCCTAAGTAGGCAGGGTCAAACATCAAATCTCATTGTGGGGAGAGAAGCTGCCCCACCCTGCTCCTCCAGGCCCAGTCCGTGTGGCTCCCCACAGCTCCTTTCCTCTCCCATTAGCCAAGGTGGGCACCTTCCTCTCTGCTCAATGGTGGGTGCTTCAGCCTGCTTGCCAGCACTCTGACTAGCAGGTGGGGGAGTTTCTGCACTGGGTAATGGGTAACACCAACCATAGTGATGCCACTGCCTTGGCAATCCCTCCTCCCTGTGGTGCCAGCTCACTTGCCACTGCCACTGCTACCTCAGATCATGCCAGGAGCTGATTGTGGAATAGACTATCAACTGCTCATATGAAAGTTCAACTTGAAGTTGAAGACAATTAAAATAAGCCCAAAAGAGCCACAATATGACTTTAAATATATCCCTCCTGAATTTAGAGACCATATAAAGAATAACTTTGATGAATTGAACACCAATGACTGAAAACCAGAAGAAGTAAGGGATGACATTAAGAACACCATCCATGAAGAAAGCAAGAGGTCATTAAAAAGATGAGAAAGGAAGAAAAGGCCAAAATGGATATCAGAAGAAATTTTGAAAATTGTCCTTGAGTGGAGAGTAGCTAAAGGAAATGGAAGAAATGACAAGATAAAAGAGCTGAACAGAAGATTTCAAAGAGCAGCTCGAGCAGACAAAGTCAATTCTTATAATGAAATGTGCAAAGACCTCGAGTTAGAAACCAAAAAGGAAGAACACACTTGCAATTTCTCAAATTGAAAGAACTGAGGAAAAAATTTAAGCCTCGAGTTGCAATGTTTAAAGATTCCATGGGCAAAATATTGAATGATGAGGGAAGTAATAAAAGAAGATGGAACAAATACACAGAGTCATTATACCAAAAACCTGGTTGATTTTCATCCATTTCGGGAGGTGTCATTTGGTCAAGAACCAACAGTATTGAAGGAAGAAGTTAAAGCTGCACTGAAGGAACTGGCAAAGAACCAGGCTCTAGGAATTGATGGAATACCCATTGAGATGTTTCAACAAATGGATGACCCACTGGAGACATTCACTCAGTTATGCCAAGAGATCTGGAAGACAGCTACCTGGCTAACTAACTGGAAGAGATCCAGATTTGTACACATTTCAAAGGAAGGAGATCACACAGAATGTGCCAAGTTTTGAATAATGTCATTAATATCACATTCAAGTAAAATCTTGCTGAAGATAGCTCAAAAATGGTTGCAGCAATTTATTGACAGAGAACTTCCAGAAATGCAAGCTGGATTCAGATGAGGATGTGGAATGAGGGATATCATTGCTGATGTCAGATGGATCTTAGCTCAAAGTAAAGAATACCAGAAAGATGTTTACTTGTGCTTTATTAGCTATGCCAAAGCATTTGCTTGTGTGGATCATAACAAATTCTTGATTACATTGAGAAAAATGGGAGTTCCAGAACCCTTAAATGCACTCATCAGCAACCTGGACATAGACCAGGAGGCCATCACTCAAACAAAACAAGAATAAACTTCATGGTTTAAAATCAAGAAGGAAGTGCTTCAAGGTTGTACCTTTTCACCATATTTAGTCAATCTATATGCTGAGCAAATAATCTGAGAAGCTGAACTCTATGAAGAACAATATGGCTTCAGGCTTGGGGGAAGATGCATTTACAACCTGCGGTATACTGATAACACAACTTTTCTTGCTGAAAATGAGAATAACTTGAAGCACTTACTGATGAAGACTGAAGACTACAGTGTGAAATATGGATTATATCTCAATACAAAGAAAACAAAAATCCTCACAACTGGACCTATAAGCAGCATCATGGTGAATGGAGAAAAGATTGAAGTTGTCAGAGACTTCACATTGCTTGGTTCTACAATCCATGCCAATGGAAGCAGTAGTCATATGTTGTTGTTGTTGTTTTTATGTGCCGTCGAGTCGGACCCGACTCATAGCAACCCCTCCCTGGGTTTCCAAGGCAGTATCACTATGGAAGTAGATTGCCCCATCTTCCTTCCAAGGAGTAGCCCGTGGGTTTGAACCACCAACCTTCTGGTTAGCAGTCAAGTGTCTTAAGCACTGTGCTACCAGAGCTCCCATATACCACTGGGCAAATCAGCTGCAAAGGACCTCTTTCAAGTGCTGAAGAACAAAGATGTTTCCTTGAGGAATAAGGTGTGCCTGACACAAGCCATGGTATTTTCAATTGCCTCACATTCATTTGAGAGCTGGACAATGAATGAGGAAGACCGATGAAAAGTTGACGCTTTTGAGTTGTGGTGCTGGCGAAGAATGGTGAAAGTACCATGGACTGCTAAAAAAACTAACAAATCAGTTCCGGAGAAAGTGCAGCCTGAATGCTCCTTGGAACCGAGAATGGCCAGACTTCATCTCACTTACTTAGTCATGTTGTAAGAAGGGACCATTTTCTGGAGAAGGATGTCATGCTTGATAAGGTGGAGTGTCGGCGAAAGAGAGGAAGGCCCTCAATGAGATGGATTGACACAGTGGCTGCAAGAATGGGCTTAAATATAGCAGGGATCATGGAGCTGGTGCAGGACAGGACAGTGTTTCATTCTGCTCTGCATAGGGTCGCTATGATTTGGAAATGAGTCAATGGCACCTAAAAACAACAACAGAGTTCAGAATTAAGCCATGTGTAGTAAGAAGAGTTTGGTAAACACTTCAGTAATTCCAACAAAACATACAAGTGCCAGTATTTCAGGAGTAAGAAATTTCCCAACATATAAATGGCTTGTCATAATACATGAATATAGATTCACCCTAACCACCCAAAATAAAAGCTTTAACAGAGTTTGTTGGTAAGAATCAGCATGAATTCTATCCTAAAAATGTGGAAATTAATCTACTTCCCACCTTCCCTCGTCTCAGTCATTTCTGACACCAGCCATCCGGTCAGCATATTTTTCTCTGATCCTACCCACCCAGATTTAGGGGAAAAAGGACACCACCCTTTACTCCCATCAACAACAGCAGTAGAAAATCCTCTCTCAGATGGCTTCACTAGAGAATTCTACCTAACATTTCTAAAGTAAGTGATCTCAAGCCTACCTACACTTTTCTTAAAAAAAAAAAAAAAAAAGATAGGAGGGGACACTTCATAATTCACTCTATGAGGCAAGGATTACTTTCATACCAAAGTCAAACAGGGAAAGAAAATTACCAATCAATATCCCTAATGAATGTAGATCAAAAATAACTTAACAAAATATCAGTGATCTGAATCCAAAATCATATTAAAACATTTTTATTCCAGGAATGCAAGGGTAGTTCAACATTAAAGTCAATCAATGCAATACAGTACATTAATAGAATAAGAGAAATGAACCACATAGACATCTCATTCCATGCATTTGAGAAAGTTCAACACCCATTCACCATAAAACCACTCAATAAGATAAGAATAAGAGGGGAAATTCCTCAATATAATAAAGGGAATTTATGAAAAACCCAAAACTAACATTATACTCAGTGGAGAAAGACTAACTGCATTCTCATTAAGATCAGGTACAAAACAAGGATCCTTGCTCCCACCACTTTTACTCAATATTATTATAAAAGTTTTAGCCAGAGCAGTTAGGCTAGCCATAACACATAAATAAATACAAGGTATACAAATCAAAGGCAGAAGTAAAACCATCTCCTTTTTCTAAATGACAAGATCCTATACATAGAAAATAATTGAAAAGGAAATTAAGGACATGTTATCATTTACAGCAACATCTGAAAGAATAATGTACCTAGGAATAAATTTAACCAAGGTGAAAGACGTGCACAGAAAATTATAAAACATTGCTAAAATTATAGAAGAAGACCTAAAAAATAGAACATTCCATTTTCATGCATTAACATAGTTTCATGTCACACAGATTGTCTCAGAGACAAAGATTCCAAGCAGCCATAAGACGGCTGGGAAGAACTCAATCAGTAGCATAAAACCCTCTATAGATGCTGTGTCCATATAGCGTGAAAAAGTTGCACAGATGAGGCACTTTCAAATTGCTGGCAAATGAATGCACAGAAAACAGAGGGAAATGACAGGCACAGTTTCATGGTGAGTAATGCCCACTTCCTAAAAAAAAAAAACAACAACAACAACAAAAAAAAAACCTGTCTGGGCAAAGATGAAGACTTTTCTACATGTAGTTTCACTTTGTGCCATAGCCAGTTTTATACACCAATGGCTATGTGACTCACTGTATGATTACAGTATAGATTTTTTCAACCAGTTATCCAAGAAAAAGACACTTGAGAATCAGTAGAATTGCTCTCTTTAGCTTTGATACTCATCTGGATAGAACACGAGGCTTCTGGGAATGTGAGATGTAGTTTGTTCCCAAGGCCGAGAGATACTAGTGTGGAAAGCACCTGAGGGACCATTTGAAGGACTGCTTCTTCTCAATAGTTAAGATGCCAATACTTCCAAAAGCAATGTTGGGATTCAATGAAATCCTCACCAAAATTCAGCAGCCTTCTTTGAAGAAATGGAAAAAAAATCCTCAAATTTATATGGACATTCCTCGAGGTCACCTTTAGCAAAATGACAGATAGGCCCACAAAATAAAGGACATTATCCTTGAGTGTGGTGGTCTACCAAAAAAAAAAAAAAAATGTGACCAAAAGGTCAACAATTATTCTAAACCAAAGATGAGAAGATAAGGTATCAAGGAAACTAGAGTCCTGGAAATGGAACAATCAGAAGACAATTAGAAAGAATGTTGACACATTGTAAAAAGTGCAGCTAATGTTGCTGAACAACATGAAATAAGCATTATTTATTTATTTGATTGTTTATTTATTTATAGACTATTCCTAATGAATGGATACAAGAGGTGGAATGGGGAGTCAAGAAGCAGTTTTATTTTGTAAAAGATTATCTATAACAGTAGCACAACATAAATACATAACCAAGGTCACTGAATTCTAAATGTGGAAGTTGTGCTGATGAATGTTTTGGTGTGTATATTTTCACCACAATAAAACATTAATTAATCTTTAAAAAAAAAAAAAAAAAAAAAACACTCTCTTTAGACTGCCAAATAGACCGACCCCAGCCACAAGTTTGAGAGGCCACACAATACTCATTCTCATGTTCTGGTTCCCTGTTTTCCTTTTGGTTTGATAATTCACTGGAATGTCTCATAGAAATCATGAGTCTTGTACTCATGACTTTAGATTTTTTTTTACAGCTAAGGGATACAAGTCAGGATCATGTAAGGGAGAGGCACACAAGTAAGTGCTGGGAAAGTGCCCAACATGAAACTTGTAATTTTTCAAAGAGAGTGCATCACCCTATCTTCACTGACCAGGAAGTTCTCTAAGCGAAATTTTTATTGGCTATTCCTGTATGATAAGCTATATCCTGTCTCCTGAAGCTAGTCGATATTGGCCTCCCAGGTGAGCTTCTCTGGTCTGGCCAGCACAAATCTCCAGGTGTGGTCTGGAGGTCCCAAACCAAACCATCCCAGTTACTCCAAGTGTTATTTCTCAAGAATCAATAACAAAGGCCATCTAAAGTTAACAAAACTAAACAAAATAAAAACCCAATTCACTGCTGTCCAGTCGAACCTGACTCATAGCCACCCCTCCTTGGGTTTCCGAGGCAGTAACACTAGGGAAGTAGATTGGCTAATCATCCTTCTGAAGAGTGGCTATTGGGTTTGAACCGCCAGCCTTCTGGTTAGCAGTCAAATGCCTTAGACACAACACCACCAAGCTCCTACCTAATGTTAGGTTAACTAAATGCTTTATCTCACACAGTGTGGAAAAAAAAAAAAAAAAATCCACCAGTTATTTAATTGCCAGGTCGAAAATTTCAACACTCTTTAAAGATAAAAGATCATTATACTTCATAGCATATATATTCATTATACATAATGCTTAGTGTACCATTAAAACTTCCTAAAAATGTGAAGAAGGAGGAAAGTGTTTTCTATGATCAATGGAGTGAAAAGGCGAATAGAAAAAGATATCCATCCAGATGGCAATTTTGTTGGGTTATTGTAGCTGATAACTTCAAAATAATTATTATAAATATATTAAATAGTCATGTTACTATTTATATAAGATGGATATAATAATGGTGAAGAGATAGGAAACTTCAGGAGCAGTATGAAATCCTTAAAAAAAAGTACTATTTTAAAAACTCATCACTGAAAATGTACAGTATTTTAAATAACATTATTGGATGGAATTAATAGCAGAAAAAAACATTGCAGAGAAAGAGTCAGTGTACTTGAAACTATTTAATGTGAAGCACAAGCAAGAAAAGAAAATGGTTGAGAGAAACTCACAGAGCCACAATAACCTAGGAGATAATAAGCAGTCTTAATCAGTCTTAAATACATGTAACTTTTGTCCCAGAAGGATGAGAGAAAGAAAAAGGGAAATAAATTATTAATACTGGCTAACAAGTTTTTATTTATTTATTTATTTTAGAATTAACCCACATATCAAAAAATCTAGAAAACTCTAAGTTGGATAAATACAAAGAATACCACATCAGTTATGGTATAGTCAAACTGGTAAAACTGAATATTAAATATATATATATATATATATATATATATATATATATATATATATATATATGTTGAAAGTAGCCAAAAATGAAACTGGGGGGAGGGAGATGATGCAATGTATAAACAGTAGAGAAATAATGAATATGATAGTTATTTTCTAAGCAGATTAAGAGAGGGAAGAAAATAAGGAAAATCACATTTTAAAAGTGCTTTGGAAAAGAAAAACAATCCTGCTTACCCGGTATCCTATGAAAATGTAAATATTCTTCAAAAATGAAGGAAAAATAAAGAAATCTTCAGATAGACAGAAACAAACAAACAAACAAAAAAATTAGTCACTAATTTACCAGCAGAACTACAAGAAACACTGGAAGAAATACTTCAGGTTGAATAATAATAATTCTGAAATGTAATCTCTTGCATTTTATATGAAGTGGTACGATACTGTTAAGTAGTTAAAAATTTTTAAGTGGTATGAGATTAATATTGAGTAGTTGAAAAGTTAGGAAAGCATAATGTAATCCCTAAAATAGCCACTACATAATTGAATTAAAATTAAAAAATTTAATATAGAAGATAAAATAGTATACTAAAAACAATAAATGAACAACAGGAAGGCTGAGGAGGCAGGAACAATGGGGCAAATAATAGATGATGATAAACTGAATATAAATAGCAGCAAACGTAGAATTGTACTCACAGATATGAATAATTATATTAAATATAAGTGGACTAAATGTGCCAGTAAAAGACAGAGATTCTCAAATTGGATAAATAAGGAAAAATCATCTATATAAGCTCTGGTACTGTAGTGCCTAAGGCATCTGACTGCTAACCAGAAGGCTGGCGGTTCAAACCCACCAGCCGCTCCTCAGAAGGAAGACTGGGCAACCTATTTCCGTAGTGATGCTACCTCAGCAACCCAAGGAGGGGTCACTATGAGTCAGGGCTGACTCGATGGCACAAAACAAAAACAACAACATGCACTTTACAAGAGATGTGATTCAAACATGAAAGCATGGGAAAGTTGAAATTAAAAGGATGAGGAAAAAGCACTATGCCTAACACTGAACATCATAAAGCTGATATGGCTATACTAAACTTGTCTTCTGGGTAAGGGTATTACCATTCATAAAAGCAACAGAGTGAATTTAATAATTGGACATAAAAATCTTAAAAGCACATGTATGTAATAATAGAGCTACATGAAACATGGTACGTAATTGCAGAACTAAAATGAGAACTGGAAAAAATGATTATTGCTGGAGTACATATGGGACTTCATTTACATAAATCTCTAGAACATCAATTATTGATCTAAAATGATGGAAATATGAATAGCGGTTTTTCTTCATAGCTTCTTGACTATAAAGGAACATAAGGTATTTTTTGAGGGTGATGAAAATATTTTTATCTTTATTACGGCGGTGGTTTCACAAGCTTATATATTTGTCAAAGTCCTCAATACACACAATTACACATAAATCTTCATTTTATTCTATGTCAATAATATCACAATAAAACCTCAAAGCTCTGCTCAGTATTCTGCAGAATGCCATTTTGGCACTCACTACCGCAGTCAAATGCCTTAAGCAATATGCCATCAGAGCTCCTAATATTGAATGTTGTTGTTGTTGTTATTTGCCGTCGAGTCGGCCCGGCCCCGACTCATAGCGACCCCTCCTTGGGTTTCCGAGGCAGTATCACTACGGAAGTAGGATTGCCCAACCTTCCTTCCGAGG
>NW_006921807.1:2892965-2897607 GCF_000298275.1 Orycteropus afer afer | reverse complement strand
TTTGTCTTGCCCAATTTCAACTATCAATAGATATCAACAGAAAAAATGGAAGTGAGCTTTAAATATTTACTATAACACTATAAAGCTGATAGACTTTATTTTGTATTGTAGAGCTGGGGCAGTCAAACTGTAACCTGTAGACCAAATTTGATTCCCCGCTTGATTTTGTATGACTCAGAAGCTAAGAATGGGTTTTACATTTCAACATTTTGGGAAAAAACAATCAAAAGAAGAATGTACTATGTAACATGAAAAATAATATTTGATTAATAATTCCATATTCATAAATAAAGTCTTATTGTAATGTAAGAGAGTTGTAAGGTAAAAAATGAGGAAAGATACTACACACACACTGAGCATCATAAAGCTGATTTGGCTATACCTGTACCCAAAACTCAAAGCCATCTCCTATTCCCACTCATAACAACCCCCACTGAGTTTCCAAGGCTGTAAAGTTTTAGGGAAACAGACTGCTTTTTCCACAGAGTGGAAGGTAAGTTTGAACTACTGACCTTCTGTTTAGCAGCCAAATGCTTTAACCAGTACACCAGGAGAGCTCTTTATAACCTACCCTAGTATCAGATAAAGTAGATTTTATTATATGGGGTATTACCAGAAAAAAAAAAAAAACAAAATTGTCAGAGTCGCTTCCTACTCATAGTGACCTTATAGGGCATTAGCAGAACTGCCTCATGGGGTTTCCAAGGCTGTAATCTTTATGGAGGCACTCTGGTAGCGTAGTGCCTAAGGCATTTGACAGCCAATCAGAAGGCTAGCGGTTCAAACCCACCAGACATTCCTGGGAAGGAAGATGGGGCAATCTACTTCCGTAGTGATACTGCCTCAGAAACCCAAGGAGGGGTCGCTATCAGTCAGTTTGACTGGACTGCACTTAACAACAATCTTTATGGAGGATCCTTGATTGCTGCTAACAAAAAGGTCTGCTGTTTGAACCCACCAACTGTTCTGCACGAGAAAGATGTAGCGGTCTAATTCCATAAAGATGTACAGCTTTTGAAACACTATGGGGCAGTTCTGCTCTGTCCTATAGTGTCTCCATTAGTCAGAATCCACTGGGCAATTGCTTTGGTTTTAATCTTTATGGGGGCGCTGGTCGGTTTGCACCACAGAGTTTTGGGGAGCAATCAAATGTTTAACTACTGTATCACCATGGCTCCTTTATGGTTGTTGTTGTTGGTATGTGCCCTCCAGTCGGAAAGAACTCAAAGCGTCCCATACTTGGGTTTCTGAGGCAGTATCACTATGGAAGTAGATTGCCCAACCTTCCTTCCGAGGAGTGACTGGTGTGTTTGAACCGCCAGCCTTCTGGTTAGCAGTCAAGTACCTTAGGCACTATGTATGCTACCAGAGCTCCTTGGCTCCTTATTACCAGATATAAATAAGGACAATTCATAGAGATAAAGTTAAAAGTGCTGCTGTCAGTGCTTAGACAGAACCCAGGAATCTGAATTATAGCACACCCTGAAGGACTCAGTAACAAAACCTGCTATACAGTAAATGGAGTAACAAAACAATTCCTAATCATGAACCATAAAAATAACCATCTACTTCACAAGATACACAGTAACAGATGGGGGTCACGCAGCAGAATTAGTAAGAGGAGTGTAAGTGATTATGTAGGCTACAGGAGTGAATATAATTTGGAAGGCTGTGAGATGAGGAGATAACTGGTTTCTGCCTACACAGTTTGAGCAGTGTTGCATAGAGATTTATAAATACTTTGTAAATTAAAGAAATTAAGTACACCATCACTAAACTGAAAGTACCACCTACACCACTTGTACAGTTTTCTATTAATAGTGAGTGAAGCATTAGCTGCCAAGGCCCTGGAATAAATTATTATGGAATTAGAGCTTGCAGGGATGAGTTATTGCCTCTCATATGCACATTACTTGTAGCAAGAAAATACCATATTTGGAGTCAATCTCTTATAGATTCCAAAAGCCTTGTACAGTTACAATGACATAAGAGCTTAGACTTACAGCCTTATTAATGTTTTATAGAAACAGGGTGGAGAAGATAAAATGAATAATCATTTAAATGGAGATGAGATGGCTCTTCAATAATTTTTGATCCTTTTTTGGTCTTACATCTGATTCTAAGGGTACTAGCAAGCATTCCTGGCTTTAAGAGAGTGTCATTCTTCTACGGCATTATTTATTAAGGAAAAAATGAATTCAGTATTAATTACATGAAAGATTGCAGCAAAAAATTTTGAGTTCCACATTTATTAATTTTTGATCTATCTCTGCAATGTAGGGTAAAGCCTGAGTTAGAAAAGAGGTTTCAGATCAGGCTCATCTACCTATAATTAATGTAATTATTATAACTCTTGGTGGCAAATAATAAATCCACTGGGGTTTGCTTAATCAAAAATGAAATCTTATTATCAGAATAGAATGTAAGGGTAATTACAGTTCACAAGGGCCTCACGTGACCAAGTACCAGGAAAATAACTGGAACCATCAACATAATTGCTCTAAGGACTCTTTCTTCAATTATCACTTTAAGGCCATTTCCTTGTTCAGTCTTGTTGCTGACCAACTTCCTCTCATAGCTGAAAACAGCTGCTTCACCTATTGAGTTTAGTTGCTTCTATTTTTCCTTTATTTATTAAATATTGTATTATAGTTTGGGTAAAACTTTACAGAGAAAATTAGTTTTCCATTCAACATTTTATACACATATTTTTTTTTGTGATATTAGTTGCAATCCTCTCAATGCAACAGTCCACTTACCACTTCCTCCCTGGGTTCCCTGCTTCCGTTCTCCCATCTTTCCTGCCTCATCTTGCTTTCTGAACTTTGGATATGGGCAAATGCTGTCCTTTCGGCTCATATGGTTGATTTTTCTGAGCAGCACATTTCTCACAGGTGTTACTTTGTAGGCCTGTCTATTGTTTGGCTGATATGTAATCTCTGGGAGTGGTTTCAGTTCCAGTATTGAAGGGTGTTTAGGGGATATAGTCTCTTGGGGATTCCAACCAATCTCTATCACATCAGTAAGACTGGCCTTTTTTTATGATTTTGAATTTTGTTCTGCATTTTTCTCCCACTCTGTCCGGGACTTCTATTATGATCCCAGCCAGAGAGGTAAGTAGTAGTGACTGGGCACCCTCTAGTTCTTTTCTCAGGGTAGTAGTGGCTGTGGTTCACGTTGTTCATTAGTCCTTTGGACTAAATGTTGCCTTGAGTCATTGATTTTCTTCACTACTTTTTGGTTGGGCCAAGAAGAGATATATCTTAGATGGCTGCATGCAAGATTTTAAGACCAAATTAACTAGGCATCAAAGTATAATGCAGAACAATTTCTTTATGGACTATGCTGTGCCTATTGACCTAGATGTTTAGATTTCTCTATTGAAGAAGACTGCCAGAATGCAGACTCAATGTCTAGATTTCTTGCTAAGGAACTATTTGGCCTAATTTTTGCAGTCAGATACCATCCCTATCCTAACCACAGTGGAGTCTTCAGCTTTGCTGAAGAAGGAAGTCTCACTGTTCTAATCGTTAAGAAATTGCTAGTCAAACCATAAACAGAACACAAAGCAGATCCCTCCAGAAAATGTGGTGATAGAGCCAAGTTGGCAAATATTAGTTGTCTGAAACATTTCCTCATATACAAAAAGATACATTCTTTGCCTCCCTGCTTACTACCTAGAGGGGTTTTGAGCAAATTAAAATGAATTCATGCATGTTTAATAAATGTATGATATTTTTGGAGGTGCCAGTAATATCAACTCCCTTTCTATATTTGGGGAATTCTTCTCTTCATAGTTATTATTGTGAAGCTAAACTCTCCTTATACCATAAAATGTAACTGTGGTAGATTATCTTATTCCCAGTCCCCTTAACTCCTTAGCTAAGAACATGTAACATAGATAGGTGTTGTGGATTAAATTGTAACCCAAAAAAATGTAAATTGATGTTCTAACCTCTGTACTTGTGAACGTTACCTCATTTAAAAACTAGGGTCTTTGAAGATGTTATTTTTTAAGTTAACATGAGGTCATACTGGAGTGTGGTGGTGCGTTTCCTAACCTTGTTTAATCATCCTAGTTACAACCTTGTTCCTTGTTTTACTCATTCCAAACTCTTGCTCTTCAAGCTTCCTGGTATTTTTTTCTCTGCTCTTCAATTGAAACTTGTGAATTCATTACATTTTCAGTAAACTTATTTTCTGCTTAGGCAGGAAAGATTTATATCCATCTGAATTGGTTTCTGTTGCTTGCAACTTAGAACTCTAATATAAATTGTGAAGGTGATCTTAATGTACAATTCATTAATGTTGACTATTTTATTTTCATTTATAGCCTTCAATCCATAAACCTAGAAAGACATTGAGAAAAAAGCAGAATATGTGCTTAATAAGAGATAATTGTTCCTTCTAAACTAACATTTAAATGTATTTATTATAATTCATTGAAAGGTAGGCTAAATAGTCATGTATTTAACTGTATGTAAACATCATACAAAAGTACTGAATTCTAACTAATGATATGCATGTTGAATATATGTGATCTCTATACTGATGTCAGGAGCTCTGGTAGCATAGTGGCTAAGGCACTTGACTGCTAACCAGAAGGCTGGCGGTTCAAACCCACCAGCCACTCCTCGGAAGG
>NW_006921807.1:2884480-2892705 GCF_000298275.1 Orycteropus afer afer | reverse complement strand
TCCTTCTGAGGAGTGGCTGGTGGGTTTGAACCTCCAGCTTTCTGGTTAGCAGTCAAGTGCCTTAGGCACTATGCTACCAGAGCTCCTCAAGCAAATATAGTAAAATGTTAATTGAAGAATCAACATGGTGGGTATATGAACGTTTAATTTAAGATTCTTCAGACTATATATGAAGTTTTCAAAATGTAATTTTGGAAAAACTAGACATGGAATCAACACCACTAACATGAAGAATATGTTCTCAATGAATATTTCCATATAGTGAAGAATTTAGATGAATCTGTATTCCTACTGCTTCCATCATGGTATTGCTTTAAACTCATTTCACTATAGAGTTTCAAGTTCATTGTGTACGGTGCTTACTGTATACAGAGGTCTTCCTGAGATCCTTTTCAATTTTTAATTTCACGATGAATAGGTAAGCATTTTAGAAATACAGAATAACAAAATTATGAAAATGTAAATGTATCTGTATACTCACTACTCAGACATTTATATATGTGTGTATGTATTTTTTTTTGGGGGGGGGGAAGCTCTGGTGACATAGTGCCTAAGGCATTTGACTACTAATTAGAAGACTGGCAGTTCAAACCCACCAGCCACTCCTTGGAAGGAAGATTGGGCAATCTACTTCTGTAATGATGCCACCTTGGAAACCCAGGGAGGGGTCGCTATGAGTCGGATCCGAGTTGATGGTAGTGAGTTTGTTTTTTTTTTTTGGTTTTTTAGTTCTATAATTTGTTTTTATTAAGCTGCCTTTTAAAAAGTTGGAGAGACTGAAGCAAATACATGCAAAGCATACACTATCTTTTGCCATTTAGTTGATCTGCCAGAAACTCTGTTTCTTAAAATCCAAATGTATTTTTTTCCACCTGAACCTTATCATGACAAATATTTGTTTTTATTCTTCATATTTATCATTGACCTATTCCAAGGTATATTATGTTTTATTGATTTTCTCAGTTAGTAGAGTACTGTACATACACTTCATGATACAATATTATTGGATTGTTTGTCTCAATAGTTTAGGGACTGAGAGATTTATCAAGCACTGCCTAATAGGTACCACTATGAATAGTGCAATAAAAATGATGCAAAGGAAATAAAACTTATTTTAAGAAATATTGAACAAATACTTTTGTTCAATAGTTAAACAAACACAACTGCTATCCAGTCATATCCTACTCATAGCGACACCTCCTTGGGTTTCTGAGGCAGTATCTCTACGGAAGTAGATTGCCCAACCTTCCTTCCGAGGAGTGGCTGGTCGGTTTGAATTGCCAGCCTTCTGGTTAGCAGTCAAGTGCCTTAGGCACTATGCCACCAGAGCTCCTGTTCAACAGTTAAGATACACTGAAAATTAGATACACTAAAAATTCTCAAGTGAGACTAGAGTGATCAAAATGCCCAGCGTCTTCTAATCTATATTGAGGGATATATATAATTTGAGGACAAGTAAATCTTACTTAGAGAAGAGTCAGGAATGAACGAGATTGTGAAAAAAAGAAAAAAAAAAAAAAAGTCAATGAGGTCCAAAGAGTAGGAATTCTCTTCAGTCACCCGAAACAAATAACTTCTCTGAGCTTCAGTTTCACAACTTTAAAAGCTTTAAAAGGACTAAATGTAGCACTATATCCCAAGCATTATTTAGTTCTTTTCAAGCTTTCCAGGTTGTGAAACTGAGGCTCAGAGAAGTTATTTGTTTCGGGTGACTGAAGAGGATTCCTACTCCTTGGACCTCATTGGCTTTTATCCAATGCTTAGGAGCTCTCTTGGCATAGTGCCTAACGCATGTGACTGCTAAGGAGAAGGCTGGCAGTTCAAACTCACCGGCTACTCCGCGGAAGGAAGGTTGGGCAATCTACTTCCGCAGTCATATCGCCTCAGAAGGAGAGATTGCTATGAGTCGGATCCGACTGGATGACGGTGAGTTTGGTTAGTTTGTATCTGATGCACAGCACATGATCAGTAAATATATGTAATTGTTATTATTATGCTACTTTAGATTTCCACATGATTAGCATAGTGACAGAATTAAAATGTGTGAAAAATGTTAGTCCTCAAAAGAACTTTCAACATTTCCCATAAATATTTTTCACATTACTGATATTTTTATTAAGCTCTTTTCACTGACAAATGCAGTCATATATATTCAGCTTAGACAAGGTCTGATATTATAATATCTGAAGTTTCTGAGTTCCAGTTAATGAAAATTTTTTTAATTTTATATATATATTAATTTATATGAATGTTACAGATTAGTATAATGAATCTGACCTAATATTTTGGATTATTTGGTATGTCAATCTTTTACTTCCATATTGAACTAGTGACTCTAGTAGCCCATTTGTGTGTAACGAGTCATTAATGAAATTAAGACTTTGTTCTTGAAGTAATATAAAATTATATATTTATTTATTTCCAATTTTAAATTTTCCTACTTACCATGAATTAAAAAAAAAAAAATTACTGCTGTCGAGTCAATTCTGACTCATAACGACCCTTCCTTGGTTGCTGAGGTGGTATCTGTGCTGAAGTAGATCGCATAGCCTTCCTTCTGAAGAGTGGCTAGTGGGTGTGAACCACCAGTTTTCTGGTTAGCGGTCACACACCTTAGGTACTACACTCCAATAGCCATTACCAATCTGTTCAGAATATTTGTAAAAATTCTCGCTGTCCATGAATACTTGCTTTTTCTTTCAATTGCAAAAAGCAACAACTGATAACATCAATTTTGCTATAGTCCTTTCCGAATGGAATTTCCCTTCCAACTCACAGTCTGTGAGTCAACTGGCATGTGCAAGGAACAACCTCACAGATGGATCAATAACAGCTATAGCACAATTGCTGAGTTTTGCAACACAGGTGCTTGGATTGACTTTTCTTGCCTGCCAGCAATAATCAGATTTTTGGCAGACCCTCATGTTGTAAAAAGAAGCAGAAAAAGAAAGAGTATATGCTCATTCAGCAGGCACTTATCTTTTTCCACAATGGGCCCAATGGTTGAGCCGGACCCACAGCTATCACTGTCAGTCCCTGAGTCATAGTCAGATTCTTGACCCATATATGCAATTCGAGAGGAAATAGTTATGGCTTGATTACAAATGTGCACATTTAATATGGAAGTAATTAGTGTTCTTTCATACAATGTCTACTACTACCAACAAAGGAGTGAGAACTAAAAAGAGTTGAAGACAATATTTTTTGCTTCCTGATCCCAAATGAAATGTTTCTACAATAGTGATGAAGCTATGTTTAAAGGGAGGTTTATTTTAATACCACTCATAGTTTTGTGATTGGTTTTCTGACCATACTTTTGGGATTCCAGCTATACTTTTATCTTTTCTACTTGAAGATATATGTAGAGATGCTTACTATTTATGCATATGGATAGATCTGAAAATACGGTGTGTAAGCTGTTTTTCAGCATGAGTGCATAGTAAGTTTGCCTTTGGTGGGAATTTATGCACTGGGCTAGGTTCCAGGAATCCTCATTTGAATTAGACATAAAGTCACCCTTCAAGAATTCATGGTATAGTTTGTGAGAATGACTACTAAAAAGTATGAATAACATGAAATGAATACTTACGAGAGAGAAAAATTTTGCTTGAAAAGATCAGATAAAAATATAAAAAGAAACTGATATGTACTTATGTCTTATAGGATGTATAGGAATTCATTAGGAAAGTATGGAGATATTGGTAATTCGCACAAAGGAAAATAGAAGAATAGGTTTGTATTACAAGAGAGGATATACATGTTTGTTAGGATTCACTAGAAATGTGGTTGGAGAAGTAGTAGTCTTGGATCAGAATTGAAGATTTAATAATTTATCCTAAGGAGTGTGGGATTTACTCCAATATTAAATAAATAAATAAATAAATAAAGCACTTCAATCAAGGTGATTCCAACTTGTAGTGATCCCTATTGGGTTTCCCAGGCCATAATTTTTTATGGAAGTAGATTGCCCCCTCTTCCATCTGTGGTGTGGCTAGTAGGTTGGAACCACCAACCTTCTGGTTAGCAGTCAAAGCCTTAGGCACTGTGACACCAGAGCTCCTTATTCCAGTATAGGCAGTGTAAATTGCAAGCATGTCTAGAACAGAGCACAATACTTGAATTACACTGCCAACTACCAAATGTGTTACACATCCTGTGCTTCCTCATTTAAGATACCCTATATCAGGGCACCACAGTACAATGAGTTAATGAAAGCAGAAATCTGAGTCTTTCTCAAGTTTTGCTTTTGTTTCATACACTATTAAAGAATGAATTTTTCTCAGGAAAAGAAATGCAGAAGTTCTAAACCTTGACTTGTAAATATGACCTTCTTTGGAAATAAGGATCTTGTTTTGTTATGGTAATGATGATATACTAAAGGTGAGTTGGTCTTAAAGCTATAGACACACAAACACACGGAGGAGAAAGATGATGAGGAATGCCAAGGAGCATCAGGGAACCAAGGAGCTCTCAGGATACCAATAAGGAAGGACCCTCCCTTACACGTCCCGACTGAAGTTCTAGCATCTAAAACTGTGAGACAATACATTTCTATTCTTCAAAGCCCCTACTTGTGCTATTAGTTGCTATGGCAAAACCGGTTAACTAAGAGCTGACTTGGTACCATAGGGTAGGAGTTCAGCTCTAACAAATACCTGAAATGTGGAAAGGGCTTTGGAATTGGGTAATGGATAAAAGCTGGAGGAATTTTGATGTGCGTGATAGAGTCTTGATTTCCTTGAAGATTGTTTGTACAATTATGGACATTATTTTGATGAGGACTCAGAAATAAATTAATCCTGCAAAGAAAGCTTTTATCATCATAAACAGAATAGGTTTCAGTGGGCTGGGTTATTTTATTTTATACTTTTTCCTCTCTAAAAAAAATAAGACCTAGGTTGAGAGCCCAGAGTCCTGTACCACAGAGCATGAAAGAGCCATTTTGGCTTAGAAATGTTAAGGGCAGGTGTTACCAGTTATCCACAGACATTCAAAAAGCTTTACTAGAACTCTTGCCAAATGAATAATTTTTAGCAGCATTGCCTTCATGTGTTCTCTAGAATTATTTAGCAGCAAAATACTGCCCAAACAGAGCATTAACCTATTGGATGAAGTTATTTAGCATTACCACTTATAATGCTGAACAATGCCTGCCAAAAACAACAGTGTGACTAATCAATTGTTGATGCTGCTTACCCACCCCCCCCAGTGATAATAATTAAACAATAAGTTTGGCTGCCTTTTTATACATTTTATTATTTGTTTTGTGTATGTAATATATGCATATACTACTAAGTATAACAGGCACTCAAAGACAGCAAATGAAAATAATTCCCACAGACACATCCCTATCATAGCCATCCAGTGCCTCTACAGGTATTCACTGCCATGCTTCTTCAATGTGTTCCTCCAAAGATAAATCTATACATATGCAAGCATTCATACAACACAAAAAAATAGAAACTACAATATGTACTTTATAATATTTTTCACAGTGATTTTTTTCAAATTAAAAAAAAAAAAAAAAAACATCTTGGAGAGTTTTCCTTATCAGTACAGGTCTTAGTTATCTAGGGCTGTCAGAACAGAAATACCACAGGCTCATGACTTTAACAAACAGAAAGTTCATCTGTCATAGTTTAAGAGGCTATATCTCCAAATTCAAGGCACTAGTTCTGGGAGAGGCTTTCTCTCTCTGTTGGCTCTGGAGGAAGGTACTTGTCTCTTCAGATTCTGCTTCCTTGTTTCTTAAAGATCTCCCTGTATCTTATCTTCTCTCTTACCCCATCTCTTGTTTAATCTCTTGTGTCTTAAAAAAGATTGACTGGAGACACATCCTATACTTACCCTGCCTCATTAACGTAATAAAGGAAACTCATTCCCAAGTGGGATAATAACTAGAGATGTAGAGGTTAGGAATTATAATACATATTTTTTTCAGGTACGATTCAATCCATAACAGTACATAAAGATATACATTATCTAACTGCCCAAAGGTTGGCAGATAAAACCATCAAGAGGCTCCTCAGGAGGCAGCACTGGCAGTCTGCTTCAGAAAGGTCACAATCTTGAATCACCCACGGAGCAGTTCTATTACATGTGAAATCGACTAGATGGCAATCAGCCATCACAGTAAGCATTCCTAGTGTATGTGGACTCAATATATATATTTTTTTCCTCTGAGAAATGGTGCTACTTTTCAACTTACAGATGAAATGTTACTGCGCATAAATTTTCTTGAATTACAACTTTAATTTTTTTTGTCCTATTCTTTAAGTTTTCATACAAAGCAAAAACAACAAAGAAGTAACTCTGAAAACTTTCACCAAATAAAGATGTATTTGAACGTGAAAGATGAAAATACCAGTGATAAACAAGGCAAGAATATGCTAGATAAATAATACTTTCATGTATGTTGGTGAAATTTTACATATATGTATTAGTTTCCTAGGACCTCTGGTAGCATAGTGTCTAATGCACTTGACTGCTGACCAGAAGGCTGGCGGTTCAAACCCGTCAGCCACTCCTTGGAAGGAAGATGGGGCAATCTACTTCCGTAGTGATACTGGCTGGGCAACCCAAGGAGAGGTCACTATGAGTCGGGCCGACTCAATGGCACATAACAACAGCAACAAAAAATTAATTTCCTAGAGTTCCTAGTGATGCAAACAATTAACATACGTGGCAGCTACCTGAAAGCTTGGCAGTTCAAGTCCACCCAAAAATGCTTGTTGATCTATTTCTGAAATATTAGCCATTGAAAACTCTATGGAGCACAATTCTACTCTGACACACATGGGATTGCCATAAATTGCAATCAACTGAACAGAAACTGGTATATATTAATTTCCTATCTCTATTGTAACATGGAGGAACTCTGGTGGCATAGTGCCTAAAGCACTTGACTGCTAACCAGAAGCCTGGTGGTTCAAACCCACCAGCTACTCCTCAGAAGGAAGACGGGGTAAACTACTTCTGTAGTGATACTGCCTCAGAAACCCTAGAAGGGGTGGTTATTAGTCGATCTGACTCGAGGGCACAAAATAGCAACAGCAACATTGTAACATGGGAGCTCTGGTGGCATAATGTCTAAGGCATTTGACTGCTAACCAGAAGGCTGGCATTCAGATCCACCAGCCACTCCTCAGAAGGCTGCTTGGGCAATCTGTTGTTGTTTGCCGTCGAGTCGGCCCTGACTCATAGCGACCCCTCCTTGGGTTTCCGCGGCAGTATCACTACGGAAGTAGGATTGCCCAACCTTCCTTCCGAGGAGTGGCTGATGGGTTTGAACCTCCAGCCATCTGGTAAGCAGTCAAGTGCCTTAGCCACTATGCTACCAGAGCTCCCTCTTTAGTAATACTGCTTCAGAAACCCAAGGAGGTGTCACTATGAGTCCAATCCACTGGACAGGAGTGAGTTTGTTTTTTTGTTTGGAGACAAAACCAAGCTGTTGGCAGGGCTGTACTTACCAAGGAGGCTCCAGGGAAGAATTTGTTCTTTCTTCTTTCAAATTCTGGTGGTTATTGGTATTACTTGCACTGTGACCATGTCATTTAAATCATTGTCTCCTTGGTCACATCATGTTCTCATTTTCTGTGTGTTAAATCTTACTCTGCCTCCCTCTTAAAAGGATGTATGTGATTTCAATTAGGGAACATCAGAGAATCTATCATAATTTCCCCTCTTCAACATCCTTAACTTAATCTCATTTGCTAAATCCTTTTTTTTCCATATAAGGTAACAGGTCACAGGCCCAAGGATTAGGACTTGCATATTTTTCAGGAGAAGAGGATATTATTCAGCATACCATAATATATTTATGTGTACATATGTGTGTGTTTCTATGATCCTTCAAAGATTTAAACAGAAGATACAGATTATATTTACAGGACAAAAAATGATGTTGTTTGCAGACATTTTTTATTTTCTGTAGAAAATCCTGTAGAGTTTAAGGAATATATATTTTAATGGAAATATTGTAAATTCATCCAAGTATTCACTTTTCTGTGAACGAAAACAAAAACCCAATGACTGAAAACCAGAAGAATTGTGGGATGGCATCAAGAACATCATCCATGAAGAAAGTAAGAGGTCACTAAAAAGACAAGAAAAGAAGAGACCAAAATGGATGACAGAAGAGACTCTGAAACTTGCCCTGGAGCGGAGAGTAGCTAAAGCAAATGGAAGAAATGACAAGATAAAAGACCTGAACCAAAGATTTCAAA
>NW_006921807.1:2876212-2883358 GCF_000298275.1 Orycteropus afer afer | reverse complement strand
ATAATGATAAATGGAGAAAAGATTGAGGTTGTCAAAGAATTCCCATTCTACAATCAACGCCAATAGAAGCAGCAGTCGGAACATTAGATGATGTGTAGTACTGGGCAGGTCGGCAGTGAAGGAACTCTTTCAAGTGCTGAGGAGCAAGGATGTCTTCTTGAGGATAAGGTGCACCTGACACAAGCCATGATATTTTTAATCGCCTCATATGCATGTGAGAGCTGGACAATGAATAAGAAAGACCAAAGAAGAATTCATGCTTTTGAGTTGTGGTGTTGGCAAAGAATGCTGAAAGTACCATGGACTGCTAAAAGAACTACCAGATCTTTCCTGGAGGAAGTGCAGCTGAAATGTTCCTTGGAAGCGAGAATGGCCAGACTTTGTCACCTACTTTGGTCATGTTGTCAGAAGGGACCATTTCCTGGAGAAGGATGTCATTCTTGGTAAGGTGGAGGGTTGACAAAAGAGGGGAAGGCCTTAAACAAGATGGATTGGCATGGTGGCTGTGACAATGGGCTCAAATATAGCGAGGATCATGGAGCTGATGTGGGATCAGGTGGTGTTTCATTCTGCGGTTCATGGGGTCACTATGAATCAGAAACAACTCGACGGCACCTAACAACAACAACACCTTACTATGATATAAGCTCCATGAAAGCAGAGGCTTTTCTTTTTTGATCACCCCAATTCCTAAACTTGTACACATCAAAAAATATCAAATAATAACTTCTAAATTAATATCTTTAACATTTTCAAGACTGAATTATTTTCTGCTTTGATTTGTTATGGATAGCATTATGAATGAAATGAAAACAAATTTGAGAGGTAAGATGGATTTTGATACAATTAGTGGGATATATACATCCCAACGGGTCTCTGGTGCCAGGTTTCGTGGGATAAGGCCCCTTTCTTCAGATTCACACAGTCATACAGGTTCCCACCAGATGGCAGCATGTCCCACAAGTCACGGAAGAGTTAAATAAACACACTAAATGAAAAAATGAAAAGTAAATAGAATTTACCTTATGAAGTATAACTTGGGACATATTTTGAAATATATATATATATATATATAAACACACATACACACACACACATACTCCTCACTTATCAACTGTCTTATTGGCTGACACTTTACACTTAAAATAGTGAAAAAAATCTACTTAAATCACCTTAGAGTCAGGTAAGGATCCATATATTTTGAGTGAAAAAGTGCCTTCATCCTGACCCCTAAGTATTTGATCT
Organism: Orycteropus afer afer; assembly: GCF_000298275.1. NCBI lineage: Eukaryota > Metazoa > Chordata > Mammalia > Tubulidentata > Orycteropodidae > Orycteropus > Orycteropus afer. The sequence continues at coordinate 2,882,113 of NW_006921807.1, read as the reverse complement.
CCCCCATCCCAACCTGCTCCCTATCTTGGATATAAATAAAGTTAAAAGAGAAAGAAATAAAGATTGAATGCCAAGACCTCAGGCCATTAACTTGCACATGTATTCCACAGCCTCCCCAAATCCCAGCCAGGCCCACAGGCTGATGCCTGCCCTGCCATCTGAGCACAGCTGCAGTTTTGTGGCAGGAATCTTTGTCTACCATTTCCATTCGTCCTTTTTTCCTATCCCTTCTTGTGTTCTGAGCTTTATCTCAGAGCAAACACTGTACTTTTGATCTCATATGTGTGATTTTTCTAATAAGTGCTTGCCTCCCTAGTGTTATTGTTCACTTTATTGGGCTATCGTTTGGTTGAAAATTGAGCCACAGAAATGAGACAGTTCAGGCTTCAAGGGTGTCTAAGGGCCATAGTCTCAGGGGTTCCACCAGTTTTGGTCAGACCAGTGAGCCTGGTCTTTTTTATTCTGAATTTTGTTCCAAATTTTTCTCCCACTCTCTCCAGGAACTCCTTTTGTGATTCCTTTTAGAGCAGTCATTAGTGGTAACTGGGCACTATCTAGTTCTGGTCTCAGGGTCATGGACTCTGGTCATTTGGACCATTAGTCCTGTGGACTAATTGTTTCCTGTGTCTTTAATTTTCTTTATTCTTCTTTGCTCCAGACAGGGAGAGACCAATAGTTGCACTTTATATGGCTGTTCATAAGCTTTTAAGAGCCAGTCACTACTCACTATAGTATGATTTAGAACATTGTCTTTGTGGACTATGTTATATCAATTGACCTTAATGTCTCCTGAGACTATGACTTCAAGTTCTGAGGCCTGGTGACCCATTCCTTCAAGGCGTTTTGTTATGGCCAAGAAGTTTTCTTAACTTTGCCCTCTGTATATTCCACTATATTCATGGATATATTTGCAATGCATATTAATACATATGTAGAAATGTCCTCTATCTATTCTATGTGGGAAAGTGAATGCGATAATGTGGTCTTTGGAATCCAGCCTTGTCTGTAAGTGAGGAGTGGATATAATATTTCTAATATCCAAAATATCTGTTATCCCCAAAAACCCACTGGTATCAAGTCAATTCTGATTCATATTGACCCTGTAGAACAGAGTAGAACTACCTGCAGGGTTTCCAAGGCCATAAATCATTACAGAAACAAACTACCACATCTTTTCTCCTGCTCATTTTTCAGTTAGCAGCCAAGCACTTTTACCACTCTGCCACCAGGCTTCTTTAAAAATATGCATTAATATATGTGTATTTAAGTATATCAAAAAACAAATGAGGCTATCTCTGGTCAATGTGATTACAGAGCTCTTATTTATTTATTTATTTAAAATAAAATGTTTGCAATAAACTTATTTTTAAAGGAGAATTTTAAATTTAATTTTGTTTTAACAGCTAAGTAAACTAGAAAAAGAGAGGGGAATTATTGGGGATATGGCTATGCATCTATCATCAAGTTGTTTTCAAGATGGAGGTTCTCAGGTACTTGTTCCCCCAAACATGACACAAAGGAGTCTTTCTCTAAGGCTGATCTTAAAATTGTTTAATAGGAATGTCTTAAATGGAAATAAAAAAAAAAAGTCTCAAAATATTCCCTAATCAAATTTCTTTAGATAATATCCAAGCCAACTCATTTTACTAAAACTGACACCTAACACAGTTGTGTGGTAATAGAAATGTGGTGAACCAAATAACTTTTCTTAAGGACATTGTTGTTGTTGTCGTTGTTATGTGCCATTTAGTAGTCTCTGACTCATAGTGACCCCTACTTGGGTTTCCAAGGTGGTATCACTATGTAAGTAGATTGTCCAATCTTCCTTCTGAGGAGTGGATGTTGGGTTTGTACTGCTAACCTTCTGGTTAGCAGTCAAGTGCCTTAGGCACTATGCCACCAGAGCTTCTTGAGGACATTAGTGTACATTAGTTTAAATTTTGCTCTAAGGAATGGTGAAGGATACTGGGTAATGCAAAAGGTTTAGAAACAGATTCTAACCAAAAGGTTGGTGGCTGAAACGCCCCCAGTGCCTCCAGAGAAGTTTTGTCTGGTGGTCTGCTTCTGAAAATATCACAGCCAAGAAAACCCTATGGAGTAGCTCTACCCTGTAACACGTGGAGTTGTCATGAGTCATGGGGCTGATCAGACAGAACAACAAAAGTGACAAGAAATAGTGACAGTTTTCGAGGTTTAAAAGACCACTGAAACAGGTGCTAGACAAAGTCAGAAGGTTTTTAAGGCATGGAAAACACATGTGAAATGGTGGAATTCCATATAGCAGTGCCAACTCTTACTGGATATAGCACCAGATGAATTGAGAGGGAGGGTATGGTACATATACTCTGCCTTTTGAAAGCTTTGAAAACCTTAAAAATATAAGGGGTGGTGTTGTATTAGACTTCTCACTTAGGATTTTGCACATGACTTCAAAGGGACCAGTCCAAAGGAAGTTATTAAAATTTTACCTTTCATGGTTATGTGAAAATGTTAATTCAGTTACTAAAGAGAATATTACATACATATCTGGCTTAAAATTAAAATGTCACAACAGATGTTAGCATTCAATATTTTCATTCACTTATTACCTTGAGGGAGCCCTAGTGGCACAATGGATAAAGCACTCAGATGCTAACCAAAATGAAAATAGCCATCAGAAAATAATCTGGCCCAAGGACACTTTGGGATAACGGAAAATCTGAAGGTAAACAGATAAGCTATTCCATATATGATGCAGATGAAATGCTAAAAGCCAAACAGTCTAATAAAATCAGTAACCAAGCACAATCACTTTGCTTTTACTTTAAATAAAACAAAACAAAAGTGAAACCTCACTCCCAAGGAGTCATTTCTCATTCACCACAACTCTGATTGGGTTTCTGTGTAAATCTCCACAGAAGCATACTGCTTTATTGATCTTTCACAGAATATTTCATGGTTCGAACAACTGATGTTTTGTTTAGCAGCCAAATACCTTAACCATAAAAGGATAACTAAAATTTAACTAATGTTGATTTTCATATGTGGTTTATGTAAGTCAAGATGGAATGTCATAACAGATAATTTACCATATTTACAATGTTCTAGCTTGCTCTCTGTCTCTCACAAACACACACATATAAATAATAATGATGACAGATAATGATAAAATGAAAAACAATCAGAAATAGAAGCAAAAAAGAAGAGTTAACTTTGTCTACACACATATGATGTGCCCTGGTAGCATGTTGTTGTTATTGTTGTTATGTGCCATTGTGTCGGCCCCAAATCATAGTGACCCCTCTTTGGGTTTCTGAGGCAGTATCACTACAGAAGTAGGATTGCCCAACCTTCCTTCCAAGGAGTGGCTGATGGGTTTGAACCTCCAGCTTTCTGGTTAGCAGTCAAGTGCCTTAGGCACTATGCTACCTGAGCTCCTCCCTGGTAGCATAGTTCTAACAAAATGGTAGGCGTGCTGCCCAAAAGATTGGTGGTTCAAAATCACCAGCTGCTCTGCAGGAGAAAGACGTAGCAGTTTGCTTCCATAAATATTTACAGCCTTGTTGTTGTTGTTGTTATGTGCCATCGAGTCAGCCCTGACTCATAGCGACCCCTCCTTGGGTTTCCGAGGCAGTATCACTACGGAAGTAGGATTGCCCAACCTTCCTTCTGAAGAGTGGCTGGTGGGTTTGAACCGCCAGCCGTCTGGTTAGCAGGCAAGTGTCTTATTTACAGCCTTAGAAACCCTATAGGGCAGGTCTACTCTGACCTCTATTCATCGAGGGTCACAATCCAGTTGACAGCAACGTTTTTTTTTTTTTTTTTTCCTTACAGGCGGAAGCCTGAGCCTTAAGCTAAATTAACTTCATGATAAAACTTTTTCTGGGAGAATGTCATTTTCTATAATTTGTTCCAATTAACCCAGTAATATAATGAAAAGTTACTTTATAGATGTAAATATAATACTTTATAAAAGAAAACCTAATATGTAAAATGAGAGAACACATTTGTTTATAGCCATTCTAGCATCAGAAGAAGAGGGAAATAATACGCAGTCACTGTACCAAAAAAAGAAAAAAACAAAACAAAAAACAGTGGTGATGTTTAACCATTTCAGGAGGTAGCAAATGATCAAGTGATCAAGAACCAATGAGACTGAAGGAAGAAGTCCAAGCTGCACTAAAGAAACTAGCAAAAGAATAAGGCTTTGGGAATTAACAGCATACCCTTTGAGATGTTTCAACAAACAGGTGCAGTACTGGAGGTGCTCACCCATTTATGACAAGAAATTTAGAAGACAGCTACCTGGCCAGTTGACTGGAAGAGATCAATATTTATGCCCATTCCAAGGACAGATGATTCAGCAGAATGTGGAAATTATCAAACAATATCATTAATATCACATGTAAGTAAAATTTTGCTGAAAGTAATTCAAAAACATTTGCAGCAGTATATTGACAGGGAACTTGCAGAAATGCAAGAAGGCATGGAACAAGGGATATCATTGCTGATATCAGATGGATCTTGGTTGAAAGCAAATAATAGCAGAAGTATGTCCATCTGTGTTTTATTGACTATGCAAAGGCATTCAACTGTGTGGATCATAACAAATTATGGATAACATTTAATGGGAATTCCAGAACACTTAATTGTACTAAGAGGAAACTATATGTACACCAAAAGGCAGTCTTTTGAACAGAACAAGATGATACTGCATGGTTTAAAGTCAGGAAAGTTGTTCATCAAGGTTGTATCCTTTCACCATACTTATTCAATCTGTATACAGAGCAAATACTCTAAAAACTGGACTATATAAGAAGAATGCAACATCAGGGTTGGAGGAAGACTCATTAACAATCTGATATATACAGGTGACACAACCTTGCTTGCTGGAAGTGAAGATGACTTAAAGCACTTACTGATGAAGATTACACCTAAACAAATGGAGCAATAAGCAACATCACAATTAATTTAGAAATAAATGAAGTTGGCAGGAATTTAATTTTACTGCAATCTAAAGTAAATGCCCAAGGAAGCAGCAGTCAAGAAATCAGAATTATTTTTACACTGGGCAAATCTTCTGCAAAAGACTGAAGAAGGGTCTTTTAAAGGGTTCAAGAGCAAAGATATCAGTTTGAAGACTAAGGTACACTTGACCCAAGTCATGCTATTTTTGATAGCCTCATATCCATGTGAAAGCTTGACAATGAACAAGGAATACTGAAGAATTGATGCCTTTTAGTTGTGGTATTGGAGAAGAAACTGAAAGTATCATGGACTGGCAAAAGAAAGAACAAATCTGTCCTGGAAGAAGTGTAGCTGGAATGCTCCTTAGAAGAGAGAATGACCAGACTTTGTCTCACCTACTTTGGCCATGTTATGAGAAGGTACCAGTCCCTGGAGAAGAATCCCATGCTTAGTAAAATAGAGGATCAATGAAAAAAAGGAAAGACCCTCAACAAGATGGATTGAAATAGTGGTTGCAATGATGGGCCCAAGCATATCAAGGATTGTGAGGATGGTGTGGGTCTGGGCAGTGTTTCACTCCATTGTGCATAGGGTCACTATGAGTTAGACGTAACTCAATGGCACCTAACAATAGCCATGTTTTTTTCAGGGGGGGGAAACATATATATATATATATACATATATATATATATATATATATGTATATATATATATATGTGTGTGTGTGTGTGTGTAGGTTGGGCAATCTACTTCCGTAGTGATACTGCCTGGGAAACCCAAGGAGGGGTTGCTATGAGTCAGAGTCAGATCTGACTTGATTTACTGAAAATGTAAATGTGATGCAAAAGGAAAGGAAAAAAAAAACATTTTTTTTTTTTTTTTATTAGGATTTGGGTGAAGATTTACAGAGTAAATTCACTTTTCATACAGCAGTTCACATACACTTTGTCTCAT
>NW_006921807.1:2874560-2875722 GCF_000298275.1 Orycteropus afer afer | reverse complement strand
TAACTTTCACAATAACGGACTAATACAATATTTGTCCTTTTGTGACTGACTTATTTCGCTCAGCATAATGTCCTCCAAGTTCATCTACGAAAAAACATTTTTTGAAACACTAAGAAATGCTGAAAATGAAAACCTACAATTGAAGATTAATACAAGTATCCAAATTATTATCTGCCTTAAATCTAAAAGATATTATAAAGATTCCCAAGAATCTAGGTATTCCACACCTCTCATAAACTCAAGTTCAGCCAACTTCTTCATTAGGTTGCCAAGGTAATCTGTTTATTAAGTAAATCTAAATCTGCTGTAGGCAAATATTTGTGTTTTCCTCATAGGGGAAAGAAGACGGTATAAAAGAAAAGGGAAACTTGAATAGGGCTTCAAACCATACAAACTCACTGCCATTGAGTTGATTCTGACTCATAGCAACCCCCTTTGGGTTTCCAAGGCTATAAATCCTACAGAAGCAGACTGCCTCATCTCTCCTCTTAGGTACATCTGGTGGGCTCAAATCGCCAATCTTTTGGTTAACAGCCAAATACCCTAACTACTACACTACCAGAGCTCATTTGATCATGCCCTAGGCACTTTAGTAAGTGGAGGATTTTGTTTTTGTCCTGTTAAAACAAAAATCATATTAAGCCAATGACAGAAATTAATTGAGGTTTGTTTAATATACGATTTGAAAATTGGGGAAACATTTTGACTACAAACCAAAAAAAAAAAAATTGAACTCTTTGCCATTGAGTCCAACACATAATGAGGCAGAATGCTTCATCTTTGTTCCTCACAGCAGCTAGTATGCCGACCTTTCAGTTAGCAGCCAAACCCTAACCACTACACCACCAGAAATATCTTAAAAATGAGGGATCCTCCAAAGACTCTTATGCCTTATCTTACCTCATCAGCCTTGCTATGGAAAAAGGCCAGGGGACAGTATTTAAATAATAACTATTTAACCTGAAACACAGCTTCCAATCCAACCCTGGAGTTTCTGTTTCTGGAAACTGACAATACATAAATAATTCTTCAAAAGATCACAATGCCTAAGGCAAAACTATTTACTAGTTTGTCTAGACCATTGTTTGACTCAAAGGTGACTTTTAAAACCAGCTCTTTTTTTTTTTTTTTTTTTATTAGGATTTGGGTGAAGATTTACAGA
>NW_006921807.1:2856603-2873775 GCF_000298275.1 Orycteropus afer afer | reverse complement strand
CAATATTTGTCCTTTTGTGACTGACTTATTTCGCTCAGCATAATGTCCTCCAAGTTCATCCACGTTATGCGGTGTTTTGCAGATTCTACATTAAAACCAGCTCTTTTATGACAAGATTTAAAAGATCACCTCTGGGCAATGGCCTGGGAGGTTCAGTCCAAAATCATAAACCCTAGAAATCTGGATTCCAGGAGAATTAAAACTGTTTTTCAGGCCAATTACATTACATTTATATTCTAGATTGGTTTGAGAATATTAATAATATTCCTCTTGTGGTGGTGTAGTGCCTATGGCATTTGACCATTTGCTCACCTAAAGGCTGGTGGTTCAAACCCACCGGCCACTCCTTGGAAGATTCTGCACTCTACTTCAGTAGAGATACTTCCTTGGAAACCCAAGGAGGGGTCGCTATGAGTTGAATTGACTCAATGGCAATGAGTTTGGTTTTTTGAGTTTTACATATATTACATTTTAAATAGATGAGTCCCTGATTGGCTCAACTAGTTAAACACTACACTAAATCCAGTCCACTGCCATTGAGTCAACTCCAACTCATAGTGATCCCATAGGGTAGCCAACTACCTCATCATTCTGCTGTGGAGTAGCTGGTGAGTTAAGACTACCTACCTTTTGGTTAGAAGCTCAATGCCTTACTCACAACATCACCAGAGCTCCTTAAACACCACACTATACCGAAAAGGGACCTCTGGTGGCTCAGTGCCTAAGGCACTTGACTGATAACCAGAAGGCTGGCAGTCCAAACCCACCAGCCACTCCTCTGAAGGAAGGTTGAGCAATCTACTTCCGTAGAGATACCACCTGAGAAACCCAAAGAGGGGTCACTATGAGTCGGGTCCAACTCCATGGCACATAACAACAACATATCAAAAAAGATTGAAAGTTGTCAAAGATTTCACATTGCTTGGTTCTACAATTGAAGCCAAAGGAAGCAGCAGTCAGGACATGAGATGACATATAGCACTGGGCAGGTCGGCTGCAAAAGACCTCTTTAAAGTGCTGAAGAGGACTAGGGTGTGCCTGACACAAGCCATATTTTCAATCACCTCATATGCATGTGAGTGCTGGACAATGAATAAGGAGGACCAAAGAAGAATGGATGCTTTTGAGCTTTCAGTTGGTGAAGAATGCTAAAATATCATGGACTGCTAAAACAACTAACAGATCTGTCCTGGAGGAAGTGCAGCCAGAATGCTCCTTGGAAGTGAGAATGGCCAGACTTTGTCTCACCTACTTAGGTCATCCTGTCAGAAGGGACCATTCCCTGGAGAAGAATGTCATGCTTGGTAAGGTGGAGTGTTGACGAAGGATGGGAAGGTCCTCAATGAGATGGATTGATACAGTGGCTTCTGAGATGGGCTCAAGTATAGCAGGGATCAGAGAGCTGGTGCGGGACTGGGTAGTGTTTTGTTCTGCTGTGCGTAGGGTCGCTATGAGTTGGAGACGACTTGACAGCACCTAAAAGCAACAACAACAACATACTGAAAAAATAATAGTTAAGCACTGCACTAGTAACCAAAAGTTTAGAGGTTTAAACCTACCCAGAGGCTTCTTGGAAATAAGGTCTGACAATCTGCTTCCAAAACATCGCTGCCTTGAAACCCTATGAAATAGTTGTATTCTGCACACATGAGGTCACCAAGAGCCAGAACGAACTTTAGGAGGGAGGGAAGGAGAAGGAGAAGAAGGGAGGGAGTGTGGGAGGAAAGAAGGAAGGAAGGAAGGAAGGAAGGAAGGAGGGAGGGAGGGAGGGAAGGGAGGAGGACACATATATTTTCAAGGATTTTTGAATGTTTAACATTGTAGAATACAGTTTTATAGTTTACTCTTCAAAGACTAGAGACTTCTTTGGCAACAAGAATATAAAACAAGGAAATAAAAAACAATTAAAGGAAAATAGAAAGCATCACTCAGGGTAATACAGTAATTATCTAAAGCAAAAAAAAGAAAGAAAAAAAAACCTTAATTCTTCTGAGATTAATAGCAATTCATAGTACTCACCTAGCTAGGTTCATAATCATTAAATAATTACATAATCCTAATCACATCCCTTTGTGAGCCTGGTAAGAATGATTACTTGTATTTTCTAAAGTTCACAAAAGAGTCAATACTTTTTACGTGGTAAATACAGTGGAAAATTGGAATTAAAATCTTGATTCCTTATCTTGAATCTGAATTATTACTATTATGATCAAGTGAGCAAATTCTGGGTCAACTCAAACCAAACAATAATCTCTGTAAAGAAAGCTATAATATAAATCACCATAAAATATAATATGCATTTTATTTATTCTTATTTTTCAAATCTATTACCCCAAGAAAACAAATTGGTGAAATATTGGTAAAAATACCTTCAAAAGATAATTTACTTGTGTGTGTTGGGCAATCTTCTCCCATACTGATACCACCTCAGAAACCCAAGGAGGGGTTGCTATGAGTCGGGTCCATCTCGACGGCAGTGAATTTTTGGTTTACATAATATAAAATCTCATTGATAGTACCACATCAAAGAAATAATAAAACTTATTCACTTAAATAATTGATCACAGGCATGTCCTTGCATCAATTGAACTAACTACATTTGTTCTGTTGTAACTGAGACACCATTGACTCACCCACATTTGGAAGATGTACCAAAAAATTTAATCAAAATTAGGTGATATTTCCATGGCTTTGTGTATTTATGTCAAAGTAATGCCACTCACATTAAGGCGCTCTGGTAGTGCAGTGTAAGGCATTTGGCTCCTGAAGTGCAGTAAATTGGATAATGTGGCCTTTCTAGCCATACTCCTCCATTTTGTGATATATTGTAAATCCTAATCTCTATGCCTATTTAGAGTGGGAAGTATCTTGAGTCCTACCTTGCTGGAAGGAACTCTGGTAGTGTAGTGCCTAAGGCACTTGACAGCTAACAAGAAGGCTGGCGGTTCAAACCCACCAGCCACTCCTCGGAAGGAAGATGGGCAATCTACTTCTGTAGTGATACTGCCTCGGAAACCCACAGAGGAGTCACTATGCGTTGGGTCCAACTCGATGACAAATAAAAACAACAACATTGCTGGAGGGTGTGACTCAAGTCACTACCTTTAGTTTCCTTGAGGGTACATAAGTAAATATTTTGGAAAGTTCTTTCTCTTGCTTCAGTCCTGTGTTTGGTTTGTCATCATCTCACCCCTGGACTTCAAACAGCAGCTGGTCATCTGACCTGCAGATTTATGTTCACCAGCTCCTGCAAACACACAAGTGGGGAGAATCCACCAGATCTATCCACCCACAGACTTGGGACTTACCAGCCTCCCAGCCTCTACCACCACGTGCACTGTTTCCTTGGCAGTTTGTGAGTTCTTTGACACATTACAGTGAACTACAGAACCCTAAGACTGGAGGGAGAGTACTGAGGGGAGGCGGAAGAGTTGATGTTAGAGATGATGGAGTGGCACAGCAATTTGGAAAAGATGGAGATTTGGACATCTTTAACCTCCACCTTATGCTGATCTTTCTATAATAAATTATTTGAGTAGCTGCCAACTAGAAGGTTGGTGGTTCAAATCCACCAGCTTCTATGTGGGAGGAAGAAATCCTTCTGTAAAGATTTACAGCCTTGGAAACCCTATGAGAGTTGCTATGAATAAGAATTGATTCAATAGCAGTGAGTTTGAGTTTCATACTGCTAATATCTCAAATGATCTAGACTTCTTTTATCTGTGAGCTTAGTAAAGTGTAACCTTCCAAGAAGTCTGGGCTACTATTCCTATCACTTCAGCCACAGGTTTTTTCCTTTGGCTTAAGGTCCCTGAATTAGAGTATTGCATGAAAGGTGACCTTTAAAGGGAAATTAAAATGTATAGACTGTTATCAGGTATTAAAACAAAAAATCTTCAACCCAACTTGCTGCAATCACTTTCATTTATTTACAGAACAAATATGCGGGGGGGGGGAGGTTATGTGCTGGCTAACATTTATTCTTGCAATTAGGTAAATGCTTCAGGGTAAGGCAAGCAATCTCTAGGTAAAATCAGGCACAAACCAGCTGGTTGGCTAAGGTGGTAAAAAATCATCCTTGGGATCTGTTCATATAACTAAGACTCCTTATATGAGGCATTGCACAGGTGTTCTACAAAGTTTACTTATATTTTCTGAATTATTGCTCTTGACAAGTGTATTTTTAAAGGGTCTTCAGTGTTTTTTCACAAGTACATTCCTGTTGGTTCACAAATTAGATAGTTTTTTGTCAAAAGGCACCTCGAATGATTCAGGAAATCCTGATAGTGGATGATAGTGGAAATCCTGAAAGAATGGCACCTGATACGTAGTTGGTGGAGAAGCAGGAAATGCTTGATAATTTTCCTAAGCTTTGTGAGATAGTTTCTTCATCTCAGGATGATGAATAGACTCTAAAGCAAAAATGTGTATTTATAGCAGCACTTAAAAAAAAAAAAACAAACTCACTGCTGTCCAGTCGGAGCCGACTCACAGTGACCTCTTCTTGGATTTCGAAAGTGATATCACTACAGAAGTGGATTGCCCAGTCAGTCTTCATTCCAAGGAGTGGCTGGTGGGTTTGAATCACCAGCCTTCTGTTCACAGTCAAATGCCTTAGGCACCATGCTACCAGAGCTCCTAATAAAGCACTTAAGTGATACCAGAACTAGCTTGGATTTTATCACAACTGTCTCTGACCAGCTGAACCTGAAAATAATTGAGACTTCTACTGAATCTGTATTGTCAGACCCATACTGGACTTAACTGTAAGCATTTCAGACTATACACAATGAGAGGTGTTGTAACCAACAGTATTCAGACCAATGGAGTCATTTTGTCATATCCTGAGTTTTCAATGCCTAATAAGCATAACTCCTTTGCAATCCTCTCGTCTAAACTTAAACTCTCCTGACTGCTTCCTTTTACTGAACTCACCAATGAGTCTATTCCCAGCCCTGGTGACACATAGATTCAGCAAGCAGCTGCTAACAAAAAGGAAGGTGATCCAAAACCACCTTGGGAGAAAGATGTGGCAGTCTGTTTCTGCAAAGATGTCTTGGATACCCCATCTTGTCCTTTAGGGTCTCTCTGAGTCGGAATCGACTTTACAGCAACCACTATGGTTTGGTTTCCCTTCTCTTGACAGGCAAGTTAACAAATCCAGCTATATAATTTTAATCATACAATGAAATAATGTCTTTTATCTACAGCAAGTGTAATCATTTATCTTCTTCTTTTCTTATTAAAATCCTAATATTTTCTGGGCCCAAACAAGGGTTATCTCATCTCAGCGGATATATAATTTCTGATATCAGATATCTGCTCATCCACCTTTTTTTTTTAATTGTGATTTGGGTGAAAATTTACAGTGTAAATTCACTTTCCATACATCAGTTCACATACACTTTGTTTCATGACATTGACTACTATTTACTCCAATGCAACAGCTCCCCTCCCACTTCCTCCCAATAGTTACCTCTTCCCTGTGTCCATCCCTCCATGCACTCCTGCCCTCCAAGCTGTTTCCCTGTGTATAAACAGCCCTTCTTTCCCCTATGATTGTTGTCTCCAAGGAGTGCACCCTCCTCAGGTAAATGTTCAACTCTTATGCTTGTCTTTTGTCTGGCTGCAAGCCACAGGTATGGGTTCAAATCCAGACCTGAAGGGCAGCCAGTGGCCATAGTCTCAGTGGCTCCATTAGGCTCTATCAGACCAGCAAACCTGGTCCCCCCCATTTTTTTTTTTTTTTTTTTCCCAAATGACTGAGTTTTGTTCCACATTGTTCTCCCTCTCTATCCAGGATCTCCTACATAGATTCCCTCTGAGTGGTTGACAGTGGTAGCCGGGTTCCATCTAGCTCTCCTGATCTCATAGTCATGTAGGCTGTGGATTGCATGGTGTACCAGTTGCTAGGACCAAATATTTCCATAAATCTTTGGTTTTCTTCATTCTTCTTTGCTCTGGACAAGGAGAGACCCATTGTTGCATCCAGATGGCTGCCTGCAAGCTTTTAAGATCCCAGTCGCCATTCGCCAAAGTAGGAGGTGGAACAATGTTTTGTGTAGTGTGTTATGTCAATTGAGCCTGATGTCCCCTGCAACTATGGTCCTGAGCCCACCGGTTTAACTACTCAGTCACTCTGGGTAGCTGGCTGTGACCAAGAAGTGACTACAACCTTGTCCCTTGTCAGCTCTACTATACACCTGGGAATTCTTATAGATCAAACAAATATAGGACCATTGTCTGCCAACCGTATACATGGTCTTGGGTACACTCCCCACTTCATGTTGTTGTTGTTGTTGTTATGTGCCGTCCAGTCAGCCCCGACTCATAGCGACCCCTCCTTGGGTTTCCGAGGCAGTATCACTACGGAAGTAGGATTGCCCAACCTTCTTCCGAGGAGTGGCTGGTGGGTTTGAACCGCCAGCGTTCTGGTTAGCAGTCAAGTGCTTTAGCCACTATGCTACCAGAGCTCCTTCATAGACATACTTAATAGTTCAGCCTGTCCACTCATCTATCCACCTGTGTACCCATGTTTGTCTTCACTGACAACGCAGTACTGTATGTGCAAAAAGATTCATCTTTGTTATCTGTACCTCCCATGTACCTCTCTCTGTCTTCCTCTTCCTCAGTGCCACCATGTTGATCACTCATATTGGTACAATTTTATCATCAACATTTTTATTTCTGAGTCACAATCAGGGTAATTCACATACATACATGTTTCAGGAAAGCAGAGGTGTGAGGGGTTTGGGCAAGTAAAAAAGTTGAAAGAAGGAGAAATATGGTTGGAAGATTCCAAGCATACACATATTTGAAAATTCATAGTAGAAATAGTTACATTCTTTTACATTTTTTTTTTCTCTTGGTAACAACATTTTCTTTATATTATTAGGTATTTCCAAATGACTGAGCTTTTTATTTTAAGTTTTACTTTTGCCTTTATATATATATTAAAAGAAGCCAAATGCTTTCTGTCTTTGTTTTAATATCTCATATTGACAATAAATTCATATATAAGTTAGAGTAAATGGTATTGTAAGTTAGTGTTTCAAGATCTAATCCATTTTTTACAAAGATACTTTTTATGAGTGGTAATAAAATATACATGTGACTAAAAATGAAATGCAGATAAAATACTTATTAAGAAAAAAAACAGCTCAAAATTGTTCTGGAGAGTTTGAAGCAGCAAATCATTTAAAAATGCACATAATTAATTGTCAAACTTCATGTTGCGAAATTTAATTAAACATGTTCTAGCCATTTGGTTTTTGAAATGCTAGGTAAAATACTAAGTGAAAGATATGAGGAATCGATATTATCCTCCTGGCATTTTTGTTTCAGCTATATAATAGCTTTCTTACTAGGTGTGTAACAGAGCTACTGGTATTTTTTTACCTTGATGTACAGGAAAATGAACATTCTATAAAGGGTAAATCTATTAATTAGAGACCTGCACAGCTTTCTTTCTTGCTAGTGTAATCGTTAAATTGATTTCTCCAGTCCATCATGTAATTGTTCCAGCGATGAAATCCTGCTTTCCACTCTTGTTCTGCTTCATCAATATTTCCTGTAGAACATAGAATAATTTGTATTAATTTAAATTTTAATCTTTGCTTACATTAATTGAAAAATAATTTTGATTATGGATGTCATTTTCTTCAACTGTATTGAACAGCAATTTTTTATTCTTCATTATCATCAGCTTCTTGCTCTACCTGAAAAGTTTTTAATAAGAAAATGCTATAAAACCTAAGAAAATGTATATACCATATGCAAAAATGTAGATAATATATAATGTATAAAATTCAGAAATGAGATTATATATTAAACCATGTTAAAAGAAATTGTGATCCATTATATTATATTACCTTTAATTTCATGGAGAGGTACATATATTACTTTCTTCTCTTGACCATTTTATTCACTAAAAGTCTCTTTTAATGCATCTCCTTTATATATACACTTATATAGATTATAGATTATTAATTTTGATCAAAATTGCTGTTCATTATAGTTGGTTACCTAGTGCTGCTCTGATAGGAATATAACATAAATGGGTGGCTATAACAAACAGGAGTTTATTCCTTTACAGTTTTAGAGTTCAAAGTGCCAGGCTCTAGGAGTTGCGTGAAAGCCCCTTGACCTTAGGTTTCAGCTCTGCCTCTGGCTCTCAGCCCACTGAAGCTGAAGGCTTTCTTCACTCAGGCGTCTGCTGGCTGCTGAGGCTCACAAACCCAAGATCTACAAATAAAAAGGCACAGTCCCGATATTACCAAACCACACTGCAGGCCATTAATTCAAGTCCATTGAAAGTCCCAAGACTGGCAGAGCATGGCAGGCTACCGAATGATGACTTGGCTACATGCAGGGTTCAAGTGCACCAAAAAGCTAGAGATCTTTTTCAAAGCTGCTTCTTACATACAGGAAGCAGACCACATCCCTAAAGCAGCTACTCAGCTGCACCAGGAGATTCCACCATGGAACTGATGGCCAATCTCACCATGGGTAATCACTACATCCACCTTCCCAGCCACTCAACCAGGCTCAGCCAAGTTGACAACAACCTTAACTACCACAATAACATATATATGTATATACTAATGCTTAAAGATAACTTTGAAAATGACCTTCTTTATAGATTTTACATTCATTCCAATATATATTGATATGCAACAATGTCTAGTCATGGCTATTGCTTTGCAAGATAAAAAGCTATCTCTGCTTTCATGGAGTTTACAAAGTGTATGTGTGCATCAGATAATAGGAATGTTTATTCCAGAAATAATTTAAGGTAATGAACTCTAAACAATGTCTATGAATTACAAAAAATTTGCAATCTTTATTTATTAATGAATTAAAAAGAAGTTTTGAACAATAGAAATTCTTATATTATAAACCTTCTAAAGCATATATTTATGTATCCAATATAGATAGACTTGATAAGGTTATAAGACAGTTGACATTATCTAAATCTATAACAATTTTTACATTTGAGGTTCTTTTCTTTTTGAACTTTCAGGATATTGAACTGTAGTCATTAAATTAGAAGTAAAATTTTAAGTGATATCAACTATCATGAAAGTAAGGATTGAGTTAATTTTTTAAAAAGTATCTCCTTTTTAGTTAGGTATCTTGAAATTCATAATAATTTTGTAAGATATTAATTTGGAGAACAGCTCTGTGATTTATTTAACTTTATGTGCAAATAAAAATATTTAAAACATTTGTACAGTCTTTAAATCTTCCCCACAGTTTGAGATATACTTAGATATGAAATGTTCATACATTGGGCAAATATTTGATATTTTATAGAACAAATGTTCCATTTTTATATAAAAATGCCTTTTAAAATGTCAATGACTAATTTTTTTGTGAAGAACAGAACTTTTCTAAATGGTGAGAAAGTATAGACTTGGAAGAAAGATGTTAAATATCAAATGATCCACCTTTAAGCTCTTTTTTTATGATAATTAAGTTCTGTTAAAATGTTAAACAAAGTTAGGACTTTGAACTTCAGAAAGAACAAAGTTTTTGATATAACAAATAAATGATTGGTAATTTGCATTTGCACCATGACTTAATATTTAGAGAAAGTTCCCAGATCCCATTTCCTTTTCTTGTCTGTGGAATGATACCAAGTCCATTGATTCACATAAATGCAACTTTTTTCTTTATGAATCAGAATCAAATGTCTATATGATTTAGTACCTTGAATACTTTAACCTGAGTACTTTTTTTCTTTAGAAGTACTGGTCATTGATTGATACAATAAAATATGAAACATTTAATCATTATCTAATAGAATGCAGAGGAAGTAACTATCCATTTATATGTTATAAAAAAGGAGATAAAATTTTTTAATTGCTATGAAATAAATCAAAAGAAAGATTAGACATTTTTCTCTTTCCTGTCCTTCACCTCCTTCTCTTTTTTCTTTTATATCTTCTTCTCTCATATTAAGGAACTCTGGTAGCACAATATATAAGGCATCTGACTGCTAATCAGAAAGTTGGCAGTTGAAACCCACTAGCTGCTCCACAGGAGGAAGCTGAAGCAATCTACTTCATAAAGATTTATAGCCTTGGACACCCATTGGGGTTCACTATGTGTTAGAATCAACTCAAATGCAGTGAGTTAGCTTTGGTGTTGGTGTTCTCTCATATTGGCTTGTTTAGTGGTGAAAAGACAACATTTATGATGACACTTCAACATTTTCCACTATTAATAATAGCATATTAGTGATAAAACAATGTGACATAAGTAGGCTAGCATATCATAATCAAAATATCAAAGGACTAAACTTGATTAATAAAATTTATTTAAAATTTGGAGAAAGAAAGACCATTAAAGTAAACAATGTCTTTCTTCTATAGCTGATTAATTATAACATAATTGTATTATGTCTTAGAACAGATTCATACCATTTAATCAATCTGATAGGTTTATAACTCATAATCTTAAGCAAAATGTAGCATTTTAACTGAATGTACTAGAAAAGGAGAATGAAAATCTGAATGCTTGCATAAAAAAAGGAAACATGTAAACAAGGAGAGAAAGAATGAGGAGTGTTGGCAATAAATTCAAACTTCAGATATTGATCAATCCAATTAAATACTGGGATCCTGTTTTCTTCAACTAGCTTAAACTTTGATGTCTTCTTTACATTTGTTTTAGATAGAAAGAAGTCTAACTTGCAGAAGGATTTTTTCATTTATTTTCTATTTTTCTCTGTTTCTTTTTCTAGTGCCAATATTTTGTATTTTGAGTTGTGGATATAATGGAAAGTTTAACACAATATATTATGAATTAAGCAATCTTAAGAGGAAAAAATGTGAATCAATTTATTGATCTTCCCAAGTTCTTATGTAACCAAAACCAAAAAACAAACTCACTGCCGTCGAGTCAGATTCGACTCATAGTGACCCTTCCTTGGGTTTCCGAGGCAGTATCTCTACTGAAGTAGATTGTCCCATCTTCCTTCCAAGGAGTGGCTGGTGGGTTTGAACCACCAGCCTTCTGTTTAGCAGTCAAATGCCTTAGGCACTATGTAAGCCCCCCCCCCAAAAAAAAAGTATTCAAAATTAAAGGATATGTTAAAATAAATATAATAATTGATGGAGAATTTATCTCATATCTTAAGGACCTTATCAACATTACTAGGAATGATTTTGTCAATTTTAAAAATATTTAACTTTAGAGATAGTTCACTTATCTTTTTTCAAAAAAGAACTATCTGTTTCAAAAAGTGACATTATATTAAACACCTCCCCTAAATAATAATAATAATAATATTCCTTAAATTGATCTATAAAATGGAAAACTGTATAATCTTTTTCTATAAAGTGAAAATTTATGTCTCGATAGCAAATGATCAAATAAATGTATAACCTAAAATCTTGTCATCTAATACTTAAGTAGGAGCTCTGGTAGCATAGTGCCTAAGACACTTGGCTTCTAACCAGAAGGCTGGTGGTTCAAACCCACCATTCGCTCCTCGAAAGGAAGGTTGGGCAATCTACCTCTCTAGTGATAACACCTTGTAAACACAAGGAGGGGTCGGGTCCGACTCAATGGCAAATAACAACAACAACAATACTTAAGTGCATTTGTGGATATTTAAAACATGTATGTATAAGTAGATATTAAAAAGCAAACAAAAAAATCTCTCCAAAGAATATCTTTATGTTCAAGAAAAAAGCAAACATGCATTGACGAACAAATTTAATACTATATAATTTCGTGCTGAAACAAGAAAAGTGCATTTGAGCTTAATATTCAAATGAATAATAAATTACATGTAATAAAAACTAACACATCCCTAATACGAATAATTGGGCACACAAAGGTAACTGTTTGGATGAATGGCACTCCTCAAAACTGAGAAATACAGGATTATAGGCAGGACATTAAGAGGTACACACATTCAAAGTATTGAATTGGTCACCATCTTTGAGTCAAGTGCCACCTAAAAATTAAGAAATACTAGATTGATGCTACAGAACATTCTTAGAAACTTTGAGGAGAACTGGTAGCAGAGAATTTTAATGCAGTGAATCTAATAACTTTAGACATCAATCAGGCAGTCCCTGGGTTATGAATGTGCAATTAACAGATAATGTCTACTTTCACTTTAATGCAGGGCTTTGGTTCTGTTATGGCCTATGAAGCGAAAAAGGAACAGACTAGAATTGCTACAATTTTAGTGTTTCATCACAGAAACCAGAATGTGAAAAATTATAGGTCGAAGCTCTGGAATGAGTCAGAAAAGGAATAGTGAGCCTGATACATGAGACAGGATTATTATAGGCAGGACTGTGGAGAATCACACACATTCAAAGTGGCATAGTTGGTTGTCGGCTTTGAGTGGGTATCACCGTCTTTGAAGCTGTGCTTTAATGTTATATAAATATTCCCTCACTTTGAAACAGTTGATCCAACCCCTATCTGCAACAATTTCTTCATCACAGTCACCTTCACTTGCTGCATGTTCAGCTTTTTGTGGTGCAATGAATTACTTGGTATGGTTTTTTAGCCATAGTCTTTGTAACTCCCACTGGATTACTGGGTGGGACCATGCAAATTAGGTGTGTAGAACTCTGATGTTGGGATTGGTTAGTATTGTCACTCTGCCAGGCCTAAAATGAGCATTCCTAGAGGCAGAGAGGGTATCTCACTGCCATCAACAGAGAAGAGCTGGAGGTGAAGTGGAGTGTGTCCTTTGATCTGAGATCCCTGTGCTGGACCTCCTTAGCTGAGAAATGCCCTGGCAGAGAGAAGCCCCAGCAGAAAGACAGGTGCAGTGGAACCAAGAGGTAAGAGACAGAGTGGCAGCCTTACCTGACCCACAGAGGTAGAGGACAGGCCTAGAGGCCAAAGGCCAGAGAGGCGTGTCTGAGTGCACTGCAGAGGGGCGCCTTTGCTGATCAAAGAATTGCGTCTTGAGCATGTTCCTGGACCTGAATTGTAGCCTGTTACTTCCCTAATAAACCCTATCATCATGAATATTTTTGTAAGTTCTGTGTGGCCATTGCACCAAATTATCAAACTCAGCAGAGAAGCAGTGAGGGCCATGGGAGGAACAATTGGTATCAGAATTGGTAAAAGGCTGGAGGGTGGCTACATGTCTGGCCTCATAGAAGTAAGCCTTGGGCTGCTGATGGTGATTCTGTCCTCCATCTTTGAAGTTAGAGGAGATTTAAAATGCCACCTGCATGCCCTTTTTGTACTTATAAATCACCAAAAAGACTTCCAGTCTGTTCTTGCACTAAATAAGGATAAAAAAGAACCTTATGTACCTTTTCCTGTCAACCTAAAAATTTTTAAAGATACAGTTAGGAAGAAATTTCATTTGTAACATGGGGACTGCCTATAATCAGAGCATGTCAGTCTCCCATTTACAATGATTAAATGGTTTTAGTTAAGATAGAATTTAGTTTCCTTTACATGACATACCAGATATTTCATCTGTTGTCCCCATTTATTGGACTTCTTTCATCTGTGGCTTCACATTGAGACTCTAAAGATATGTCTTCTTCTTAAAAGCTTGTGATAGACTGACTCCACCACTTCACTGTGTGTGAAATGACCCTGTCCCATTCATTTGTGTATCTCTAGCTTCTACTGAGATTCCTAGAACACAGTAGCAGAGCATGAGCTCTGTAAGTATGTATCAAATTAATTGAGCAAAAATAAAATGAGAAAGCACACCTCCAGTGGGTCATAACATGGTATAAAAATTGTTTCTAAAAAAACAAATTTCCTGTTAACTACTAATCTCTTCAGAATAAAACTACCATAGATGTCTAGTTGTTTAGATATTATTTGCTTCTTTCCATTTTTTTTTAAATTGTGATGGGTAATTTGTAGGAAATTTTTTTTCCTCCAATCAATTTTTTGAACCTTAATTTAGACATTTTGCACTTTTTCTTTTGATCAATATTATTTTTAAAATGCCATTTTCAAACCAATCTCCAAAACAAACAAAACAAAACAAAGCCCCAGTACCATTTACATAGGATTGAACCAAATCTATTGTGATAAACTGGAAGGGAGGAGCATACACATATCACACATATTCATGTATAATTCAAACAATATATTGATCTCATGCTTCAGTAAGTAAATTTTGAACTCTATAAGAGAATAAATAATTTTTAATATTCTATAAAGACTCAATGGCTAAACATACATGACTAAATTCTTGCATTGAAATAAAGCTAGTATGTATATTAAGTAAATATAGTTCCCATTTTCTAAAAAATAAATGAATAAATAAAAGCCTAAGGCACTTGACTGCTAACCAGAGGCTGGCAGTTCATATCCACCAGCCACTCCTCGGAAGGAAGGTTGGACAATCTACTTCCATAGTGATACCGCCTTGGAAACCCAAGGAAGGGTCGCTATGAGTCGGGTCTGACTTGACGGCACACAACAACAACAATAACAATGGAAGAGTATCAAATATCATATAAGTCACATGCCACACACAGAAAACATAAGTATTGTGTTAGATTGGGTTCTCTAGAGAAACACAAAAACCAACAAAGCGTATATATATATATATAGAGAGAGAGAGAGAGAGAGAGAGAGAGAAATTTATCTTAGGAAAATGGCTCACAAACGTATAGAAGCCTGCAAGTTCAAAGTCCCTGGAGGAAACTGCGGGCTGGCAGCAGCCTTAGCTTCCGCAAGCGCAGGGGGCCGAGAAATTCAAGGCTGGCAGGCAGTACACTGGTTGTTGACTCCAACAAAGACATATCCAAGATCTCCGGGCCGAGCCATGGGCTGCTCACTCACAGAAGTTTGTAGTCCGCACACTAGGGTTCCAATCCCTCAAAGAATGTGTCTCTTCCCAGGATGTCCCTGGATATCTTGGAAGCAGGCCACACTCCTAGGGAAACTCCCCTTGGGCAGACTGGCCACTCAGAAAACAGTCATCTGATCCCATCATGGGAACAACCACACAGAACTGGGGTCCAGCCCAGTTGACACACTGCTCCAACTATCACAAGTATTATGATAGAAAATGTGTAAATAAATTTAACTTAACACATATTGTTTGGGAGCTCTGGTGGTGTAGTGCCTAAGGCACTTGACTGCTAACCAGAAGGTTGTCAGTTCAAACCCACCAGCCACTGCTGGGAAGGAAGATTGGGCAATCTACTTCTGTAGAGACACCGCCTCAGAAGCCCAAGGAGGGGTCGCTATGTGTCGGAGATGACTCCATGGCACATAACACCACCAACAACATATTGTTGACCTAAGTATTTCTTAGGAAAAGGTTTTGTTGTGTGCCATCAAGTTGATTCTGATTCATAGTTACTCTATCAGACAGAGTAGGACTGCCCCATAGGGTTTTCAAGGCAATAATCTGTAAGGAAGCAGATCGCCACATTTTTCTCTTGGGGAACACAATTAAGTGTTCTGGAATACCCATTCTTTGCAAAGTTATACACAATTTGTTATGATCCATGCAAATTCATTTGCATAGTCAATAAAACACAGGTAGACATCTTTCTGATATTCTTTGCTTTCAGCTAAGATTCATCCGACATCAGCAGTGATATTCTTTTTTCCACATCCTCTTTTGAATGCAGTATGCATTTCTGGAAGGTCCCTGTCAATATACTGCTGCAACCATTTTTGAATTAGCTTCAGCAAAATTTTACATGTATGTAAAATTAAAGATTTTATTTGATAATTTCCACATTCTATTGGATCGCCTTTCTTTGGAATGGGCATACATATCTCTTCCAGTCAGTTGGATAGTTAACTGTCTTCCAAATTTCTTGGCATAAAGAGTAAGCACCTCCAGCATTGCACTAGTTTGTTGAAACATCTCAATGGATATTCTGTCAATTCCTGGGGACTTGTTTTTCACCAATTCCTTCAGTGTACCTTGGATGTTTTCCTTCAGTACCATCAGTTCTTGATCATATGCTATTCTGAAATAGTTGGACATCAACCAATTCTTTTTGATTCAGTAACTCTGTGTATTCCTTCCATTTTCTTTTGATGGTTCCTGCATCATTCAATATTTTGTGCCCAAATCCTTCAATATTGTAAATCGAGGCTTGAATTTTTTTTTCATTTCTTTCAGCTTGAGAAACACTGAGTGTGTTCTTCACTTTTGATTTTCTACCTCCAAGTCTCTGAACTTTATAATACTTTATATAGTAATATATATTAATTATATTATTTAATATATAATATTAGGAGCTCTGGTAGCATAGTGCCTAAGGTACTTGACTGCTAACCAGAAGGCTGGCAATTCAAATCCACCAGCCACTCCTCGGAAGGAAGGTTGGGCCATCTACTTCCACCATGATACTGCCTCAGAAACCCAAGTAGGGGTCACTACGAGTCAGGTCTGACTTGACTGTACATAACAACAACAATATATAATGTTATAATACTTTACTTTGTATTCTTGTGTTGCTTTTTGAAATATTCTGTTTAGCTCTTAGGTTAACATTTCTTCCACTTGCTTTAGCTACTCTCCATTCAAGAGCAAGATTCAGAGTCTCTTCTGACATTCATTTTGATATTTTCTTCCCTTCCTATCTTTTAAATGATCTTTTTCTTTCTTCATATATGATGTTCTTGATGTCATCCCACAACTCATCTGTCTTTGGTCATTGATGTTCAATTCATGAAATCAATTCTTCAGATGGTTTCTAAATTCAGATGTGATATAATCAAGGTTGTATTTTGGTTGTCATGGGCTTAATTTTCTTCAGCTTCAACATGAACTTGCATATGAACAATTGATGGTCTGTTCCATAGTCAGCTCCTGGCCTTGTTTTTACTGATGATATTGATTTTCTCTATTACCTCTTTCCACAGATGTATGTGATCTGATTTGTGTGTATCCCATCTAGTGAGGTCCATGTGTATATCTATTGTTTATGTTGCTGAAACAAGGTACATGCAATGAATAAACAACTGGTTTTACGAAATTCAGTCACACAATCTCTGGCGTCATTTCTGTCACCAAAGCCATATTTTCCAACTACTAATGATTCTTCTTTGTTTTTACCTTTCATATTCCAATCATCAATAATTATCAATATGTCTTGATTGCATATTTGGTAAATTTCAGACTGCAGAAGTTGGTAAAAATCTTCAGTAAGAGGTTAGAAATTATACAAAATCATAAAAAAAAAAAAA
>NW_006921807.1:2853924-2856190 GCF_000298275.1 Orycteropus afer afer | reverse complement strand
CCAACAAACTCACTGCTGTTTTGTTGAATGAACTCATACCGACTCTTCCTTGGTTTCCAAGGCAGTATCTCTATGGAAGTAGATTGCCCAATCTTCCTTCCCAGGAGTGGCTGGTGGGTTTGAACCACCAACCTTCTGGCTAGCAGTCAAATGCCTTAGGTGCTCCACTACCAGAGCTCTCCATATGACCTGCTAATTTATTTTTATTAATATTCCCATATTATGCCATGTATTAAAACAATGAGATTCAATTTTATTTGTAACTAACTTGATTATATACATGGCTTAATTTTTTTTTTTTTTTGTAATTTTTTATTGTGGTTTTGGTGAAATTTTACAAAGCAAATTTGCTTTGTATTCTACAGTTCATGTACATTTTGTTCTGTGACACTGATTACATTCCTTACAGTATGACAGCTCTCTTACTACTTCCACCCTGTGATCAACCTTTCCCTGTGTCCTTCTTGCTTATGCATTCATGCCTCCCTAACCTTCTCCCTGTGCAACACTGTCCTTCTGATCACCCATGGATGATTGTTCTAAGGAGTACATCTCCCTGGTGTAGTTGTGTAACTGGTATAAAAAACAAGAATCAAACTTACTGCCACCAAGTCATTTCCAATTCATAGCAACCCCCATTGGGTGTCTGAGGCTGTAAATTTTTACAGAAGTAGACTGTCCATCTTCCTGCCATGGAGCATCTGGTGAATTTGAACTGCTGACCTTCCAGCTAGTGGTCAAGTCCCTTATCCACTGGTAGGTCTGTCTACTGCTTAGCTGAGTTAAGCCGTGAGAGTGAGTTCAGTTCCTGGGTTGATGCATGACTTGGAGCCATAGTTTTAAGGATTCTATTTATTTATTATTTTTAATATTTGGTTCCATATATTTTCTCCCACTCTATCCAGCCTCTCCAATTCTGATCCTTTTCTGAAAGCACTAACTTCTCTAAAATCATTTTCAAAGGCACAAAGTCTTTTCCTGGCTATAAAACAGAGTCAACTTGCATTGCATGTGCAGAATTTGGGGAGATATAAAAGAAGAGAATCAATTTTCTGTATCTCATGATTAACTGTGAAGTACAAGGATATAGCCATAAAAAGGCAAAAATGCTTGAAATAGTAAGCTTAGCAGGCATAAGTGACCCAAGCAAGTGAGGACTAAGAAATTCTAAATAGGTTATTGGCCTTCCCATAGGATAAAAGAAGGAATAGGAGGGTCAAAGATCCCCAAGCAGCACCACCTTTGGTAAATTCTAGGAACAACAGGTGTCAGCATGGGTATAGCCACATGAGTAATAGAGAGAGGAGTAAAAAAGAAGTCAGGGAGAGGTGGCAGGGGCAGTAGTAATGAAGATATTTAGGACTTTGTGGGCAACTGGGAGGGATTAGGATTTTGTTCAGAAAGAGATAGGAAGTAATCTCCTTTATTTCTAGAAGATTTTGATCAGATGAGTGGAGATACTTTTTCAAAGGATATTTCTTGTTATATTGCTAAGAAATTTAGACTGGAAAGAACCTAATAGTCACCCAAAGTACATTTCACTTTCATAGTATGCCTGATAACTACACATTCATTTCTGCTTGAATGCTAGTGTGTCAGAGTAGTTAAAATCTCTTTTTCCTAAAGCTTGCTTTATTTCTAGAATGTGAAACACAAGTGACTGGAAACTATTTCAGTTTTTCCAGTTCATGGGAAGGAGTAGAGGAACAATGGTTTATGAATTGTGATCATAAGAAGGAGACATTAAAGATGATGGGCAGGTGCTCAGTGATAATCAGAGACTTCATCACAAAAGAACCAATGGTCTGCATGAGAAAACACTGGATAAAAGAGGGATGTGAAAAGGTTTAGAATTTGCCTGAGGACAATGTAAACAAGTTTCCTTCTCTGGGGACAGAGATGAACTACATTTTTATGTTGGTATGATAGTAGTTGGTTCTGTAGGTCAAGTGCCTGAAAGTTATTTAGAAGCTTCCCCTGAGTGGCACGGGCACTAGCAGGGTGCAGCTCTTCCCAACTTCAGGTACTTGGTGCAGTCCTTGGTTAGATTTGTTAAAGATTTAATATTATTTTCTCCTGATCCGTTTTAGTAAACAAGATGTAGAGCTAGCTAGAATTAGCAAACAACAACAACAAAAATAATTTACGACACTTTCATCTCTCTCTAAAATTGGAAATTACTTAGGTATTTAGATTTACAAACATCTAGGAGATGTAGGGGAGCTCTGGTAGCATAGTGGCTAAGACACTTGCCTGCTAACCAGAC
>NW_006921807.1:2850531-2853824 GCF_000298275.1 Orycteropus afer afer | reverse complement strand
AACAACAACAACAAGGAGATGTAGATCTATTTGCTTAATAGTTAACAAAATACAGCAGTGTGTAATAAAGAAAACAGCATCAATGAAATCTTTGGAGTGCCTAAGGTTGAAATTTCAGCTTTATCACTTATTATATTAGTGACATAGAGAAAATCCAAACTTTTCAAGTATTTAGTTTTTTCACCTGTAAAGAAGGTTGGTAATCTCAATTTTGCAGTGTTATGGTGAAGAATATAGGAGATTGCATGCCCATCATGAAATCAAACACTATGCACCTATCAAGTGCTCCAAAAAGGGAAGCCACTGCTCCTATTACAAATATTTTTGAGGAGCCCAGTTGGTGCAGTGGTTAAGTGCTTGACTGCTAACTGAAAGGCTGGCAGTTGAACCCACCAGCTGCTCTGCTGAGATGAAAATGTGGCAGCCTGCTTCAGTAAAGATTACAGCCTTGAAAATCCTGTGGAGTAGTTCTCCTCTATCCTATATGGTAGCTGTGATTTGATATCGACTCGATAGCAATTTTTTTTTTTTTTTAATATTTACTTGCAGCTTTGCTCTTTGTTAAGGACCTCTGGTGGTGCAGTGGTTAAGGAATTGGGCTGCTACCCAAAAGATCGATGTTTCAAACCCAGCAGCCATTGTGTGGGGAGAAAGGTGTGACAGTTGGTTTCCATAAAGGTTTACAGCCTTAGAAACTCTGTGAACCAGTTGGACCCTGCCCTATAGGATCACTATGAGTGGGAATTGACATGATGGCGGTGGGTTTGTTGTTTGTTTGTATTTTAAACTTTTGTCCCAGCTACCTTTCTGCTTCCTCATCTTTGGTTACCAGATTTGCTAACAGATTAACAAATAATAGCAGATGATTCTCCAAAGTGACTGATCTAAGGGGTAGCTCAGCTGTTAAATGTACAGTCTATCTTTGTTAGTTTTAGCAACTGATAATGCTCCATGATTTACTCAAAAGCCCGAGAAGGAACCACAACATTTTTTTTTTTTTTTGAATTATGTGAAAGTTAAGCATGTTTGTTTGTTTAAACTTATGCTTCTATTTTTTTTTTTTTTTTAATCATTGGCATCTTATTGAGGTTGAATGATTCATTTCTATACTTCCTTTGCTTTCCTTACTCTTTTTAAACCATCATGAGGAACTTTGTAGTTACACTTCTAGTGAAAAAAATCTCTATTTGATAACTTTGAAACAAATATCATACTTTTTAGTTTTTGCAGGTGCATGCAATAACAGCATAGGCACGTGCTGAAGTACAGTCTGAAGTTTAAGTGCTAGAATCTGTGTGTTTAAATAAGCTTTAAGTATCATTATATTTGAGAACATTTCATTGCTCAAATGTAAACTACTGCTGAAGTGATACTTATAAAACTTATTGGACCTCCATCTTGAGTGAAGTAAACATTTCTCATTTTTAGAAAGCCAGCTAGAAGGTATTCCCTAAAATTTCTCTTTACTTGGGAGAGATGCTTTAAAGAAATACATTTCCATAAAACTTTAACCAAGATCCCCCCAAAATTGCAATTTTTAAAACTTTAAAGATTGAAATATCTGAAGTTTTGAGATGTAAAGAGGATAAGGTATGGCAAGAACATGTGTTCTTGATCTTCTTTAATCCCCTTATATTATTTATAAAATGTAAAAAAAAAATGTAACTTAAAACTGGTTTGTTGTTTAAACTTTAATTATTAATTAATTACTAGTATAACATTACTAATGTTACAACAATCATATGCATCTCCTTTAGAATCTATAAAATATATTTAATATGATAAAATTTGGGGAGTAACTAGTTTGAAAAAATAATGCTAAACTATAAGATAAGGATCTCTGTTAGCATAGAGCCTAAGGCACTTGACTGCTTACCAGAAGGCTGGTGGTTCAAACCCATCAGCCACTCTTCGGAAGGAAGGTTGGGCAATCTACTTCAGTAGTGATACCACCTCAGAAACCCAAGGAGCGGTCGCTATGAGTCAGATCCGACTCGATGGCACATAACAACAACAACAACAAACTAAAAGATAATGTTTTCAATGCACATTGGATCTACTGCAGAGTATGGTATTAAACCAGAGTATAGTATGATATTTTTGTAGAGTTAAGTTGGCTGCTAATAGAAAGTTTGGCAGTTTGAACCCCCTTAGCAGCTGTGCAGGAAAAGATCTGTCTATTTGTTCCCCTAAGGATTACAGCCTAGAAAACCCTAGGAAGAAATTCTACTCTCTCACTGGAATTCTCTGAGTAGAAAATTGACTTGACAGAACTTAACAGCAATGTTATTCAGACTAAGAAGTTGTTAAGCACTACAAAGAAAGGAACAACTGGCCAAAAACCTATGAGTTTGTTTATATAACCTGCTTTGCAGCAGATGAGTATCTAGAGAGAGAGCTTTTTCAAGTACATCTTCAAAAATGTCCAATATTCAAACTTTATTTTAGCAACAAATGACAATAGATCACATGTGCATCCATTAAAATGACTTGATTTGGTTTATAATAAATTAGTCATTTAAAATTCTCTTCATTCCCTTGCTATGGATTGACTTGTGTCTCTAAAAAACATATTGTAAATCCTAACTTCTATGCTCCTGGTTATAATCCTATTTGGGAAAGTGTTGTCTTTGTTATGTTTATTAGACAGGATTAGTGCAGAGAGTATCTTGTGTCAATCTATTCTGATATATAAAAGAGATTAAACAAACAAGCCAGAAGCAGATATGGGAGAGAGAGACACCAAGCCTCAGAAAGATTGCCCAAGAGAAGATCAAAAGAGACAAAGAACTAAGAGTTGGCAAAGAAGTAAGCCTTCCCTTAGAGCAGGTGGTCAGTATTGGTGCTTCTCACCTCCTAAATGGTAAGGAAATCAGTTCCATTTGTTAGAGCTACTCATTTGTGCTATCTCTGTTATGGCAGTACTAGATAATTAAGACACCCCCTTTGCTTATTGTTCCTCAGATTCTGACCTTATCATTTTAAAATATTTTAAATAAAGATTAAGAATATTTAGTCCATGTTGTTGTTGTTGTTATGTGCTATCGATCAGGACCCAAATCATAGCAACATCTCCTTGGGTTTCTGAGGTGGTATCAACTACAGAATTATATTGCCCAACCTTCCTTCTGAGGAGTGGCTGTTGTTGTTGTTGTTATTTGCCGTCGAGTCGGCCCCGACTCATAGTGACCCCTCCTTGGGTTTCCGAGGCAGTATTACTACGGAAGTAGGATTGCCCAACCTTCCTTCCGAGGAGTGGCTGGTGGGTTTGAACCGCCAGCCTTCTGGTTAGC
>NW_006921807.1:2842607-2850431 GCF_000298275.1 Orycteropus afer afer | reverse complement strand
AACCTTCCTTCCGAGGAGTGGCTGGTGGGTTTGAACCGCCAGCCTTCTGGTTAGCAGTCAAGTGCCTTAGGCACTATGCTACCAGAGCTCCCTGAGGAGTGGCTGGTGGGTTTGAACCGCCAGCCTTCTGGTTGTTAGCAGTCAAGTGCTTTAGGCACTATGATATCAGAGCTTCTATTCAGTCCATGGTGAAGTAAATGATATCTCTTCAGGGTTCTTGGCAGATAAAGTGTGTTACCTCATTGTTATTCACACCCAGAGGACACAAGGCAGCACTGTTGCTCTGCCAAGGAGACAGAAGCCCATCTCTGGATGCATCTTATGTCACAGAACATTTGCTAATACACAGAACACTGGTGTATCAGAAATCTCCCTCAAATAGATGGAGCACATTACTATAATTTTGGTGAGTAATGTGTGATAATCAAAAGGTATATCAAACAATTAAATTCAACACTAAAATGCACATATATGTCTGAAACTAACCCCCTGAACTCTCTCAATAAGACACTAAATACATACACTTTATTGTGATACCTAATACATAGTCTGAAAATTACAGTGTATGTTAAATAAATGCCTAAAGGAATTGACCAGCAATATGTCTGAAGGTTGAAAGTTGATTAATTTGAAAAGTAAAATTAGAAAATAGAGTTGTATAATTACTTGAATTGTAAACTGCTGAGCATTTTAGAATCAAGCAATGATTTATGCCAATTTTCTCAGAATAGATCAAAGTAAGATGATATATATTTAATTCCTCAAGTAGATGGAAATAGATTCTTACTCATAGATTATGAAATAATCTGAATGTCTATACCACATTTCTTAGCACTTCCATATAGATTTCTAAGTAATCACTTCCTGAGAGATTAGTTAACTATTATCTGAATACTATATTATGTAATAGAAATAAGTGTTCTTAGATAAATATTTCAAAGTTCAGAATATTTAGAAATATCTGAATTTTAAAATATATGTAAATTTAGGAGTATTTTCCTAAAAAATCAAGGTTGCTCCTATTTAGTAATGTTTCTGAGAACTTATATTTTAACTGCACATATTATGTTTATTTTATATGTTGATTCATTTATTTATCCATTAATTAATTCCACAAAATTTGGCTGAATATCTGTTGTTCTTAACTGCTGTTGTGTTGGTCCCTGACTGGTGACCTCATGTACGTTGGAATTAAATGTTCTCCTCCATCCACATTATCTGTTGGGATCAGACTATTGTAATCCACGGGATTTTCATTAGCAGATTTTCAGAAGCAGTTCACCAGGCTTTTCTTCCTAGTCCATCCTTGTCTGGAATAGTCCTTGAAATCATCATAGCAACACACAAAACTCCACTGACAGACAGGTGGTGACTGTGTATTATTGTTGTTGTTGTTATTTGCCATCGAGTCGGCCCGACTCATAGCGACCCCTCCTTGGGTTTCCGAGGCAGTATCACTACGGAAGTAGGAATGCCCAACCTTCCTTCTGAGGAGTGGCTGGTGGGTTTGAACCACCAGCCTTCTGGTTAGCAGTCAAGTGCCTTAGGCACTATGCTACCAGAG
Source organism: Orycteropus afer afer (assembly GCF_000298275.1). NCBI lineage: Eukaryota > Metazoa > Chordata > Mammalia > Tubulidentata > Orycteropodidae > Orycteropus > Orycteropus afer. The sequence goes on along the minus strand of NW_006921807.1, from coordinate 2,848,867 downwards.
CTCCTGACTGTGTATTAGTTCTCCTTATTAAATTTTACTCTCCTCCAGAGGACAATTTATATTTTAGTTTTGTTTATTTGTTTTATATTCTTGCTACTTTTTTTAAAAAAAATTCTTCATTTATACAAAACAAAGTGGAAAATTATACAGAATTAAACTATAAAATAGTTAATCAGTAGAACATATACACACAAAAAAAACTCAGTTAGGAGGACAGGCTTATTTACAATGAAGAGGCACATGAAAATTAAGTTAATTTTTATATAAGACATTTTAAAAATTATGTTCCATGGCACAACTGTCTACAATATATGTTGTTGTTGTTGTTGTTAGGTGCCATTGAGTCTTCTCCGACTCATAGTGACCCTGTGCACAGCAGAATGAAACACTACCCAGTCCTGTGCCAGCCGCTACAGCATATAGAACGGGAGAAACATTTACTTACAGACAGATATACCACAAGGTCCAAGTTTACAGTTGCTATGTGCTGTGGAGTTGGACCTGAATGATAGCGACCCCTCCTTGAGTTTCAGAGGAGGTATCACTACAGAAATAGATTGCCCAACCTTACTTCTGAGGAGCGGGTGGTGGGTATGAACTGCCAGCCTTCTGGTTAGCAGTCAAGTTTTACAGTACCAGAGCAATAAATTCAGAAAACTGTATAACACCTAGTTAATTAGAGTTTAAGAATTGTTCCCAACTATGTCCCAACAGTTTTGGCCCTCAGTAGATAACTCTTACAGATTTCAACCACTCTAAATTTATAGATACTGAAAAGAAAAGAATAATTCTGAGAAGATTTCCAAGGAGTTTCAGAATCTATGTAGACAAGAGGCCAACAATTATTTCTATGAGTAGAGTCTCACGAACAGACACCAGCATAGTCCCTATTCCAACCCTGTGGAGACTGAAAGATCCAATATTGCCATCATATGAGAATCTTGAGGCTTACTTTTATAGACCTATTCTGGTCTTGAAAAGTTAGTATGATAAGCTATTTTCTACAGAAATTAATCTTGACAAATCTAAGAAGACTTTTGTCTTTTATTAGCTGATCTTGAGGTGAAGGTCATATACAAAGGTCCTCAAAACATATCTAAAGTTTCTTTAAAAAAGTTTTTAAAAATAATGTACTCATTGGAATCAAGTAACTGTAAACTTGAGGATACATATAGTAATTAATACCATCACCAAAGACTGGATTGTTTACCTTTCCCTCATTTTATATAGCTCCTCAACAATTAATCAAAATAAGAAAACACACACCTGTCATTTCCAAGACTTTAGGAAAAAATTGTGTCCAGAATCGGCATTGTTGAGCTCGTAGTTTAGTGTATATTCTTGAAGACTCAGTATTCAAGGATAAATATTTTTGTTCAGTGCTTTTGAAGACTGGCCATCTTGTACTATTGTTCTGGGTCCCAGCCGGGTTTCTGAATAAAGAGATACATTATAACATAATCTTAAAATTATTAGATAAAAAAGTATTGTCTCTAAAGCTGTTACCAAGGGCTTTTAAAAAGTCAGAAAAACAAAAGAATAGTTGATTCATTTTTACAATGTTAAACATAAGAGAACTAATTTGGTGCCTTGGAACATGAGGTTACTTAAAATTGAACAAATTGAAATTCAAAGGATTATGATTACGTGCATTTCTTCTTAACATACAGGAAAAAATATATATTGCAATAATGCTAAGTTTTTTTTCAAATCCTAATATGTTTTTTTTTAAAAAAAAGGCAGGTTGCTGTCATCCTCATCCCTTAGTCCAGTACCAATCTTTTCAAAATATCTCTTGCATTTTTTTTTTCTTCTATCTGTTCTTATCACTTCTACCTGATTTGGGGACTTACTACACTATTCATTTTGTAATAAACTCATTACTCTAGGAAATGCCTTTCGTCTTACATTTAAGCGAATCTTATATTCTCTCTGATCTATTCACTGCTTAAAAATCTTTAATAATTCCTATTGGGTTCAGCTGAAGGCTAAGGAATAACAAGGTGTCATTGGAGTTCCAAGCTTATTTTTAGATATGCTCTTCCATTCTAGCTAACAGGAATTTGTTATTTTTTTCTTGTATTTTTTTTTCTCACTTCCTTGTCTTTGCTCCAATTCTTACTTTTGCTTCCACATCTTTTATTCTCCAGCTTCATGGGTCCAAGGCCACTCAAAACCTTCATATTTGAATTTTTTTTTTTTAAATTGTGTGTGATATCCCCCATACTTTTAGCTGTGATTTGAAAATCTGTACCCACTAATTATATATATATTTTTAGAAATTTATAAGTTTGGGTTCATTTTCACATTATAATGTTCAATAGTATATTACAACCGAGGTTAGACAAACAGAAACTGTAAGACAATATTTTGGAAAGCGGCTCCATGCAATCAGATCACTGGCAATTTATGGATCTCCCTTTAGTACATTTTTATTATTATTAGGAATCAGACAGTGTGCTAGGGTAATAGAAATACAAGTAAATATATAAAGGCATAGCTTCCCATAGGGAATTTATAACCATGAACATTCATGAAAATTGGGAATTGGAAATATAAGATTGGTGGTTGTTGGGGGCCATCGAATTGATTTTCAACTCATAGCTAAACCATGTGATAGAGTAGAACTGCTTCATAAGGTTTTCTTGGCTGTAATCTGGTGGTGTAGTGCCTAAGGCATTTGACTGGTAAATGGAAAGTTGGTGGTTCAAAACCACCAGCGACTCCATGAAAGAAAGATGGCCAATCTATTTCTGTAAATATTTACTGTCTCAGACCCCCAATGGGGGTTGCTATGAGTTGGAATTGACTGGATGGCAGTGAGTTTGGTTTGGAATCTTTATAGAAGCTAATCATCAGGTCCTTCTCCCATGGAGCCACTGTGTGGCTTCAAACCACCAACTTTGGGTTAGCAGTCAAGTGAACCATTAGGGCTCCAAGACAATATAAAGTAGCCTAAACAAGTCTAAATAAAAGGACAAAAGTTTTCAGAAAAAGGAGAGGGAAAAGGGAATTGAATCAGAAAGGGAAGTTGGGAAAGGTTGGAAAAGGGACTTGAATTACAATAGGGATAAATAAGGAGTGTATTTCATACCACTTGTCTGTCAGTGTGTGGGTCAGTAGTGGCTTGCATTTGTTGTAATGCTGGAAGCCATGCCACGAGTATATTGAATAAAAGCAGGGTTACCCATGGTGGATAGGTTTCAGAGGAGCTTGCAGACTAAGATAGAATAGGAAGAAGGATGGAGCCAAGTTCATATATGAAAAAAATATTGGCCACTGAAAATCTTATGAATAGCATGGAAATGCATGCACTGCCCTGTAGTCAGATCTAACTCCTGGCGACTCCTCCTTGGGTTTCCAAGGTGGTATCACTACTGAAGTAGATGGCCCAATCTTCCTTCCGAGGAGTGGCTGGTGGGTTTGAACCACCAGCCTTCTGATTAGCAGTCAAATACCTTAGGCACTACACCAGAATGCTTACCAGAGCTCCCCATGGAAACACCGTCTGAAGACAAGCCTTTCAGAATGGTAGGCACACAAAACATGATAGGGAAGGTCTGGCTCCACAAAGTAGAGTTGACCTTAATGACGTGGATGGACTTAAGTTTTCAGGACCTTCATTTACTAATGTGTCACAATTCAAAATTAGAAGAAAGTGCTGGAAACATCCATTAATAATTAGAAAATAAAATGTATGGAATATGAATCTAGGAAAACTACAAGACATAAAAATTGAAATAGAAAGCCTAAAGATCAATATTCTAGGCATTACTAAACTGGAAGGCACTGGTATTGACTCTTTTGAATTGGACATTCATGAGGTCTATTATAGGAGCTCTGGTGGTGTAGTGCCTAAGGCATTTGACTGCTAACCAGAAGGCTGGTGGTTCAAACTCACCAGCCACTCCTCAGAAGGAAGGTTGGGCAATCTACTTCCATGGTGATACTGCCTTGGAAACCCAAGGAGGGGTCACTATGAGTTGGCTCCAACTCAATGGCAATAGTTTTTTTTTTTTTTTTTTTTTTTTAGGGTCTATTATGCTGGAAATGGCAAAGTAAAGAGGAATGACACTGCATTCATTCATCATCAGAAAGAAAATTACAATACAAAGTCTATTGTGGAGTGCACTACTATCAGTGATACGATAATATAAAAAAATGCCTGTAAGGATGACCAGTTAACATGACTATTATTCAAATTTATGCATCAAACACCAAAACCAAAGATGATGCATTTGAAAAATTTTACCACCATCTGCTGTCTGAAATTGACCAATTATGCAATCAAGATGTATTGATAATTACTGGTGAGTGGAATGCAAAAATTAGGCACTACACCACCAGGGATTCTGCAAAGAAGCATGAATAGTTGGAAAATATGGTCTTGGGGGAAATGACATTGGAGAGGACACAACAGAATTTTGCATGACCAATGACTTATTCCTCATGAGGACAATTAAGTGTTCTGGAATTCCCATTCTTCTCAATATTATCCATAATTTGTTATGATCCACAAAATCAAATGCTTCTGCATAGTCAATAAAACACAAGTAAATATATATATATTTTTGTATTATTTGCTTTTAGCCTAGATCCATGTGACACCAGCAATGACATACCTCATTACATGTATTCATCTGAATCCAGCTTGCATGGGAGTTTTCTGTCAATGTACTTCTGCAACTGTTTCTGAATTATCTTAAGCAAGATTTTACTTGCATGTGATAGTAATAATATTGTTTGATAATTTCCACATTCTGTGGGATCACTTTTCTTTGGAATGGGTATAATATGGATCTCTTCCAGTCAGTTGGCCAGGTAGCTCTCTTCCAAATCTCCTGGCACGGCCAAATGAGTGCCTCCAGTGCAGCATGTGTTTGTTGAAACATTTCAATGGGTATTCCCTCAATTACTGAAACCTTATTATTTTTGCCAGTTCCTTTGGTGTAGTTTCAACTTCTTCTTTCACTACCATTGGTTCTTGATCACATGCCACCTCCTGAAATGAATGAACATTGGCCAATTCTTTTTTGTGCAATGACTGTGTATTCCTTCCATCTTTCTTGGAGGTTTCCTATATCATTCAATATTTTGCCCACAGAATCTTTCAATATTGCAACTCAAGGCTTGGATTTGTTCTTCAGTTCTTTCAGTTTGAGAAATGCTGAGAGTGTTCATCACTTTTGGCTTTCTAACTCTAGCTATTTGCATGCCATTATAATAATTGACTGTGTCTTCTCGATCTGCTCTTTGAAAACTTCTGTTCAGACCTTTCATCTGGTCATTTCTTCCATTTGCTTTAGTTACTTTCCATTCAAGAGCAAGTTTCATCATACTTATTTACTCTGTATGCTGAGCAAATAATCTGAGACAATGGACTATATGAAGAAGAGCATGGCATCAGGTTTGGAGGAAGGCTCATTAACAACCTGCAATATGCATATTTGCTTGCTGAAAGTGTAGGTGACTTGAAGCACTTATTGATAAAGATTAAAGACTACAATTTGCAGTATGGATTGTATTCAACATAAAGAAAATCCTCACAACTGGACCAATAAGCAGCATCATGTTAAATGGAGAAAAGATTCATGTTATCAAAGATTTCATATTACTTGGTTCCACAATGCACACCAATGGAAACAGCAGTCAAGAAATCAGATGTACTGCACTGGGCAAATCTACTGTAAAAGACTTCTTTAACGTACTGAAGATCCAAGATGTCTCTTTGAAGATTAAGGTGCACCTAACCCAAGCCATGGTATTTTCAATCATCTCATATGCATGTGAGAGCTGGACATTGAGTAAGGAAGACTGAAGAAGAAAGAGTTGATGCTTTTGATTTGTAGTGTTGGTGAAGAATATTGCAAGTACCATAGACTGACAAAAGAACTAACAAATCTGTCATGGAAGAAGTGGAACCAGAATGCTTCTTGGAAGTGAGAATGGCCAGAATTCATCTCACCTACTTTGGTCATAGGAGCTCTGGTAACGTAATACCTATGGCACTTTACTGCTAACCAGAAGGCTGGAGGTTCAAACCTCTCAGCCACTCCTCAGAAGGAAGGTTGGGCAATCTACTTTCGTAGTGATGTTGTTGTTGTTGTTGTTGTTATTTGCCGTTGAGTCAGACCCGACTCATGGCGACCCCTCCTTGGGTTTCCAAGGCAGTATCACTATGGAAGTAGATTGCCCCATGTTCCTTCCGAGGAGTGGCTGGTGGGTTTGAACCGCCAGCCTTCTGGTTAGCAGTCAAGTGC
>NW_006921807.1:2841422-2842192 GCF_000298275.1 Orycteropus afer afer | reverse complement strand
CCGTAGTGATACTGCCTCGAAAACCCAAGGAGGGGTCGCTATGAGTCGGGGCCGACTCGACGGCACATAACAACAACAACAACATGAGTTGGAGCTGAGTTGACAGCACCTAACAAAAACACAACAACTTAGTCATTGCAAGTACAGTTTTTTAAACAACATAAACTGTGCCTGTACATGTAGACCTCACCAGATGGAGAATACAGAAATAAAATCAGCCACATCTGTGGAAAGAGGTGATGGAAAAGCTCAATATCATCAAATAGTCTATCATATAGAAAAAGTCCGGGGACTGTCTGTGGAACTGACTCTGGATCTGGACAACATAAAGAAGAATGCAGCATAAAAATCAGAGGAAGACTCATTAACTACCTTCAGTACACAGTTTACACAACTTTGCTTGCTGAAAGTGGCTAAGACTTGAAGCACTTGCTGATGGAGATCAAAAACTAAAGCCTTCAATATGGATTACACCTCAACATAAAGAAAACAAAAATCTTAACAACTGGACCAATAATCAACATCATAATAAAGTAAGGAAAGATAGAAGTTGGCAAGAATATAATTTTATTTGGATCCTTAATCAACACACATTGAAGTAGCAGTCAAGAAATCAAATAACTCATTGCACTGGGCAAATACACTGCAAAAGAATTCTTTAAAGTGTTAAAGAGCAAATTGTCCCTCAAATACGATGGTGAAATTAGGAGATTTCCAGATAAGCAGAAACTAAGGGAATTTGTTAAAACCAGACCAACCTTACAAGACAT
>NW_006921807.1:2830873-2834342 GCF_000298275.1 Orycteropus afer afer | reverse complement strand
AGAGTATGAAGGGATGGACACTGGGAGGAGGTAACTATGGGGAGGAAGTGGGAGGGGAGCTGCTGCATTGTAAATTTTGGTCAATGACATGAGACAAAGTGTATGTGAACTGCTGTATGAAAAGTGAATTTACTCTGTAAATGTTCACCCAAATCCTAATATAAATAAATAAATAAATAAATAAATAAATAAATAAATAAAGTGTTAAAGAGCAAAGGTATCACTTTGAAGACAAAGGTGTACCTGACTTCAGTCATGATATTTTCAAAAGCCTCATATGAATGTGATAGCTGGACAATGAATAAGGAACCACAGAAGAATTGATGCATTTGAATTGTCTTGTTGGCAAACAATATTGAATATACCATGGACCACCAGAATGCACAAATCTGGCTTGGAAGATGTACAGACAGAATGCCCCTTAGAAGTCAGAATGGCTAGACATCATTTTCTATATTTTGTTCATGTTGTCAGAAGGGACCATTCTCTGGAAAAGGATATAATGCTTGTAAAGTAGAGGTTCAGCAAAAAAGGAGAAGACCCTCAGCAAGATGGATTGACAAAGTAACTGCCACAATGGGCTCAGGTATAGCAAGGACTGTGAGGCTGCTGTAGGACTGGGCAGTGTTTCTTCTTTTGTACACAGGGTCACTATGAGTCAGAACCAACTTGATGGCACCTGACAACAACGACAAAAACCACAAGTTCTTAGTTGAAATAACAATGGAAAAATGGATTTTCTTGGATCAAGGATGGAAGGAGAGACTGAGTTATAGCTTTAGAATAGTACTGTTATTAAATTAGAACCTGATAGCCTAGGAAAATTGTTGAGATTATAGCTTGTAAACATTTATTATTCTGGAAGGATTTTTATAAAGCATTTTATTGAAATATAAGTTATGCACAGTGAAATACACAAAACTAAAGTAACAGAGATCAATGCATATTTTTTTTTCAGTGTTTCCTCCCCTCCCCTCCCTTCCAATCCCTGGCAACCAACAAAGTTTCCCTCCATATATAAACTTTTCCTTGACTCTCCACAACAATGAACTAATACTGTATTTGTCCTTCTGTGATGGATTTATTTCACTCAGCAAAATGTCCTTCAAGTTCATCCATATTATGTGATGCTTTGCAGACTATACATTATTCTTTAGTACCACACAGCATTCCATTATGTGTATGTACCATAGTTTGGTCATCCACTCTTCTGCTATAAATCTTAGAGATAAGTCTCTTGCCAGATATGTAATTATTGGGAAATATGAATGTGTTGTCGTCATTTTTGTTATGTGCTTTTTCGTGGTGTTCATTTCTTTGTTCCATATAATTTTCTATGTTGAGCTCATTTTGTTTATGAATTGTGTTACCACTTCCTTCATTGCTATTGTTTTAGTATTTGCTGAATATTTATGCTTGCCCTCTTTTTTGATATGAAGGTATATAATTTTTCTTTGAGGTTACCCTGTGATTTATAGTTTTCTTCCCAAGTTTAGAACAGTCCATTCTATCTGGTTGCTCTCTTGACTTCCCTACCATCTACAAGTTCTGTAATGACACACTTTTTTCCCTCTTTTTGGTTTGTAGTTATCCTCATTTGTCAATTGGTGTCTCTGGTTCACTGTGTACAATCTTGTAGGCTTATTTACTTTGGATACTTCCATAGCTGGGTTGGTTTCTGGGTTATATCATCATGTTGTTAATGGTCATTTGTTGTTGGCTATTGTTGCTTCTCTGTCAAAAGGACTCCCTTTAGCATTTCTTGTAAGATTGGTCTAGTTTTAACAAATTCCCTTAATTTCTGCTTATCTGGAAATGTCCTAATTTCACCATCATATTTGAGGGACAGTTTTTCTGAGTGCATAATTCTTGGTTGGAAATTTTTCTCCTTTAGTGTTTTATATATACCATTGCATTGTCTTCTTGCCTGCATGGTTTCTGTTGAGAATTCCGAGCTTAGTCTTACTGGTTGCCCCTTGTAAGTAACTTCGTTTTTCCCATGCTGCTCTCATGATTATTTCTTTGTCTTTGGTTTTGGTAATTTGGTGATGATATGTCTGGGTGAGTTATTTTTGGAGTCTATCCTGTTTGGGATTTGTTGGTCTTCCCGAATGGACAGTCTCATCTTTCATCATACCAGGAAAATTCTCTTCCAACAAATCTTTGACAATTTTCTCTGTGGTTTTATTTGTGCCTTCCTGTTCTGGAATTCCAACTACACATAGGTTATTCCTTTTGATGGTATCCCACATGAATCTTAGGATTTCTTCATTTTGTTTTGTTCTTTTTTCTGATTTATCCCATTCCAAAGAAGTGTTCAGATATTTGCCTTTAATCTCCCTAATTTTGTCTTCCATTGATTCAGTTCTGCTCCTTTGCCCATTCAATGTCTTATCTATTTCTGAACATTTAGTATTTATCTTCTGGATTTCTGTGTGTAGATTTTGTATCATTTATAATTTTTCATTTAATTTGTCATTTTGTTCTTGTATTGTCTTTTGAGATTATTCTAGGTTTTTCTCTGTGTTTTCCTTGCTCTGTCTCTCAATTCATTGAAAATAACTAAATATAATTCTTTTGAATTCCTTATCAGGGAGTTCCAATGCTGCATCTTCCTCAGGGATGTGTTTTGGGTTCGTATTCTGGTCCCTTGTTTCTTCTGCTTTATCTTGGTTCTTTGTGGACTGTGATGCCCTGTTGTCTCTGAGGCATTGTGACATTTTTGTGTTTATATTTAATTGATGATTGTATGTTGGAGCGACTTGCCCACAATTTTCATTTTCTTTGTTTTGTTTATATGCTATCTACTCAAGCAGGGCACTTTGCTGTGCTCCTCTATTTGCTAGTGGGCAGCACTTCTTATATACTAACCACCTGTCTCTTTCCTGTTGTCAGCCTCTTGGATGCCCCTGCCAACCTTGGAAAACAGAGCCTATTCCTAGGACCCTGGAATCCAAATGAGGATGCTATCAGTTTAAAATCCAAAATGGTTGCCAGTTGTAAAGATTCAAGATGGCTGCACCCTCGGTCACTTTAAATATCCAAAATGGCCACCACTTGTAAACATTCAAAATAGCTGCATCCTCGGTCACTTTAAATATTCAGAATGGCTGCCAGGTGTAAACAATCAAAATGGCTGCACCCTCCAGACAGCAGAAAGTCAACAGCTCAGGTTGTCTCCCACCTTGCTGTTTCCATCTCTTGTCATAGGCCACCAGTGCATCATCCCCTGCAGCACTTGGTGACCAGGCTGATCTTTTTAGGTCAATTCTCAGGTCTCAACACCACTTGGAACTACTCAGGCTGTTGGTCCCATCAGAGTAGCTGATAGTCTGCAGCTCCGACCGTCTCTGTACTCACTGTTTTCATTCAGGTTTTTCCACTAGTTGGTGCCTAATCCACTTCTGTATAGTTCCTTTCAAAGCTCAGGGCTCCAGGATTATCTTCTATATCTCTGTCAATTGGTTTT
>NW_006921807.1:2827042-2830460 GCF_000298275.1 Orycteropus afer afer | reverse complement strand
CACATACACACACATTTTTTGTTGGGGTCAAAACCCTATGGATTCATAATTTTGGAAGAGAAGCAGGTTTTATCTAGAGACAGATTTTGCCATGAAGAAATTGTATCTAATAAGCATCATAAATGCATGCTTTATCAAGACTGACATACTCAACCAGTTCAGGAGGTGTAGAATACATAGGTTCCTGATGGAATAGTTGATTTTAAATAGAATATGAAGGATTTAATAATAATTATTAATAATCAGAGCTATTCAAGCTAAACCAGTATCATAACAGGATTGAAATCTCTTACTTGAGGGTATTATTTCAGACAGGTCATGAAGAAAATATCCCCAGATCACAGATGGCACACTTGTCTAGGTAAATTATGTAGGTTTTTTTTTTTTTTTCCTTCTTTAAAGCTTTAGAAACTAACAAGTATCCAGCTGCTGGAGGCTGGATATTAAACTAGAAGAACCATAGGCCTGATTTTGTACTGCAATTCTTATGTTCCTCAATTGCCCACTTTCTTTCTAATTCCACTCTAATTAACTTATGGCACCATTTTAACAGCAAATTCATTTCTGGCTTTTGAAAATGGTGACTTAAACAGAGCTGACTTGTACTCGAGTTCAAGAGCGAAGCACTAATGGCACTGCCAGTGTTCATTTAGCAAACTTTATCCTATGAAATAACTCATGATGTTCCAAAATTGTAATTCAGAGATGATAACAAAATTCCTTTGCCTGTGAATGCAAATATAGTTTTAAAAAAGTTCTTAAAATAGTTATTGAAGGGATGAAGATTTTCACTCTATGATTTGAGAAAATCTCCAAAGACTTTAAAACTTAATAAGATATGTAATTCTCTTCTTATCTATATCAATTAAAAACTTGGTGAAATACAACACATTTCCCAGATACATAATTCAGAAACAGTATAAAATTATAGTCTTATACAATACAAGATAATTTCACCTTCACTTTGCTTTGTCTGAAAAACATATTCTGTTCTTGTCACTAAATAAAGACATCAAAGTGGTAATACCTAAAGTTTTTGATGAAATAGAGATGTCTATGCTCTAATTTTATTATCATAAACTTTTTACTACTTTGTCACATATAAAAGTTGTCTGCAGATTGATTTATTACACCTCTCCTTCTATTTAGGTATGAAATGTTTTTAGACAGAGCTTACTTAACCAGAAAAAGCAAAGAATGCCTTCTTAACATCTGTGTTACAGAAAATTATCTGCTTGTCAGTGATATTCCAACAGAGATTTGATAACTCATCTTATGAACATGTTAAAAAAAAATTAATTAACACAGGATGCCCTGATACGAAGAAGTACTATTCCTCTAGCTTTATATATAAAGTTTTCTTTGGCTTATAGAATTCAAATCTTGCCTACTCACTTCATCTACAATGTTTGACCTAATTTAAAAGGTCACTCTTACCACAATGTTGGGAATAGACTATGTTTTGGGGAGGAGACAGGGGAGCAGTCTGAAGCAGGGAGACCACTTGGGAAGTTACAGGGATAATTGAGGTGAGAGATGATACTTGCTTGGACCAGGGAGGCAGTAGTAGTGATAGAAGTGGTGAGAGTATGAGTATATTTTGAAGGCAGAGTCCCTGTGCTTGGCCTATGGACTAGATAGTGTGAAAAAGAGAACAGTCAAGGATGACACCTAAGAAAACAGTTCAAGATGACACGTATAAACCTGAAAGGGTGAATGGAATTGTCATGTCAGAGATAGATAGGGAAGGATGGAAGAAGAGAACAATATCAATAGTTCAGCTCTGCACAGGTTAAATTTTAGACCCAAGTGAACATGGTACATGGGCAATTGAAATTCAGTTGGTAATTTGTATTTTACTGATGAGATCTCTGCTTTCCAAAAAGATTCATACATTCCTTTGTATAGCTTTCTCTTATAGCACTGAAATGTGACTTCTTTTACACATTTCAATACAGATATAATTTTGCAAAAACATACACAGACAAAAATAATTCATAGGCTATATAATACCCTTTCTGTTCCTGATCTTAGCTTTTTGTCTTACTCTTGCCCTATCATCTTCTCATAAAGGCACTCCTTGATAACCCAATTTAAGCAGTCAGTCTCTGTCTCCTGAATATTTTATTTACTTCAATTGTCCGGTTTTCCTCTTCTCTCACTAGAGGAAAAGCTTCATGCAAGGGATCATTTGATTGCTTTTTTTTACTCTCTGGAATCATGCCTGACTATTAATAGTATGCACATAAGAAATGTGAATACAATAAATAACATCACAACTGATATTTTAAGTTGTCATGTTCCTCTTTAAATGTTCACATTTAAAAATTGAAAAACATGTAAAACTGTACTCTACAGATAATAATTTCTCCATTTTCAAAAAAATCAGTACTTTGAGCTAAATTGTACGAAAGTTGGCCTCAAATATAATTTGTAATGGGCCTATAAGACCTACTGTGTACAAAGATAGACATGGGCCGCACATGTAAATTATTTCTTAACCATGATAGTTTAACATTGAAATAAAAAATACTGTTACAGTATTACTGAAAAACAAACCAAACTCACTGCCGTCAAGTCAGATCCGACTCATAGTAACTCCTCTTTGGATTTCCGAGGTGGTATCTCTAGGGAAGTAGATTGCTCAACCTTCCTTCCAAGGAGTGGCTAAAGGGTTTGAACTGCCAGCCTTCTGGTTAGCAGTCAAATGCCTTAGGCACTATGCCAGCAGAGCTCCCACAATATTACTAATGATTGGTATACTGAATCATCAATAAAATAGCTTATAACTTGTACCCAAATGACCTACATTTAAAAATTGAGATGGGCACATATGCTACTCTTGGGGGGGGGGGACCTTTTGGGTTTTCGAGGCAGTGAATCTTTACAGAAGTAGATTGCCCAGTCTTTCTTCTGCAGAGTGGCTGGTGGGTTTGAGCTATTCTGGTTCACAGTCAAAGGCCTTAGGCACTACTTTTTTTTTTTTTGGAATATAGGGCTATGCATTTAATGATTTAATGCCAGATTAGGAATAGCTATCTTATTTACACATTATGATCTCTACCAATTATCAGAATATCTGCTTAAAGTTCCATAAAACAAATATAGCACCAGCACCTGAAAATCTCAAAAGGTGGCCCAGTCCATAAAAAATAACATTACCAAATCTTTGCAACAACTTTACAAGTACTTAGATATAAATTCACAATGTTGTTTTGTAATTTCTAAGTTCACCTACCATATTTTCTTCTTTTTTTTTTTTTTTTAAATTCATGTTGTGCCACCACTAGTGCTTTCCTTTTCCAAAATATTCCACCACTATTAACAAACTTTTTCAACAACACAAACGGAGGCTGTACACGTGGACTTCACCAGATGGAACACACAGGAATCAGATTGACCACATCTGTGGCAAGAG
>NW_006921807.1:2814933-2825159 GCF_000298275.1 Orycteropus afer afer | reverse complement strand
GGGAGGCCTTCAAGGAGATGGATTGATATGGTGGCTGCAATGATGGGCTCAAGTATAGCAGGGATTGTGGGCTGGCGCGGGATTGGGCAGTGTTTTGTTCTGCTGTGCTTGGGGTCGCTATGAGTCGGAAACGACTCGACAGCACTTAGCAACAACAATTAACAAACTCAATGCCCACAAACAAAAGCTTCCCCAATCTCCCCTCCCTCCTACCCCTGGTAACTACCAATTATATTTGGTTATCTATCTATCTATCTATCTATCTATCTATCTATCTATCTATCTATCTACCTATCTATCTGTCTATCTATCTACCTACCTACTTACCTACCTACCTACCTACCCATCCATTCACCCATCCATCCATCCATCCATCCATCCATCCATCCATCTATATACATATATTTTAACACAGTTGATCTAGAAATTTAGCTTTCCTGCCCCTCCCATCCTGCTATCCAACAAAGAAAGTTTCCTTCTATGTATAAACCTTTCATTGACTTTTTACAATAGTAGACTAATGCAATATTTGTCCTTCTGTGATTGACTTATTTCACTCAGCATAATAGCCTCCAAATTTATTCACATTATGTGGTGTTTTGCTGCTTTTACATTATTCTTTTGCTTAGTATTCCATTGGGAGCTCTGGTGGCCAAGTGATTAAAAGCATTTGGCTACAGCCTAAGGCACTTGACTGCTAACCAAAAGCCTGGTGGTTCAAACCTACCAGCCACTTCTCGGAAGGAAGATGGGGCAATCTACTTCCATAGTCATACTGCTTCGGAAACCCAAGGAGGGGTCGCTATGAGTCGGGTCCAACTCGATGGCACATAACAACAAGTGTTCCATGGTGTGTCTGTGCCACAGTTTATTTATCCATTCCTTGCATGATGAACACTTAGATTGTTTCCATTTCTTTGCTATTGTAAATAGTACTGAGATGAACTGGGTGTGCATATATCTGTTCATGCCTTGCCTCTTACTTCTTTAGGATATATACTTAATAATGGGATTTCTGGATCAAATGGTATTTCTATTTCCAACTTTTTAAGGAATTGCCATACCAATTTCCAAAGCAGTTGTATCCCTGAGAGAATCTGATGGGGGTCAGTGAACAGGAGGAGTACTCTAGACCAAGGATAGATTGAGCTGAGGCTAATCTTGCACAGATACCAGTGATAAAAAATACCTGCAGTCCTTACAGAAACAATAGAAGGCAGACACAGAGCAATCCCTCACAGACACCCAGACACTATGGGAGAGAGATCCAATGGATCTACCATCTCAGGACCATAGTGCTGGGGGACACCAGATTCAATTGGCACAACAAAATATATAAAAGCCTTGTTCCTCATCCTACATTGGTGAGTAGTGACTGGGGTCTTAAAAGCTTTCAAAAGGCCATCTAAGATGCAGCTAATGGTGTCCTATCCTCAGAAGCAAAAAGTGCATGAAAAAAAGGGGGAATTTGGAAGAAATCAGCCCTAGGATACAATG
This sequence comes from Orycteropus afer afer, assembly GCF_000298275.1. Taxonomy (NCBI): domain Eukaryota; kingdom Metazoa; phylum Chordata; class Mammalia; order Tubulidentata; family Orycteropodidae; genus Orycteropus; species Orycteropus afer. Next base: position 2,823,662 of record NW_006921807.1, on the reverse strand, counting down.
GCATCCCTCGAGATCAGAAGACCAGATGGTGCCTGGCTACCAATGCCAACCACTCAGGAAAGGATCAAATCTGGAGATCCTATATAGAGTGGGAGGAGAAACATGGAATAAAATCCAAAAACTCAATAATGACCAGAATTACTGGTGGGATGGAGTCTAGTGAGACCCCCAATACTATGGCTCTGAAATACATTCTGCACCTAGAATAAAACTCACTCCCAGGGGCGGGCTCTCAGCCCAACAGTTAACAAGATGTACAAGCAGACCACTCAACTCAGGATGACACACCCACATTCTCTATAGAAATACATCACATGGAACAATAGACCACAGGGCACCAGAGGGGCAACATTCACACAGACTAATGCAGGACACACAGGAATGCGTAACTGTGAGGGACACAGGGGGAGGGTTATTGGGCAGGGAGGGGAGGAAACTGGGTTAGGGTTGGACATGGTAGATGAGCAGTGAAATTATATGTACATGTAACCTTGAATGTAAAACTCTTGAAATAAAAATAAATAAATAAACTATTGGGAATCTGCAAAAAAAAAAAAAAGAAGGCAGTTGTATCATTTTACAGTTCCACCAGCAGTGTATGAGAGTCACAATCCCTCCACTGTCTTGCTAGCATTTGGTATTTTCTGTCTAGTTGAACTTTGTTATTCATGCTGGCGTGAGGTGGTATCTCATGGTCGTTTTGATTTGCATCTCTCTAAGGGCTAAAGATTTTGAATATTTATTTCTTCATGGGTTTGTTGGTTCCTTGAATATTTTCTTTGATGAAGTGTCTGTTCATATCTTTTTCCTATTTTTCAATTGGATTGTTTGTCCTTTAGGTGTTGAGGTGTTAGTGTTTGTATACATTTTAGAGATAAGGCCTTTATCCAATATGTCATTGCAGGATATTTTTTCTCATTCTGTAGGTTCTCTTTTTAATCTTTTGGAGGGGTCTTCTGATGCACATAAGAAGGTTATTTTGAGAAGAGCCCAATCATCTAGTTTATCTTCTGCTGTTTGTCCACCTTGGGTTATGCTTGATAGTCTATTTATGACATAAATTAGGGCCTGTAGGTTTGCCCCTATTTTTCCTTTGATGAACTTCATACTTTTAGGTTTCACATTTAAGTCTTTGATCCATCTGGAGTTAGTTTTAGTGTATGGTGTGAGGTATGAATCTTGTTTCATCCTTCTGCAAATAAATATCCAGTTTTGTGAGCACCATTTGTGAGACTCTCTCTTCCCCACTGAATGGATTTCAGCCCTTTGTCAAAGATCAGCTGACCATAGCTCGATGCATGGATTTCTGGGATCCCAATTCTGCCCTACTGATCTATGTGTCTGTGGTCATACCAATACTAGTCTGTTTTGACAACTGTGGCTGTGTACTAGGTTTTGAGATCTGGGAGTATGAGACATCCTACATTTTTGTTCTTCTGTAGTGCTTTGTTTATCCAAGGTCTATTTCCATTCCACATAAAATTTGTGATTACTATTTCCATATCTTTAAAGAGTGTTGATGGAATCTGGATTGAGATTGCATTGGATGTACAGAGTGCTTTGGGCAGTATTGACATTTTAACAATGTTCAGTCTTCCTGTCCATAAGCATGATATATTCTTCCATTTATGTAGATTTTTTATAGTTTCTTGAAGTAGCGTTTTGTAGTTTTCTTTGTACAGGTCTTGTGCATTCTTGATGAGATTTATTCCCAAGTATCTTATCTTCTTGGTAGCTATCGTAAATGCTATTGATTTCCTTTTCTGAGACATCTTTGCTGGTATAGAGGAGTCCATCTGATTTTTGTATGTCGATCATGTATCCTTCCACTTTGCTAAATCTTTCAAAAAATTCCAGTAGTGTTCTTACTGAGTCTCTTGGGTTTTCTATATATAGGATCATATCATCTGTAAATAAGGATAGTTTTACCTCTTCCTTACCAATTTGGACATCTCTTTCTTGCTTTATTGCCCTGGATAGGATTTCCAATACTATGTTAAATAGAAGTGGAGATAGAGGCAATCCTTGTCCAGTTCCTGTTCACAAGGGGAATAGTTTTAGACTCTCTCCATCGATAAAAATGTTGGTTGCTGGTTTTGTATATATGCCCTTTATTGTGTTGAGGAATTTCCCTTCTATTCCAGTTTTTATGAGATTTTTTTATCAGGAATGGATATTAGATTTTATCAAATGCCTGTTCTTCATCAATTGATATGATCATGAGATTCTTTTCCTTTCTTTTAGCTATGTGATGGATTACATTAATTATTTTTCTAATGTTGAACCATCCTTTTGTACCTGGTATAAATCTCAATTCATCATGATGCATTATTTTTTTGATATCTTGTTGGAGTCTGTTGGCTAGGATTTTGTCAAAGATATTTACATCTATATTCATGTGGAATATTGGTCTGTGATTTTGCTTTCTGGTGGTGCTTTCACCTTGTTTTGGTATCAGGGATATGTCTCCTTCATAAAGTGAATTTGGGAGGATTCCATCCTTTTCTATGTTCTGGAAGAGTTTGACCAAGATTGGTGTCAGCTCTTCTCTGCATGATTGGTAGAATTCTCCAGTGAAACCGTTTTGGGTAGGGCCTTTTTTTTCCCCTCTTTAATAATTTCTTCAATTTTTACTTTTGTTATGGGTTTGTTCAAATTTTCTACCTCAGTCTCTATAAGTTTAGGTAAGTAATGTGTTTCTAGAAATCTGTCCATTTCTTCTAGGTTTTCAAATTTGTTGGACTACAGTTTTTCATAGTACACAAATATTATTCTTTTCATTTCTATAGGTTCTGTCATGGCATAAACTCTTTCATTTCTTATTTATGTTATTTGCGTTTTCTTCTTCTTTTCCTTTGTTAAGTTTGCCAGAGGTTTGTTGATTTTATTAATTTTCTCAACTAACCAACTTCTAGACTCTTGATTTTTTTCTGTTGTCTTTCTATTTCCTGTTTCCTTTATTTCTGCCTTGAATCTTTATTATTTCTTTTCTTCTGGTGTTTTTTTTTTTTTTTTTCCTTTTTTTCTCTTGCTGCCCTTTTTCTCATTGTTGGAGATGTTGGGTTAAAGTATTGATTTTGGCTCTTTCTTCTTTTTTGATATATGCGTCTATTGTCATAAACTGCCCTCTGATCACTGCTTTTGCTGTGTCCCAAAGATTTTCATATGTTTTGCTTTCATTCTAGTTTGCTTCAAGGATTTTTTTTTTTTTAAATTTCATTGTTTTATTTCTTATATTACCCAGTTGTTTTTGAGGAAGGTCCATGCGTTTGCTCTTTTTCTGTAGGTCTTCCTAGTGCTGATTTCTAATTTTATAGAATTGTTTTCTGAGAAGATATTTTGCAATATTTCAATGTTTTTCAATTTATTGAGGCTTGATTTGTCCCCTACCGCATGGTCAATCCTGGAGAATGTTCTATGTGCAGTGGAAAAGAATGTATTTTGCTGTTGTTGGGTAAAGTGTACTATACATGTCTAAAAGTTCAAGACTGGTGATCATATTGTTTAGTTCTTCTGCATCTTTGTTGAGTTTCTTACCAGTTGTTCTATCTTTTATTGAAAGTGGTGTATTAAAGTATCTTACTATTACTATGGAGTCATTTATTTGTCTTTTCTATTCTGTTAAAGTCTGCTTTACCTATTTTTGGGCTCTCTCATTGGATGTGTAGATATTTATTATGATTATGTCCTTTTGTTTAAGTGATACTTTTATCATTATACTTATTATACAATGTCCTTCCTTGTCTCTTATGGTCTTTCTTGTCTTAAAGTCTGTTTTGACAGAAATTAATATTGCTATTCCTTCTCTATTTTGGTTGCCATTTTCTTGGTGTATCTTTTTCCAACCTTTGATTTTTAGTCTATTTTTGTCTGTGTGTTTACGGTGAGGCTCTTGTAGACAGCAAATTGATGGATCATCTTTTCTTATTCAGTTTGCAACTTTCTGTTTCTTGACTGGTGCTTTTAATCCATTTACACTCATTGCAATTATCAACTTGTATGAATTAATTGATATCATTTTGTTATGTGTTTTTGTGTGTGTTTGTGTGTGGTGTTGCTGATTTCTTTGTTCCATATAATTTTCTGTCCTTAACTCACTTTATTTATTAGTTGTGTAATCATCTCCTTCATTTGTACTGTTTTAGTATTTGCTAGGTATTTGTGCTTTTTCTTTTTTTATTATTATTATTTTCATATGAAGATTTATTATTTTCCTTTCAGGTTATCTTGTAATTTCTAATTTTCTTCCCAAGTATAAAACAGTTTGTTCTATCTCACAATTATCTTGATTTTCTCACCATTTAGAAGTTCTGTAACTGCATTATTTATTCTCCCTTTTTGGTTTGTAGTTTTCCTCATTTGCCTTTGATGTCTCTGGTTCCTTGTTTACAGTACTGTACACCTATTTTAGTTTGGATACTTCTATAACTGGATTGGTTTCTGGGATATATTGTCATGTGTGTTAATCATTGGTTGTTTGCTCTTGTTGGTTCTCTGTACAAAGGACTCCCTTTACCATCTTTTGTAAAGTTGGTCTGGTTTTAACAAATTCCCTTAATTTATGCTTATCTGAAAATCTCCTAATTTCACCCTCATATTTGATATGCAATTTTTCTGTGTATATAATTTTTGGTTGGAAATCTTTTTTTCTTTCAGGTTTACATATACACATATGTAATACCATTGCCTTCTTGCTTGCATGGTTTCTGCTGACAAATCAGAGCTTAGTCTTATTGATAGCCCTTTTTAGGTAACTTCATTTTCCTCATGCTGCTTTCAGGATTCTTTCTTTGTCTTTGATTTTGGTGAGTTGGATGATGATACATCTTGGTGATTTTCTTTTGGGGTCCTATTTGGGGTTTGTTGAACTTATTGAATGGATATATTCTCATCTTTCATTGTATTAGGGACATTCTCTTCCAACAAATTTTTGACAACTTTCTCTGTGGTTTTATCTGTCTTTTCCTGATGTGGAATTTCAATTATGCCTTGATGGTATCCCACATGAAGTTTAGGCTTTCATCATTATGTTTTGATCTTTTGTCTGATTGATCCCTTAACAATGTAGCATTGAGGTATTTGTCTTCAATCTCCTTAATTTTGTCTCCCATTGATTCAGTTCTACTCCTTTGCCCATTCAATGTGTTATTTATTTCTGAAATCCTAGTATTAATCTTCTGGATTTCTGTTTATTGTTTTTCTATCATTTCCAATTTTTTTATTTATTTTGTCAATTTGTTCTTGTATTGTTTTCCTAAATTGTTCTAGAGATTTGTCTGTGTTTTCCTTAATTTTGTCAGTGTTTTTCTTGATCGTTTCAGTTTTTTTCCTCAATCTGTCCTCAACCCATTGAAGGTACCATAATATAATTCTTTTTAATGCCTTATCAGGCAGTTCCAGTGCTGCTTCTTTCTCAGGGATGTTTTCTGAGTTTGCATCTTGGTTCCTTGTTTCTACTGTTTCATCTTGCATTTTTTGTGTGGACTGTAATGGTCTGTTGTCTCTGAGACATTGTAGTGTTGTTGTATTTATGTTTAGTTTGTGGTTGCATGTTGGAATGATTCATGCAGAATTTGTTTTTCCTTTAATTTGTTTTGATACACTTATGTGATCTGTGTACTATGCTCTTCTATTTGCTAGTCTTTAGCACTTAAGCACTCACCACTTGTCTCTTGGTGGGTATAATAGAAAATGTTTGTGAACAGATCTCTCTTAGTTGTTCATAAAGAGCAGTTGAGAGTGAGTTGAGTTGGTATTGGTTGCTGTTTATCATTTGTCAGTTGGCACAAAAGCAAGTGGTAGCCCTCACTCAGTGGCTGGGGCTGCAGTAGGTGTAGGTATAGTTGGGTTATATGGGGAAAGTTGCTGTCTCTCACCAATTAGATAAGAAAAAAAAGCCTACAAGAGAACAAAAAACTCCAACCACATAAATAGGAACACTTGGAAAAAAATATGCAATAAATAAGAGCATTTTTCAAAATATATTTAAAAAAAAGATAAATGAAAGATAATAGGAGAAATAATGATACTGAGGAAAAAAAAAAAAAAGCCACAATATATGAGGAGGGGGGAATGAGAGAAAAGAGCAAGAGTAAAATAATAGGGAAAATTGCAAATGGTAAAATAAGGGATGGGAAGAATCAAAGGAAAGAAAAAAGGAAGGGAACCAGAAAGAGGGAAGAGGAAAATAAAATAAAAATCAGGGATGGGAAAGAGAGAAAAAAAAGAAGAAGAAGAAAGGAGGAAGAGAAAAAGAATAATTTAAAAATAAACATAAAAAAGGAAACTGTGGGGAATGGGGTACAGTGTTCAGGCTCTTCCAGGATGCAGACCAGGATGGAACCCCTGCAAGTCAAGCAGGTGGTGGGAGGTGGTGGAGGGGCACACTCCTGTTCACCAAGAGGGCTCAACGCACAAGAGTAACAAGGGTAATATTGCAACTCTCTAGTCATCATTCTCCAGTATGGTTGCCCATGCTGTCCTTGTCAGGCCCACTCCCAGGTCACAGTCCAAATAAGAAGGCTACCTGCACACAGTCCAAATGCCTGCTGTGATGATGTGGAAACATCCAAAATGGCTGCACCCCCAGGACAGCTGCTGGCAGTTCACAGGTGCCCTTCCTCACTTTTCTCCCTTCTGGTTCTCATGAACCAATGAAGTCCTTGTCCATGCAGCCTTGGTGAGTAGAGCCAGTTATTAACTTATTATCAGGAAATATTCAAAATGGCTGTGCTGTCAGTTAAACCAGCTGTCTGCAGCTCCACTTGTCTCCTTATTCACTGTTTCTTTCTGGCTCTTCTACTAGTTTGTATTTAATCCACTTCATTATCTATCCTTTGCTTCAAAGCTCAGGGTTCCAGGATCATCTTCTATATCTCTTTCAATTGGTTTCTCATTGCTTTGTTGCAGAGGGTCTGTGTAACTTGTCTGCCTATTCTTCTATCTTGCCAAAACTCCCAAAACTAGTTCTTATGTGAAACTTTACCAAAAATAAAATGCAATGGAAATATTCAGTACCTTAGTTTTAGTGCTACTTATAAGAGAAATACCACAAATGAATGTCTTCAATGAACAGAAATGTACATTCTCACAGTTTAGAAAATTACCAATCAGAATTTCAGGAACTTGCTCTAGGGGAAGCTTCTTCGATTCCCTTTGGGGGAGGAAATCGTTGTCACTTTCAGCTTCTTTTCATTGGTTCCTTCCTGATCTCCCAGTAGGACCAATCTTCCCCATTTGTGCTTCCTTGCTTCTGTACTTCAGTGATTCCTTTTATATCTCAAATGTGATTGGTTTAAGACTAACTGACACCAAAGAAAAATCTATTCCCAGATGGGATTAAACCACATGTAAAGGGATTAAGATTTACAGCATATATTTATTTATTTATTTTTTGGGGGGAGACAAAATTCAATGCATAATATTCAGTTAATAAATGATTAATACTGTTAGTGGCAAGTAAAATTTTTCATAGGTTACTGTCCATTTGTTTTTTTTGACATATTATACAAAAGACAGACAAACAATGTTCACTGAGCAAAATTACTCCTCATATTTAAGCATGTGATAATGAATACAATTTCACAGCATCATCTCTTTTAGGGAAATACAAAGAAACATGTGAAACAAATGACACTAAATAAAAAAGATAAATAGAATCCAGTTTCTTCCAAGATCATATTTACTTCTCTGTTTGGCACAAGGTAGTTCCTTAGTATGCATATGGGAATTAAATATATTTTATAGTAGCATTTTATTTCTTCTAAACAAATTTTCTAGCTCTGGTGGTGTAGTGTCTAAGGCATTTGACTGCTAACTAGAAGGCTGGTGGTTCAATCCCACCAGCCACTCCTGGGAAGGAAGGTTGGGCAATCTACTTCCTTAGTGATACTGCCTTGGCAACCAAAGTGGAGGTCGCTATGAGTCACATCTGACTCAACCACAGTGAGTTTGTTGTTGTTAGGTGCCATCAAGTGGTTTCCGACTCATAGCAACCCCATGCACAGCAGAACGAAACACTGCCCTATCCCGCGCCAACCACACAATCCCTGCTATACTTGAACTCATCATTGCAGCCACCGTATCAATCCATCTCGTTGAAGGCCTCCCCCTCTTTCTTTGACCCTCCACCCTGCCAAGCATGACATCCTTCTCCAGGCAATGGCCCCTTCTGACAACATGACCAAAGTAGGTGAGACGAAGTCTGGCCATTCTTGCCTTCAAGGAGCATTTCAGCTGCATTTCCTCCAGGACAGATTTGTTAGTTCTTTTAGCATTTCATGGTACTTTCAGCATTCTTTGCTAGCACCACAACTCAAAAGCATCAACTCTTCGGTCTTCCTTATTCATTGTCCAGCTCTCACATGCATATGAGGTGAGTGAAACATCATGGCTTGTGTCAGGTGCACCTTAGTCCTCAAGGAGACATCCTGCTCCTCAGCACTTGAAAGAGTTCCTTCGCAGCTGACCTGCCCAGTGCTACCCCTCATCTAATGTCCTGACTGCTGTTTTCATTGGTGTGGATTGTAGAACCAAGCAATGTGAATTCTTTGACAACCTCAATCTTTTCTCCATTTATCATGATGCTGCTTATTGGTCCTGCATGGTTTAAAATCTAGAAGGGAATGTGTCAGTATTGTATCCTTTCCCCATACTTATTCAATCTATATGCTGAGCAAATAATCTGAGAAGCTGGACTATATGAAGAAAAACATGGCATCAGGATTGGA
>NW_006921807.1:2800750-2814758 GCF_000298275.1 Orycteropus afer afer | reverse complement strand
TTTTTTTTTTTTTTTAGCTTTCTAGAAAAGGAGCTCTGGTGGCTCAGTGGTTAAGTACACAGCTGCTAACCAACATGTCAGTTGTTTGAACCCACCAGCCACAGAGCAGATATGGTCATTTTCTTCTATAAAGATCGTTTGTGTTGTTAGATGCCATCAAGTCAATTTCAACACAATGACCCTATGTACAACAGAACAAAACATTGCCTTGTCCTTCTATTCTCACAATCCTTGCTGTGCTTGAGCTCATCTTTGCAGCAACTATGTTAATCCATCTCCTTGAGGGGTTTCCCCTTTTTCCTCTGACTCTCTACTTCATCAAGCATAACATCCTTCTTTAGAGAATGGTCCCTTCAGACAAGATGACCAAAGTAGTTGAGATGAAGTCTGACCATTCTCATGTCTAAGGAGTATTCTGGCTGTATATCTTCCAGGATAGACTTTATTCTTCCGGCAGTCCTCAGTATTATCAGGATTCTTCACCAACACTACAAGTCAAAGGCATCAATTCTTCACTCTTCCTTATTCATTGTACAGCTTTCACATGCATATGAGACAATTGAAAATACCATAGTTTTGGTTAGGCTCAGCTTAGCCTTAAAAGTGACATCTTTGCTCTTTAACACTTTAAAAAGGTCCCTTGCAGCAGATTTGCGCAGTGCACTACAACAGTTTCCTGATTGCTGCTTCCATGGCTATGAGTCAGAATTCACTCAACAGCAGTGAGTTTGGCTTGTTTTTTGCTATTACCAGTGTTCTAAGGAGCCCTGGTGGTGCAATGGTGAAAACACTTGACTGCTAATCAAAAGTTTAGTTGGAACCCATCAGCTACTCTGTGAAAGAAAGATTTGGAAGTCTGTTCTCATAAAGATTACAGCCTTGGAAACCCTACGGGCCCTATAGGGATTCTATGTATCAACTGACTGGAAGACAAGGAGTTTGGTTTGATTTCGGTAGCCCTCCAGGTGAACTATGGTGACAAAGTGTTTAAAGGGCTCAGTTGCAAGCAAAAGATAAGGGGTTTGAATCCACCAACTCCTTGTGTGGAAAAAGGTGAATATTTACTTTCTTAAATATTTACAGTGAGAAAATGAAGTGGGTTTATTCATTTTAGAGAGAGGCAGAGCCTTCTCTTTTTTTTCTTCCTCTCTCCCACTCTTTCTCCCTTTCTTCCTCCCCTCCATCCCACTTAATTTTATTCCTTAGCTTAGTAAGTGCATTCAGTTTCCTTGACTAATTTCTAAGTGTGGAGGTGCATAGTAATTGTACTATTTTTGTTTTCTATTGATAACAGAACAATTGCTTTTATTTGGATCCAATAATGGAAATTTCTATAGAAAGTTCAAATGCACATTCATATAACATACTTGAGAATTTATTTTAATAGGGGGTATATTTAGCATTGATTATGGGTATGGGAAAAAAAAAATACCCAAATTGAAGCAAATTGGCTCTGCATTTGTGTCTTCTAAATTCTATCAGTTTTGCTCTTCTTCATGTCGGTTTTCTCTAGTCTGTGCCATAAAGTTAATGGTGGCAAGCCCACAGTTTCTGCAATAAGCCCAGAAAATGCCAAGAAAAAGTCCTGGAAACTTAGTTTTGTAGCAGCATATACATGTTTTAAAGTAACTTGATTTTAAGAGATCATTTGAATATTAGAAATGACTTGTTCTAAGAAAATTATACAAAACTGTAACTATTGAGATTTTTAAATTTCATGAGTCATTTGAGCATAAGAAATAATTCTTCTCAAATCCAAAATTATTTTCTTTCTATTATTATTCATTAGAGTTTCTTGTATTTAACTAATTATTTCCATTACATTGAAACATTCATGAGGGCAGAGAACAAATCTGTGCCCTTTAACCCTGTAGCCTAGCAAGAGTAAGTGCTTATCTTAAGCTAAGTTCTCTAGAGAAGCAAAACCAGTGAAGCTTATATGTATATACATATAGATATAAACCAAAACAAAGCTTCTGCCATGGAGTTGGTCCAACTCATAGTGACCCCTCCTTGGGTTTCTGAGGCGGTATTACTATGGAAGTAGATTGCCCAACCTTCCTTCCGAAGGTTGGCTGGTGGGTTTGAACCGCCAGCCTCTTGGTTAGCAGTCAAATGCCTTAGGCACTATGCCACCAGAGCTCCCACGTATAGATATAGATATCTATATATCTATATCTAGATCTAGGTCTAGATTTATCTCTCTATATATATATCTATCATCTTTTTCAAAGAAATAACTTATGAGATTGCAAAGGCTGGCAATTCCCAAGTCCATGGGTAAGACATCAGGCTGGAGGCTACTTCTGACTCAGGTAGCAGCAGGGGCTGACAAATCCATGATTGGCAGGTCAAATGGTGAGCTCTTCCTCAAAGACTGTATAGACTGATAAATGCAAGACAGGAAGGTAAGATGGCTGGCTTCTGACTCAAAGGCTGTGCAGGCTAACAAATCCAAAGATAAGCAGGCAATATGGCAGCCTGTTGGCTGAAGTCTAAAGAACCATAGATCAGATGATGACAAAGAAAAAGCAGGATCCAGATCAAGCAAACAGCCAGAGTGCATTACCAGGATGTTCATTATATTGAAAGCAGGTTTCCCTAAGGGAACTCCCTTTCAACTTATTGGCTGCTCATAGCAGATCTCATCATGAAGGTCATTACATTCCATCAGAGTTCTTCATGGGGGATTAATACATCATAACTGCTAAACAACTTAGAATTATGGCCCAGCCAAGTTGATACACAGCCTTAACTATCACAGTCCATGCCTTTTCAAACTGGAACCTATATACATCTCCTTGAACATATATAATCTCTAACTAAAGACAAGTATAAAAACAAGTCTAACATGGTACAACTAACATACATTCAACTAAAAATGCATTAGCCCTGTTTACATCTTATATTTTATAACTGAACAAAACAAAAATATTTGATGCACACATACAAGAAAGAAAAACTCATAACAATCACAGTCCTCATTTCTGCAACTGATCACATGATCATAGCTAGTATTTAAAACTACCTTCTTTCACTACCCATTCTGTGTTCCCTTTGTCCTTAGTTGGTTGTGGTTCTTTGCCTGGTGAGATGACTCAAACCTTCACTTCTAAAGGGTCTGAGCCACTAGTGGTCATAACAAAATTGAATTTCTGTAGTTTTCTATAGACTTTAATCAAAGGTCATGGTAGTACTAAGAGATGTCCTAAGGAATTGCCTTTATTCCAGACATACTCTGCTTTACTTCCATTCTGTAATATCAATCTGATTTCTCCTTGGTTATCAAAATCAATCACACTAGACACTACAATAACTCCACTCTATGCCTATTGATCCAGAGGCATGAGGAATCTACAATAGCCAGGTGACATTCTTAACTTCCAGTTCACTGAAATTGGTGTTGTGTCTCCAGGTAGAGCATAGGGTCACAGAGATAAAAAACAAAATTTTTGTAAGTGGTGCACTAGTGGTAATAGTGAATGTGCCACTCCCATTTCTTGCCTTTGGTTTCTGTACCTGTGAATCCTGACTATTAAAGAAAAAACATCATAGAATGGTCACTGATTTAGTGCATATACTGCCTCCTGGACAACATTGTCCCAGCCCTATGAAGTTCTGCCACATAGTCGGCACCATAACTGTGTCTTTATCAAGGCTATTCCATGGTTCTATCAAGCCACCTGCTTCAGGATGATGGGAAACATAGTAAATACACAGTGAATTGTATGCACATGAGTCCACTGTCGCACTCCATTTATTGTAAAGTGAGTCCCTTGATCTGAAATGATGCTGTATGGGATAACATGATGGTGGATAATGCATTCTGTATGTCTATGAATGGTAGTTTTGGCAGAATCATTGCATGTAGGGAAGACAAATCCATATCTATAGTATATTTCTAGTAAGAACAAAACGCTGCCACTTCCATGATGAAAATGGTTCAATGTAAGCAACCTGCCACCAGGTTGCTACCTGATTGTCCACAAGAATGGTTCCACATAGTGTACTCAGTGTTGTTTCTCGCTGCTGACAGATTAGGATCTCAGCAGTAGCTGTAGCCAAGTCTACCTTGAAGAGTGAAAGTCCATGTTATTGAGCCCATGCATAACCTCCATCCCTGAAACCATGACCACTTTGTTGATGATTTTATAGGGAAATTCCAAGGGTGACTGGGGAAAAATGATGACTGGTTCCCTCAGAATGTGTCATCTTAGCCACAATATCCTACTCTTCCAACATTGCCCTTTTTTGAGTATTCATATGAGACAGAAATATCTTCAACTCTTTAGCCTATTCAGAGAAGTCTATCCACACATCTCTTTCCCATACCTCTTTGTCATGAATTTTCCAATCATATTCCTTCCAAGTTCCAAAACATTGGCCACTGCCCATGAATCAGTATACAATTGCCATATGGTCATTTCTCCTTCTAAGCTAAGTGAACAACCATATGCAGTGCTCAAAGTTTTGCCCATTGAGAGGATTTCACTTCACCACTGTCTGGGAAGTCCCAAAAGGGGATGAAGTGCTACTTCTTTCCTCTTTTGAGTGGTACCAGGACATCACACAGAAACATCTGTAAATCAGGCACGCATTTTCTCTTGCTCAGTCAATTGATCATAAGGAACTCCCTGTAAGGCCATAGGTGCACACTGGGAGAGGGAAGCTAATGTGTCTGGAGTGGAGACCATGGATGTTTAGGTCACTTCTTTATGCAATTCACTTGTGCCTTAAGGTCCTGTTCCAGCTGGATCATCTCCATACCATTTCCAAGTGATGACTGAGGGCTATTTTGCACATCCATATTTATTACTGTGTGGGTCAGACAACACCTAGTTCATGATGGGCATATCAGGCCTCATGGTTAATTGGTGGTCCATGGTTAGGCATTCAGTCTCTACTAAGGCCCAGTGGCAGTTCAAAATCTGTTTCCCAAAAGGAGAGTAATTATTTAAACTGAATGCCATGGCTTTGCTCCAAAATCCTAAGGTTCTGTAATATGATACTCCAATAGGGACCTGCCAAAGACTCCAAACAGCATCTATATGTACTACTGACACATCAAGCACCATCAGCCAGATGATATGGCCCAAGTGGTAGAGCAGCTTACATGGCAGCCTGAATCAGTTTCAGAGCCTTCTGCTGTGCTGGGCCCCACTCAAAACTAGTAGCTGTTTGAGTCACTTGATAGACAAGAGTAGTACACCCAAATGAGGGATATGTTGCCTCCAAAATCCAAAAAGACCCACCAGACACTGTGTCTACTTTTTAGTTGTGGGAGGGGCCAGATGCAACAATTTATCTTTCATGTTAGTAGGGCTATATTGGTATGCCCCTAGGAATTTTAGTGCACACCTAGGATTTTACTGAAGTAGAAGGCATATGACTTTTTTTCAGATTAATTTCCATCTTCTAGCACTCAAATAAGGAGCTCTGGTGATATAGTGGTTAAGGCATTTGGCTGCTAACCAAAAGGTCAGTGGTCTGAACCCACCACCCACTCCATAGAAGAAAGATGGGGATGAAAGAACTGGCCAAAATCCAACCGTTTCAGTAGATAGCATATGATAAAGAAACAATGGCGCTGAAGGAAGAAAATCAAGCTGGACTGAAGGAAAAGGTGAAAAACAAGGTTCCAAGAATTGAGTAAATACCCATTTAGATGTTGCAATAAATAGATGCAGTGATGGAGTTGCTTACTCATTTATGTCAAAAAATTTGGAAGATAGACAACTGGCAAACTGACTGGAATAGATTAATATTTTTGCCCATTCCAAAGAAAGGTGATTCAATAGAATGTGGAAATTTTTGAACATCATTGACACCACATGCAAGTAAAATCTTGCTGAAGATAATTCAAAACTAGTTCCCATACTATACTGATAGGGAACTTCCAGAAATGCAAGCTGGATTCAGAAGAGGATATGAAATGAAAGATATTGCTAATGTCAAAGGGATCTTGGCAGGAAAAAAAAAAAAAAGAATGGCAGAAAGATGTCTACCTATGTTTTATTGACTACACAAGTCATTCTACTGTGTTGATCGTAACAAATTATGGATAACATTGTTAAGAATGGGAATTCCCAAATACTTAACTGGTCTAATGAGAAACCTCTATATAACTAAAAGGCTGTGGTTCAAACAGAACAAGGGGATACTGCATGGTTTAAAATCAAGAAAGTTGTATGTCAGGGTAGTATCCTTTCATTACTTATTCAATATGCATGCTAAGCAAATAATCCCAGAAGATGGACTATATGAAAAAGAACATGGCATGAGGATTGGAAGAAGAACCTTTACCAAACTTGGATATGCAAATGCCACAACCTTGCTTACTGAAAGTGAATCTGACTTGAAATACTGATGAAGATCAAAGACTACAGTCTTTGTTGTGGATTACACCTCAACATAAAGAATACAAAAATTCTCACAACTGGACCAACAAGCAAAATTATGATAAATCTAGAAAAGATTGAAGTTGTCAGGGATTTAATTTTACTTGAATCCATAGTCAACACCCACAATAACAGCAGTTAGGAAATCAGATATCATATTACACTGGGCAAATCTGCTGCAAAAGACTTCTTTAAAGTGTTAGAAAGCAAAGAATTCACTTTGAAGACTAAGGTGTGCCTAACCCAAGCCATGCTATTTTCACCCACCTTAGTTACATTATGTGAAAGCTGTACAATGAATAGAGAAGACCAAATAAGAGTTGATACCTTTCAAGTGTGGTACTGCCTAAGGATACAGAAAATACCATGGAGTGCCAGAAGAAAGAACAGATCTGTCTTGGAACAAGTGCAGCTGGAATGCTCCTAGGAAGCAAGAATGGCCAGACTTTTTCTCACATACTTTGGTCATGTTGTCAGAAAAGACCATTCTCTGGAGAAAGATGTCATGCTTGGTAAAGTAGAGGATCAGTGAAGAAGGGGAAGAACTACAATGAGATGGATTAACACAGTGGCTGCAATGATGGGCTCAAGCATAGCCAAGGATTGTGAGGATGGCAGAGTACCAGGCTGTGTTTGTTCTGTTGTACATAGGGTTCTTATGAGTCAGGGCTGACTCGATAGCATCTACCAAAAATCTCTTAAATGCATGTATTAGAGAAACTCTTTAAATGTGAGATTATAAATCCCAGCCCCTCTTCCTAAAGGACAATTTTTCCCCTCCCCTAAACAATTGTAGGATATCCTAGATAATGATATTTTGAGATTATTTCAGACTTGTTTCACAGATATGTAAATATCTAAGAACACATATTTATTGGAAAATTAATATGTATTAGACAATAGTTTAAGTCTTTTTTTTCAAATATGTTGTTGTTGTTATGTGCCGTCGAGTCGGCCCCGACTCATAGCAACCCCTCCTTGGGTTTCCGAGGCAGTATCACTACAGAAGTAGGATTGCCCAGCCTTCCTTCTGAGGAGTGGCTGGTGGGTTTGAACTGCCAGCCTTCTGGTTAGCAGTCAAGTGCCTTGGGCACTATGCTACCAGAGCTCCCATAGTGACTCATTTATTCTCCATAATTCTCTGAAAGAAAAATGTAATTATCCTAACTTTGTAGATGATAACGTGTAGAGAGATTAAGTAACTAGTGTAAGATCACACAACAGGGCCTGATTTAGATTTTCAGCTCACAAAGGGTGAATTTAGTGCCTTCAAAGCCCACAATTCCCAAGGCATAAATTTCATATGTTCATGGTTTCAACATCATTATGAATATTCAAAATTTATATTGCGGTTTCATAATTAATAGTGCTCTTTTTACATCATTTTTTAAAACTAGATTACTCAATAATATACAAATGTGACTCTATAATAAGTGATACAAATGAGGTATAAAAGTATAGCATCTTCAATGACAGAATCTAGAATAATATACTTTTTATTATTACATTTGTGCCTGTGATTAATTGATGTATCTCCTTATTTCTCCATTCCTATTCAAAGGGCATACCTGTATTATCATACAGATTATTTGATAAACTTAGAAAAATAGACAAAACATATTTTTCTCATTTTAAGTTAAATTTTTATATCTTTTTCCCCTATTTCATTTGAAGTCTTTACAAAAATCCAACCCGATTTGCCAAGTTTTTCCTTTCTACGTACATTTGTGGAGTCTGCCAAATGGCACAGACCTCACTTTAGAATCATGAGAATAGCACTGGCTTACATATTCTTCATGTTCTAGAGCAGCTATTTGCTATTTTGGTTAAAGTTCCTTTCTTAAGCCAATATACTGCTCTGGTACTGATAAACCATTAACTGAATTAAGAGAAATTATTTAAATACATTGAACTTAGGGTAATATTTGTGAATAAATACGCCCAATGTGCAAAGAAGGGATTTAGGTATTATTATGAAATATTGCAAACTGAAATTTTAACATGCCTATGTACATTTTATTTTCTGGTATACATAATAAGAATAATATATATGACATATTATTTTTAGGAAAAATAAGGTAAAAGAAACAAATGTGCCATGTTAAAGAGTATAGAAAACAATGACACTACTTTGGAGGAAACTGTTAGTACAACCAACATTTTAAGTATGGTTACTTGCACTAAATGTATGTACAAAATATAGCCCAAATGATGCACCATGAACTTTCCCTAATGAGTATCCAAACAAATTATATATTTAAACACTGTTGTTGTTGTTGTTGTTATGTGCCATCGAGTCAGACCCGACTCATAGCGACCCCTCCTTGGATTTCCGAGGCAGTATCACTATGGAAGTAGATTGCCCCGTCCTCCTTCCCAGGAGTGGCTGGTGGGTTTGAACCATCAGCCTTCTGGTTAGCAGTCAGGTGCCTCAGGCATTGTACTACCAGAGCTCCCATTTAAACATTAATAATGATGTATTCTAACTAATCGAGTTGTATTTTGGTGATCAGCTTTTGATAATTTACCTATTAATTTATGAAAACTTTATCTCAAAAATATATCCACAACAACATTGAGGAGGTAACAGTAAATATATGTTTGTTACCTATCAAATTAAATGCCATGCTATTTTTCAATACTTATTCCATTTAGCTGTTCTGGTTACCTAGTGGCACTGTGACAAGAATATACCACAAATGGGATGGCCTTAACAAACTGCAGTTTACTCTCTTACAGTTTGGAGGCTTTAAGTCCAAGTTCAAAGTGCCAGGCTCTAGGGGCTGGGTGAAAGTCCCTCAACCGTGCAATCCAGCTTTGCCTCCTGCTCCAGGCTCACTGGAGCTAGAGGCGTTTCTTCACTCAAACAGCTGCTGGCTGCTGACGCTGACAAGCCCAAGGTTGACAAGTTAAAAGGCACAGTCTCAATGATACCAAACCACATGGCAGGCCATTAATTTAAGTCCATTATAAGTCTCAAGGTCAACAGAGCATGGCAGGCTGCTGAACACAGGTACATGCAGGGTCCAAGCATGCCCTAAGCTAGAGACCATTCCCAAAGCTGCTACTTATATAAGGGAAGCAGACTATATCCGCAAAGGCAGCTACTCAGCTGCTCACAGTAGATTCCACCATGGAGTTGATTATCAGTCTCATCATGGGGAATACTACATCCAGCTGCCCAGCCACTCAACTAGGCATAACCAAATTGACACACAAACTTAACTATCACAAGCCATGTGTTAATAATTACCAAAAAGAAATCAAATCTAATGCTGTGTAGTTGGATCCAACTCATAGCGACCCCTCCTTGGATTTCCAAGGCAGGATCACTATGGAAGTAGATTACCCAACCTTTCTTCCCAGGAGTGGCTGGTGGGTTTGAACTGCCAGCCTTCTGGTTAGCAGTCAAATAAATGCCTTAGGCACTACTCCATTAGTAAATTAAAAATTATTTTATTCGTATTTTGTATGTTTTGAAAACTTTTATTATGTCCCACTCAGTTTTCAATTATTCCTCATTAAACATCTTATTTTATTATCACATAATTAAAAATATTTTACAGTCATAGATTTAATGTTAAATTATTTCAGCTGACCCTTTTCTGGACATTTTTCCTAGATTTTCTTTTACTTAAATGATTTATTAATTTTTTCACTATGAAAGGTACATGTTATATCCTTAACTGGCTATTGAGTCATCATTAGGAGTTATTGAAAACAAACCTTCCTTCCTGAATTGCTTTTTAGCCAACACTTCCTGGCCTTTACCTAGAAAAAGAAACGTGAGATGTGTGAACACTGAACTTTACAGTCCTCACTGATACTAAATACAACTCAGGCAATTCCTGACAAACTCTTCTCTAATGACAGTGATGAGTGTGATTTCCCAATGACTTGCTAATTATAGCTAAGTAACAAAATGTTACCTACCTATGTCCCAGGCAGACATATTATCTTCCATAATAAAAATAATGAGTTTACATTGATGAGTATTATATAATAACTTGTGAATGTAAAGGAAGTGTTGACCACTATCTGTTGAATTTTATGTGAAATAACTATCTAAGGAATGCTTTTGAATCAAAAATAACAACATAATTTTAAAATCTTATACTCAGTATTATGAGTATTATGAGTAGTGTTACAGAAATACTGATATTTCTAGAATCAGTTATTTTCTTATAAAATATATTTACAAAAGATAGAAACTTATTTTATTTTTTCTTAGAAATTAAAATGTCCTATGTCTGAGGAGTAGGATAAAAAATTATCTACTACATAGAGAAATGAGCTTTATACAAGAAGATGAACATTCCTGACAACAATATATTCATTTTATTTTAAAGTATTTTCTTGATACTAAGAGCTCTAAATTGTTATATTTATTAGCATAATTTAAAAACAATTTTAAAATCAATAAACTGACATGAAAAAAAGTTCAATTAAATGTTAATATTTGTGGGACCTTACACAATTTGCCTAAACTTTCCAATCATAGTTGTAAAGTATGTATGATATATCTATGCCGAATGTTTACAGTCATGCCTGGGTCATAGTAAAGTATTTTATAATGGAGGTTATGATGATGAGGAAGAAGACAAAGACAGAAAAGGATGATTCAGATGTGAACATAAAGACATGCTCCTACAGTCACTGAGGGCAATCTAGCTGCTGCCTGTGTACATTCCACAATGGGATACATACTACTCATGAGACAAGTTTTCCCAGTATACATGTGAGGGAGATTTTGTTAAGGAAATACAGACATGGAAGGGTTAATTTACTTCAGAAGTGTGTGGTAAAAGTAGGATTCAAAATCAAGGGTGTCTTCTTCTAAAAGGCATCCTCTTTCTGCTATATTCTAGTATGCTGAAAGGAAATTAAAAATACATATATATATTGTTTTTGCCCATGGAGAAATTCATACTTTTACATGTTTGTTATACATTTCACAACTTCTAAGGTTATAAAAACCCCGAACAAATCTCACTGCCATCAAGTCAATTCCAACTCATAGTGACCCCCACTTGGTTTTCAAGGATGTAAATCTTTACAGAAGCATATTGCCTCATCTTTCTTCCATGGAACAGCTGGTGGGTTTGAACCACCAACCTTTTGAATAACACCTAAATGCCATAACCACTAAAATACTACCAGATCCTCTTCTAAGATTATACCTTTTGAAAATATTTATAATTTTAAAAATCATCCAAATGTTTTTTTGCAGACAGCACATGCATTCAGACAAGTGTTTATCATTAATTATTATATTTGTAGTAGTGAGAAAGACCCAAGACATAGCTTTTCATATATATATATAATACTGTATTTCATTGGCTTTATACTTATTATTTTGTCTTATATTGTTATATTGTTAATATTCTTTTTGTGTATAATGTTGTATGGGTTTTTCCATATATTTTTGCTTCCTAAGGAAAGTTGGGCAATCCTACTTCTGTAGTGATATTGCCTCGGAAACCTAAGGAGGGTTGCTATGAGTCAGGCCGACTCAATGGCACATAACAACAACAAACAATATGGAGCTCTGGGGGAGCTCTGCTAGCGTAGTGCCTAAGGCACTTGACTGCTAACCAGAAGGCTGGCTGTTTAAACCCACCAGCCACTCTTCGGAAGGAAGATGGGGCAATCTATTTCCGTAGTGATACTGCCTGGGAAACCCAAGGAGGGGTCGCTATGTGTCGGGTCTGACTCGTTGGCAAATAACAAAAACATGCTATTGAAAAATAAGGAAGAGTCAAGAAGAATTGATGGCTTTGAATTGTGGTACTGAATACTGAAAATATCATGGACTGTAAGAAGAATGAACACATCTATTCTGGAAAAAGAATACTCCTTAGAAGTGAGAATGTCCAGGCTTCATCTCACTTACTTTAGTCATGTTGTCAGAAGGAACTATTCCCTGGATAAGGATATCATCCTTGGTAAAGTAAAAGGTCTATTAAGGAGAGGAAGACTGTCAATGAGACGGATTGACACAGTGGCTGCAATGTTGACTTCAAGCATAGAAACGATTGCAAGGATGGCACAGGACTGGGCTGTGTTTCATTTGGTTGCACATAGGGCTGCTATGAGATGGTGCTGACTGGATGGCACCTAACAAAAGCAACAATATGCTATCAATCAATGATTTCCCAAAGGAAAGGGAAATAAAACTGAAGGAAAAATGGTGGTGGTATATATAAGGAGGCACATCTGTTTATGGAGTTGTATCAGAGTTATTTACAGTATGTTTTAATACTGCACATAGCCTACTAGAGATTTTGATAAAGATAGATGCCATATATTCTGCATTTCAAATTACTGTCATTATGATCTGGTATTCCAGAAGCAAGTAGGACTTTGCTATTCAAATGTTTGTAATAAATAAAGAAATAGAACTATTCAGAGTCTGAGTTCCCAAGGCAAAACTTGGCCCAAATTTCTGCTTCTATTCACTCACTTGCCAACAAAGCCATTCTTCTTATTTTAATTTTTCTTACATATACTGAATTCCCATATCTCTTCCATATCCTTTCATCTATAACACTTTGCTATGCTCTAAGCTTGAAATTCTAGGCAGTTCTTATACTCCTATATGCAGTATTCTGCATGTTACCTCAACTCTATGGATCCACATTATGTATAGCGTTCAGTGGTAAAATTTTCTCCTTCCAAGCAAGAGATCTGGATTTGCTTCCAGGAAAATTTACCTCAAGTGTGGCCACCGATATTTATCAGTGGAGGTGCACATGTTGCTACAATGCTAAACAGGCTTCAGTGGAGCTTCCAAACTAAGATGTACTAGGAAGAAAAGCCTGGTGACCTATTTTCAAAAAAATATCAGCAAATGAAAACTCTACAGATCACAACAGCAAGATCTCATGATGCATAGGGTTGCCATGAGTTGGGCCGACTTCATGCTAGCTAACAACAACATCATCAGCCCTCCTCCACAAAACTGTAAGCCAGTGTTTTCCATGTCCATTAATATCCACCAGGTTCCTCTCAGTATCACATTACTGGGGAGCTATATGTTACATGATTTGGAATCACAGACTTTGTAATCAACAGTGCTACTAGAAGCTATTTGAACTTTATGAAGTTATTAAATTTCTCAGATTCTGTTTATCCACATATTTTTAATAAGTGATATCAAGAAAACCTAGTTGGCTGGGGTAGGGTGAGCAGGGAGGGAAGGTTAGCAGAGGGATGAACATGCCATGTAGACCCTTATGGATAAAGAAAAAAAAAAATTGAATTTAATTCTAGGCATAATGGGAAACCACTAGAGAGTTAATATTGGGGCACTGATAAAATCTGGCCTGTATTTTTAAAAGATCACTCCAACCACAGTGTGGAGAGGTAAGAAAGGCACAAGGCAGACTGGCTATTATTGATTCCAAAAAGACATGTTGGCGCCTTAGACTAGATTGGTTGCTCTAGAGATTGTGAGATCCTGGTCATTTGGGGATATGTTTTGAAGGTGCAGGTGATAGAATTTGACAGTATGAGATGGAAAACGTTTAGATTCAAAAACATCTAAGGAATAGGGTTTGAGCAATGTATAAATTAAGGAAACATTTACAGAGCTATAAATGGAATTTATG
>NW_006921807.1:2794883-2800420 GCF_000298275.1 Orycteropus afer afer | reverse complement strand
CCAACCTTCCTTCCGAGGAGTGGCTGGTGGGTTTGAACCGCCAGCCGTCTGGTTAGCAGGCAAGTGTCTTAGCCACTATGCTACCAGAGCTCCTCATTTTATATATATATGACATATATAAGATGTTTAATGCCACAAAATTAGTTAGAATCATCTAGGGAAGAGTAAGTTGTTGTTAGGTGCTATGGAATCAATTCCAACTCATAGACCCTCTATGTACAATTGAACATAATATTGCCGTTTCCTGCACCATTGTCATAATCCTTGCTATGCTTAAGCCCATTTTTGCAACCACTGTGCCACTGAGGGTCTTCCCCTTTTTCTCTGACACTCTACTTTATCAAGCGTATCTTTTTCCAGGGACTGGTCTCTTCTGACCACATGATCAAATTAAACCAAACCAAAAGCAAACTCACTGCTGTCGAGTCAGATTCCACTCATACCACCCTCTCCTTGGGTTTCTGAGGCAGTATCATTATGGAAGTACATTGCCCGACCTTCCTTCCAGGGAGTGGCTGTTGGGCTTGAACTGACTGCCAGCCTTCTGGTTATCAGTCAAGTGCTTTAGGCACTATGCCACCAGAGCTCCTCATGATCAAATTAGGTGAGATGAAATCTTGGCCGTTCTAGCTTCTAAGGAGCATTCTGCCTGTACTTTTTCCAGGATAGACTTATTTGTTCTTCAGCAGTTCTTTGTATTTTCAGTATTCTTTGCCAACACCACAATTCAAAACCATCAATTTTTCTTTGGTGTTCTTTATTCATTGTTCAGTTTTCACATGCATATGAGGCAATTGAAAATACCATGGCTTGGATTAGGAGGGAAGAGTATAGGAAAAAGGAAAGAGAAAGACATATAAGAAGTGAGCTCTGGGGAGCTTTAGGGGTGGGAAAGATGAGAAGACTTAAACCTATCATTCCTTAATTCACTTATTCAACAATTGTTCCTTGACTATCTATTATAAGCCAGCATTGTTAGGTCCTGGGAATATAACTGTGGACAACATAAACAATCTCCAGGCTGCTAGACCTTATATTCTGTGATAATAGATCATTGCAACCTGTTTCGAAGTCCTTCTACCTTTCACCACTCTTGTTCCCTCTTGAGCATCCTCTATTCTGCAGACATAACATCTTTCTAAAATTTAAATTTGATATCATTCTCCCCTGACTCAACAATCAGTGTTTCCACATGGTGCCCTTTGGATGTAATCCCAAACCAACAGTTTACAAATCCATGAGCTCATTTCTTCATTTCTGCAATGGCTCCAGGATCATGTCTCCCCCTCATCTGCCTTCTCACTCTCTTGATTTTGCTGTTGTGCTCTTGCTCAGTCCTAGGTGTTTGTACATATTATTTCATTTTCCCAAAACACTTTTTTTTATCTCCTTCAGAAAGGATTTTGTAAACCCCTAGGACTGGATTAGAAGTTCTCCAGTATTTTATTCCTCAGATGTCTATACTTAGCCATGGTCCAGTCCTTATCATGTTGTATGACAAATTGCATATCTGTTATTTGTTAACCCCTTTAATAGTAAGTTTGCATCTGATCCTGAACTATATTCCTACTTACTCCACAATATTTACCAAAGTGCCTAAATCATACTGGTCCTCAATAAATATTTGATAAATGAAATAAATTATAATATCTTATAGAGTTGTTAGGCAAAATTTAATATAAAACATTTGAAATCTTTTATAATTACCATTTATGTTCATAGTCTCAGATAAAACAAAAAGGAACTAAAACCAGACACTCGAATAATGATATAATCACATCTTTGTGGTGGTAATAATAGTGTAGTTTATTTTAACCTGTCTGCATAACAGTAAAAAAAAAAAAAAAGATGAAATATTGTTCTGATTATTTTAATGACCAAATTGGGCCTTTTTGTGGCTGAGCTGATTGATTATGCAAACTTCAGTTGTTAAATTAAAGAGATAAAAAATAGCTTGGCTAGAATTCTGTAATCTTATAGAAGCAACTATAAATAATGATGCCATGTCCTTGGAAGGAGATCATAAATAAATAGAATCAAATTTATTATTATTTTTAATAGCAGCAATGATTGATACCATTTTCCTTAACTATCACTACATTTTTTAGAGGGTGTGGAGAAGTAGAGAAGAAAACTCAAATAGTACATAGTTTTTATTTGTTTTTTATTTTTTCAGTTAAATGACTATAGAAAAAAAAATTATTATATTCTTAACATGAACTTAGCATAATACTCCTGTATCTGGTATTTTTTTTTAATTTTAAGAAAAACATGCAAGTTGATGTAAATAGTAGTTAAATCATAATGTTGTTTACCTTTGTAAACTTTCAGATATTTCATAAGATTATTACTGTCACAATATCTCAGAAAAATCATTTAGGAAGTCAAATATTTTGAGAAGCTTATTTGTTCAATAAGGTGTCTTATAAAACATAGATAAAGTTATTACTATCTGGAACAAAGTAAAATTTTAATACACTTAAAACAATTATAACTGTTTGTAAAATCCAGTGATCATCAGCTTCAAGGAATATGAAGATATTGATTTAAAAATATTGAGATCAAAATGAAGAAGTTATATTATTTGAATTTAAAAGTAAAAAAAAAAATAGCAAACATTTTATTTACAGTGAAATTTTTATGCTTAATATTTTGTTTAGTTAAATTTCATTAATCCAAACTATCTGGTATAGTCTTGCTTATTTTGAATAATGTTATGTATTCTAACTATTGGGAAAAGTGGTATATATTTGACAGATGCTGTTTATGAATTTATATATCCTGATAAAAATAAATTTAAAAATATTTTAAACTTTTCAAATACACAGTTAATGTTTGTGTACTAGTTGCATTTAATCATATAGAAACAAGAAGTCTGTATGTTCCTTTTAATAACTTTTGACATAGGTAATTTGCACTATGCCAGTGATATTTTATGAACATATACATGCTATGTAATCCACTATGAGATAAGATTATCATTAGGAAATCTTTTCTATTTTAATTGAATTTCAATTTTCTCTTTTTTAATAAACATAATAAATAAACATTTAATTTTAAAGTTATGACTATATTGTGGTTATTTTATTTCTGCTGCATCCTAAAATGGTTAATTTTGAATAGCATCTAGACTGCCACAAATACCATTTCAAAATACCATTCATATTTACAAAAGGAGAGGTATCCACTATAGGAAAATGTTGAATGCATGTTTATCTACATGGAAGTCAACAAAGTGAAACATACACAAAATGAAAACTGCCATGAATTACAATGGTGCCCAGGTGGCACAGTGGTTAAGCTCTCAGATGCTAACTAAAAGGCCAGCAGATTGAACCTACTAATCACTCTGCTGCAGAAAGAAGATGTGGCAATCTACTTCCATAAAAATTACAGCCTAGGAAACCCTTTGGACAGTTCTATGTCCTATAGGGTCACTATGAGTCAGAATACACTTAATAGGTTTGGTTTGGGTTTTATACTTAGTCATTTATCTCTTTTGATTTTATATGTAATATTATGATTCCAAAGGGGAGCTCTTTAGTGCAATGGTTAAATGATCAGCTGTTAACCAAAAGGTCAATGTTTTGAACACACCAGCTGCTCACAGGAGAAAGATGAGGCAGTCCGGTTCCTTAGAGAAGTATAGCCTTTGAAACTCCATAGGACAGGTCTACTCTGCCCTATACTGTTGCTAGGAGTCAGAATTGACTTGACGTCAATGGGTCTGTTTTTTAATTATTATGATTCAACATTAAGAAAGCCAAGAACTATTTTTACCTTACAAATTTAAAATGTAAACAATCGTGTAGTCTCAGAACTTTATATATTTGTTTCATTTCACAATAAATGTTGTTGCTATTGTTGTTATGTGCCATTGAGTCAGCCCCAACCCATAGCGACCCCTCCTTGAGTTTTCAAGGCAGTATCACTACGGAAGTAGATTGCCCCATCTTCCTTCTGAGGAGTGGTGGGTTTGAACTGCCAGCCTTCTGGTTAGCAGTCAAATGCCTTAGGCACTATGCTACCAAAGCTCCCTTACAATAAATAGGTATCCATAATATTATTTCTTATATTGTGGTGGTTGTTGGTGCTGTCTAGTATACTCCAAATCATAGTGACTTTACGTATAAGAGAATGCAATGTTACCCAATCTTGTGATATCTGTTCATTGTTTAGGCTCTTCTGTCAATCCATGAAAATTTCCCTAATTTTCAGGAACCCTCTACTTTAGTAACCATGATGTCTTTTTCAAGCAGTTCTTTTTTCCTGATGACATGTCCAAAGGAAGAAAGCCAAAGTTCAGCATGCTTACTTGTAATGAGTGTATTAGTTGTATTTCTTCTATGACTGATTTGTTCTTGCAGTCCATGGTATATTCACCAACACCACAGTTTGAATGCATCAATTCTTCTTCTGTCTGCCTTTTTAATTGTCTATCTTTTGTATGAATTTTTGCCTCCAATTCTGAAGCATATTTGCTATATAGGTCATGGAAAATAAAATTCTTCAGGGTTTGAATTTGTGGGCAATATTATGCTAATGTAAGCAATATTTTAAAAGTCCAGGTACAAACAAAGTATCGAAACCAAACTTCTTTATGGTTTCAATTAAATAAATGAGTTTTTTCAGCCTTTTTGCCATTGTATACTGCCTCATAAACCCAAGAAAGGGTCTCTATGAGTCCGATCCAACTTGATGGCAATGAGTAGATTGCCCCATCTTCCTTCCGAAGAGTGACTGGTGGGTTTGAACTGCTAGCCTTCTGGTTAGCAGTCAAGTGCCTTAGTCACTACACTACCAGAGCTTCCCCAAATGCACATGAGGCTACTGAAAATAACATGGCTTGTGGCAGGCACATCTTAGTCTTCAAAGTGACATCCTTGCTCTTAAACACTTTAAAGAGGTCCATTGCAATAGATTTGCCCAGTGAAACAAGACCTCTGATTTCTTGACTACTTTCATGGGTGTTGATTATGGATCTGAGTAAAATGAAATCCCTGGCAACTTCAATCTTTTCTCCATTTATCGTGATATTGCTTATTTGTCCAGTTGTGAGGATTTTTGTCTTCTTTATGTTGAGGTGTAATCCATACTGGAGACTGTAGCGTCTGATATTCATCAGTAGGTGTTTCAAGTCTTCTCCACTTTCAGCTAACAAGGTTGTGCCATCTGCATATCACAGGTTGTTAATGAGTATTTGCTGAATCCTGATTCTACCTTCTACATGTAGTCCACCTTCTTGGATTATTTGCTCATGATGCAGATTGAATAAATATGGTGAAAAGATACAACCCTGATACATACCCTTCCTGATTTTAAGCCATGAATTTTGCCCTTGTTCTGTTTGAACAACAGCCTCTTTGTCTATGTACAGGTTCCTCATGAGCAAAATTGTTGTTGTTGTTGTTGTTAAGTGCCGTCGAGTCGTTTCCGACTCATAGTGACCACATGCACAGCAGAACGAAACACTGCCCGATCCCGCACCAGCCCCACAATCCCTGCTATACTTGAGCCCATCATCGCAGCCATGGTAT
>NW_006921807.1:2771093-2791323 GCF_000298275.1 Orycteropus afer afer | reverse complement strand
TACCTTGCTCCCGGAGACCCGGTCCCTCTCGGGAGGGTAACAAGGGAAAGTGTTCAGTGCAGATCAGTGAGTAAGCACAAGCCCGCCCGTGCTTACCTCACTCCCAGTTACTAAGCACAAGCCCGCCCGTGCTTACCTCACTCCCAGGGACTAAGCACAAGCCTGCCCGTGCTTACCTTGCTCCCGGAGACCCGGTCCCTCTTGGGAGGGTAACAAGGGAAGTGTTCAGTGCAGATTAGTGAGTAAGCACCTGAGCAAAATTAAAGTTCTGGAATTCTCATTCTTTACAATATTACCCATAATTTTTTATGATCCACAGTGCTGAATGTCTTCGCATAGTCAGTAAAACACAGGTAAACTTCTTTCTGTTATTCTTTGCTTTCAGCCAAGATCCTTCTGACATGACCAATAGTAGCCTTCATTCCAAGTCCTCTTCTGAATCCAGCTTGTATTTCTGAAACTCTGGCACTGTACTGCTGCAACCATTTTTGAATTATTTTCAGCAAAATTTTACTTGCATGTGGTATTAATGATATCGTTTGATAATTTCCCCATTCTGTTAGATTGGATCATGTTTCTTTGGAATAGGCACAAATATGATTATCTTCCATGTGATTGGCCAGGTAGCTGTCTTCCAAACTTTGTGGCATAAATGAGTAATTGCCTCCAGTGCTGCTTCTGTTTGTTGAAACATCTCAGTTGGTATTCTGTCAGATCCTGGAGCCTAGTTTTTCACCAATTCCTTTAGTGCAGCTTGGAATTCTTTCTTCAGTATCATTGGCTCTTGATCATATGATACCTCCTGAAATAGTTGAAAGTTGACTTTGTTTTTT
The DNA here is from genome assembly GCF_000298275.1 of Orycteropus afer afer. Lineage (NCBI taxonomy): Eukaryota > Metazoa > Chordata > Mammalia > Tubulidentata > Orycteropodidae > Orycteropus > Orycteropus afer. Next base: position 2,790,490 of record NW_006921807.1, on the reverse strand, counting down.
TTTTTTCTGTTTGAGTGACTGTGTATTCCTTCCATCTTCTTCCAATGATTCCTGCATCATTCAGTATTTTCCCCATAGAATCCTTCAATATTGTAACATGAGGCTTGATTTTTCTTAAGGTTTTTAAGGTTGAGAAATGCCAAGAATATTCTTTCCTTTTGTTTTCCTAATTCCAGGTCTTTGCACATTTCATTATAGTACTTTATTTTGTCTTCTTGAGCTGCTCTTTGAAATCTTCAATTCAGTTCTTTTTTTTTTCAACATTTCTTCCATTTGCTTTAACTACTCTATGTTCAAGAGTAAGTTGCAGAGTCTCTTCTGACATCCATTTTGGTCTTTTCTTCCTTTCCTGTCTTTTTAATGATCTTTTGCTTTCTTCATGTATCATGTTCTTGGTGTCAACCCAACTCCTCTGGTCTGCAGTCATTGGTGTTCAATGCATCAAATCTATTATTCAGATAGTCTCTAAATTCAGGTGGGATACAATCAAGGTTCTATTTTTGTTCTCATGGACTTGTTTTAATTTTGTTTAGCTTCAACTCGACCTTGCATATGAGCAATTGATGTTCTTTTTCACAGTTACCCCCAGCCTTGTTTTGACTGATGATGTTGAGCTTCTCCATTACTTCTTTTCAAAGATATAGTTGATTTGATTTTTCACTATTCCATTTGATGATGTCTACAAGTATAGTTCCCCTTTATGTGATTGAATAATGAAAAGGTATTTGTAATGAAGAAGTTGTTGGTTTTGCAAAATTCTATCATATGGTCTCCAGCATCATTTCTATCAACAAGACCATATTTTCTAACTACCCATACTTCCTTGTTTCCAACTTTTGCATTTCAATCTCCAGTAATTTTCAACAAATCTTGATTCCATGTTTGGTCAATTTCAGACTGCAGTAGTTGGCAAGAATCTTTGAATTCTTCATCTTTAGTTTTAGTGGTTGGGCAGAAATATGAATAATAGTGATATTAACTAGTTTTATTTGTAGGTGCATGGATATTATCACTTCAGTGACAGCATTGTACTTCAGGAAATATCATGAAATGTCTTTTGTAAGGATGAATGCTATGATATTCTTCTTTAATTTGTCCTTCTTGGCATAGATGCCCATAGAATTGTCTGATTAAAAATGGCCAATACCAGTCCATTTCAGCTCACTAATGCCTAGGATATTGATCTTTATATGTACCATTTCATTTTTGAAAACTTTTAATTTTCTGGATTCATACATTGTACATTCCATGTTGTCACTATTAATGAATGCTGTTCTTTCTTTGAGTTGTGCCCCATCAGGAAATGAAGATTCCAAAAGCTTTACTCCATCCAGCTCACTAAATTCTACTCTAAGGACGCAGCTGTTATCCAGTCATATTTTGAATGCTTTCTAACTTGAGGGGCACTATATCAGACAGTGTTTCACTGCTATTCATAATGTTTTCCAATAACATATCAGGAAGTGTTTCACTGCTATTTGTAAGGTGTTCAGTGACCAACTTTTTCATAAGTGTATGGATTCATCCTTCTCCTCAGTCTGTCTTAGTTTAGAAGCTCCAATGAAACCTGTTCACCATGGGAAGCCCTGCTAGTATTTGAAATACTAGTGTAATAGCCTCCAGATCACAGCAACATGCAAGCCACCACAGTACAACAAATTGACAGATGAATGGTGGTTGCTCATAGTTAGCATACATTTATTCAGAGGTATAATGAAGCAGGTATTTATTTTTCTTATTTCCTTGTAACCATCTCACCCACAATAAAAATGCCTTCTCATAATCTAAAAGTAGCCTACTTTGATGGTAAAGTACCTTTTAAGATAAAGAATGTAATGCAATAGTACATACATATTTGCTAAGAGAAAGGACACACATTTTATGATTACTAGATTTATAATATCAAAGGAAGCTGATTTTAAGTATGTCTAATAGAATATCGTCCTTGGTTAAATGTACTTAGCTGTCAATTTTTAAAGTGTATTATCAAGCTATTTTATTGTTGTTGTTGTTGTTAAGTGCTGTCGTGTCGTTTCTGAGTCATAGAGACCCCATGCACAGCAGAACGAAACACTGCCCAATCCCGCACCAGCCCCACAATCCCTGCTATACTTGAGCCCATCATTGCAGCCACCGTGTCAATCCATCTCCTTGAAGGCCTCCCCTTCTTTTGTCGACCCTCCACCCTACCAAGCATGACATCTTTCTCCAGGGAATGGTCCTTCTTACAATATGACCAAAATAGGTGAGACGAAGTCTGGCCATTCTTGCTTCCAAGGAGCATTCTTGGCTGCACTTCCTCCAGGACAGATCTGTTAGTTCTTTTAGCAGTCAGCTATTTTATTATCATGACTAAATAGACAATGCTCTTACATCTTTGGTATTTTAAAGAGATTATAGAAAGTTTTACACATTTCTAGAACAGCTTTTCATTTTTATGATTATTAGAAATATAAGTTATCATTAAAAATTATCTTTCATTATTGTGTTTACTCTCTCTGTGAAAAGTATTGTAGGAAAACAACAACAACAATAAGCTGTATAGTCAATTCCTACTCATAGCAACTCTATGGGACACAGTAGAACTGCCCCATAGAGTTTCCAGAGGAGTTCTGGTAGCATAGTGCCTAAAGCACTTGACTGCTAACCAGAAGGCTGGCGGTTCAAATCCACCAGCCACTCCTTGGAAGGAAGGTTGGGCAATCTACTTCAGTAGTGATACTGCCTCGGCAACCCAAGGAGGAGTCGCTATGCATCGGGTCTGACGCGATGGCACATAACAGCAACAAGAACAACATAGCATTTCCAAAGCTATAATCTTTACAGGGAAGACTGCCTCATCTTTCTCCTGCAGAGCAACTGGTGGGTTTGAACTGCTGACCTTTTGGTTAGCAGCCACATGCTTTAATCAGTGTACCATCAGGGCTCCTTTAGGCATTACATAAGGTGTCTTATTTATATTCGCTATTTTTACACCAATTATGCTATAATGCAAGTAGCAGGGTTACAATAAATCAGCATTCTATGTGTGCTGTTGAATGAGAAATAAATTACTCTCAATATCTATCAATAGATTTTAAAGCTCATTGAGTATCTAGGTGGAACTTTTCTGATTTTTTGTCTTTTTTTAAGATTTAAATTATCAAATAATTACATCAATAATTTTAATACAATCATATATTTTTTCCTTTCACTGTCTTTTTATTCTTTTTAAGAGATTTATTTCTAACTCTTAAATCACTAAAGATGGAAAATAAATTTTGGGTTAATTTTCTATTGGTAGATCTCTGATTATATATCTAGAATAAGTTCACAGGGGGTAAATTTATATGTGATATAAGCATATTTTGTAAATTGTACACTGCTGTACAAAATAAAGGCTATTGATCCTTCAATGAATCCTGTTAAAAAGTTGGTTGAGAGCATATTTTGTTTAAATCATGATTTATCCTATCATTTAGATTTATTTATTTATACAAAAATCTTTCCCTAGTTAAAGAAAATGGAGAAAAAAAGGATAAAACAAAATAAAAACAAATTTAAGAGTTTGTAATAAATTTTCTGCAAAAGCTTCAAGTAGAAGAAAGGGTAATTGTAAAGCTGTTTCATGTCATATTTTGATATTAATAGTTGTTTTTATTTTTTATTATGTATTCATTACATGAGTGATCTCCAATATATTAAGGGTAGAATAACAAGTAATTAAACAGAGAAACATAGAAAACTGTTGTAGCTTATATTACAGTTTAAAGTAAAGATAAAAAAAAAAAAAGCCATTGACACATATTCTATTACAAACCTGAATGTCTAAATGACTAGCTGAATCCAAAGTTTCATTAGGAAGACAAGATCAGGGCTGGGCACATTCTTGAATTTTAGTCATTTTTATAATTGTTGAATTTCTTTGACTTCCACCAGAGTTACTCTAAGGACCCGTGGTGGCACAATGATTAATTACTCAGCTGCTATTTGAAAGGTTATCTGTTCCAAACTACTTAGAGGTTCTAGGGAAGAGACCTGGTAATCTGTCCCCATCATGATTACTGCCTAGAAAACCTTATGGGACAGTTCTACTCTGTCATATGTTGGTGCTATAAGCTAGAATCTATTTGATGGTACCTAACATCAACAACATGGTTACTTTGTAATAAAGCTAAGTAACTCACCTTGTGTTACAAAGCCAGATTAATTTATTTTTGAATAAATCAAAATTCATAAGTAGTTACCAAAAAACAAACTATTTGTTGCTGCTGAGTCAATTCTGACTCACAGTGACCCTTTAGGACAGAGTAGAACTCCAAGGTGGTAAATCTTCACGGAAGCAGACTGCTTCATATTTCTCCTGAGTAGCAGCTGGTGAGTTTGAATCACTGACCTTTTGGTTTGTAGCCAAGCACTTAACCACTGTACCACCAGGGTGGCCTTGAAAGTAGGTAGAGCATTTTTAGCAATAGATAATATAAAAATAAAAACTAAGAGTGCAAAGTCCAGTGTTATAAATAGAATTAGCTTGAAAATTCTACAAATAACATGTTTTCTGGTTTATGTAATATTTCCCTCATTTTATTTCAAGGTTCATTAATATGATTCATAAGTTTCTATGAATATATTTTATGAAACATACATCTCTCAGGAGTTTTCTTCTTTTAAACAGAAAATAAAAAATAAAAAATTAAATAAATAAATTGAAATATATACTCACTACTTTGGAGAAATAGGCTAAGAAAAGAAAATGTATTTTATCAACCTTTGCCTTTATGATGGTAACACTTACTTTCCTCAGCTCACTAGCCCTTAAAGGTCACTTCAAACCAGGCTTGCTTAACCTCAAAGCCAATCTTCAGAAAAGAAGCCAGTGTATTAGAAATGCAGTGTGTCCTTGAGTACACCCATTCTTCAATCCCTGACAGCCTGGTCCAATTTTGAAAAACAGCTGTCACTTAACTTTCCTGATTTTTACTTCTGTTCTTCTTACCACTTTAGGGGCCTTTCACTGAACCTTACTCTGACACTGTCTCAGATTTTGCCTAATGCCTGCTCCCAGGAGCTCTTTTCTGTTCTTTGGAGTACATGTGACTTGAATTTATGGTTGCCACAGTTAGCAAAAGCAAAAAAACAAAGCAGAACACTCAAGTAAATTTGAATTTCAGCTAACAAACACTTTTTTTTTTAGTATAAGTATGCCCCATGAGATTTATGGAGCTCCTTTTTGGAATGGATTATACTAAAAATAAAAACAAAAACAAAAATTCTATTCATTAGTTCATGAAATTCATATTTAACTGGGCTTCCTGTATTTTGTCTGTCAATCTTAATCTGAGTATGTGTCTGTAACGATGTCAGGAAATTTACATATTGTTATATGTGCAGTCGAGTAATTTCTACCCCATTGTGCTAAAAGGTCTCCTTGCAATTTATATATAGTTTCTCAAATCTTTGCAACAACTCAGACGCAGGTGGTGCTTTGTGCCATCGAGTTGATTTCAGCTCACAGCAACTGCCCCAAAGGGTTTCTTAGGCTGTAATCTTAACAGGAGCAGATTGCCAGTGAGTAGATTGCCAGGTCTTTTCTTACACAGAAGTGCTGGTGGGTTCAAACCGCTGACCTTTGGGTTTGGAGTCAAGCGTTTAACCATTGCTACACAATGGTAATACTCACAGTTCAGATACAAGGGAGCTAAGGGTGAAGAAATGTTCAATTATCTGCTCTTCCTTTTCTCTACTGAAACAACAAAATTCTAATGAATATGGAGCTAAGTTTAAGAAATACATACTAGTTTCTAGCAATAGGCCTCAAGGTTCAAATTGGAGCTCTGATTTTTATGAATAGCTGTGCAATTTTGAGAAATGTGATGTCTTTATACTTCTGAATCCTGATCTGAACATGTTGATGATACTTTCTTTGTGTGTTGTGATAATAAAAGAAGTCCTTAGCAGAGAGCCAGCATATATAAATAGTTAATAAATTTTAGTTATGTTCTTACTACAGATAAAAACATAAGTTTAAAAATTGTAATCCAAAGACTACGTGGTCAGTTCTTTCTTAAGACTGTATGACCACACAATAAGTTAAAATATTACTGTTTATATATTGCAGGATAAATGTATTCCGTAAGGGCTCATATAATTTTTATTATGGCCATATACATTTTATGTTAACATTAATTTTCCAAACAGACATTGCTTAATACTTTTCTGATTGTCCAAGGACACATAGAAGGCACTACATAACAAATTCTGTGGTCTCGGGGTCAATATTTTCCCACTGTTTATAGTAGCTTGCATATCTGAGGTTATTTTCCTCCCCAATTTCTTGTCTGACTGTTAGTCTGTGGTTTGTCAGTCCTGTCAGAAAGTTGCTTGGCTCTTGCCTTTGCCTTGTCAGAAAACTGTTGTTTCTGATTTGTCTGTCATCTTAAAATATTAAAGAATAGTTGTTTTAGAATTTAGGGCACATTACAAGTCAATAGATTCCAAATGATGCAATAGGACTCTTTCTATGAAGTAAATGCCAAAGAAATGTTTCTGTGATAGATTGTTCTGATGTTCATAATGTACAGGTTTTTTTTTTTTCCCCTTTGCTTCCAGGATCCTTGTTTCCCTTGTTTGTGCTCTGTATCATCACTAACCACCTGACTTGTAAACAAGTGGGTTTCATGGTATTTAAAAGCATTGTCTTCTAAATAAAATAAATAAATAATAGATAATTATGATGCCAACACAAAACATAATTAATCATAATCACTAGCACACAAACATGTTGACTATCTAGCATAAAAAGTAAAACAAATCTGAAAGAAAAAAGGGAGCTCTGGTAGCGTAGTGCCTAAGGCACTTGACTGCTAACCAGAAGGCTGGCAGTTCAAACCCATCAGCCACTCCTCGGAAGTAAAGTTGGGCAATCTACTTCCCTAGTGATACCACCTCGGAAACCCAAGGAGGGGTCACTATGAGTCGGGTCCAAATCGACGGCACATAAAGATAACAACAATAAGAGAAAGAAAAAGAAAGCCTTTCTCTCTCTGTAGTCTCCATGTCACCTGACTTAATTTTTATCCTAGGCTTTAGGAAAACTTTTTGAAAGAGTTGCCTTAAGTTGAGATTTCTAACTCCTCATATTCCATTTTCTTTTGAATCTCCATTTAGTTTGCAATGTTCATCAAAACATCATGCATCAATACCACCCAAAATTCTCCACATTTCCAAACCCAGAGATAATTATATATAGTTTCATGTAGTTTCCATTGTAGTTATTCTGTGTTTGATCTAGATCTTCCCTCCCTCCATGAAATGCTTTCTTCATTTGTCCTCGGGTGATATCTCCTTTTGCTAGTTGTTTTTCTACCTCACTGGCAACATGAGTCAGAATTGACTCTATGGAAGTGAGTGTTTTATTTTGCTGTTGTTTGTTTGGCAACACATCCTCTTTGATGGTTCCTCTTTCTTCTGCAAGGAATCCTGGTGGTGCAATGGTTGAAGCACTAGGCTGCTAACCAAAACTTTGGCAGTTCAAACTCACCATCTGCTCTGTGGGAGAAAGATGAGGCAGTCTGTTTCCATAAAGATTTACAGCCTTGACAACCCAAAAGGGCAGTTCTACTCTGTCTCAGGCAGTTCTACTCTGTGATCTCAGGGTCCTTATGAGTAGGAATTGACATGATGTAAGTAGATTTTTTCTCCTGCTGACCTTAAACATTAAAGTGCTAAAAAATCTCTTATATGTACAATACCCATAAATGATATGATCCTGCCACATGGCTTTAAATAGCACATTCATGCTGTTTGATGCCGAATTTATATCTTTAGCCCCTAACGTTCCCTTGAATTCTGTGCTAAGTAACTATCATATTATTCTACATAGCTGCAAAATAGGCACCTGAAAATTAAGATGTCTAAAATAGCACATTATCCCTTTATGCCCTCCACAGTCATCCCTATTTCAGAAAATGGTGCCTCTGTTCTTCTGGAGAAATAGGCCAACTTCAGATCCATCTCTTCATTTATTCTCTCACATCAAATTTACCAGCAATTCTATCAGACCAGCCTTCAAAAAATATGTAGGAATTTAGGAATTGGCCATTTCATTCACCTCACATCTAATCCAAGACATCATCAGCATTCCTCATTTGGATTGCTGCAATAGCTTCCTACCTCTTTCCTCTGCTTCTAAGCTTATCTTTGTACAGTCTGTCTCCCATATATCAGTACGAGAGAGTTTAAGTCAAATTCATGCAACTAAACTGCTTAAGATAGCTCACTCAGAGTAGATTCCAAAGACTTATCAAACTTAAAATTCTATATAATGTGGCCCTCTGTACTTCTTAGATATTACATCTTATCACTTTCCCCCTATATACACCCCTCCAGCCAAATGGTTTCCTGGCTGTTTCCACATCATGCTAAATAGCTTTAGAGTTTTTGCCCTTGCTGTTCTCTCTTCAGAGAAAACTTTTCTGCAGATATCCACATGATTTCCTATGTCATACTGCCTTAATATAACTTTGTCAGTAATTTTTTGTGACCACGCTACAAATGATATAATATTCCCCCATGTCATATGTTCTATATTCCTAACTCTACTTAATATATTTCTCCAGAGATCTCATCAATACCAAAAATATATATCTATTTGTTCATTGTCTTTTTTCTTCTATCAGATGGTAAGATGTTGAAGGCAGAGGTTTTTTCTTAGGTAATTTTTTTCCACTATTTTTGTTGTTGTGTGCCTCCTCCCCTTTTTTGTTTTTCTGCTTTGTTCACTGCTGTGTCTCTGTCACCTCAGTAATGCTTGGTGATACAGATATACAGAAATACATGTTGAATAAATGCATGGATGAAGGAATAAGCAAATCACCATAATAGCCAACACAACCATACAATTTTTATTTTATTGTGTTTAGCAAGATCTCTGTAAAGGTAGATTTTTATTTCATGGAATTTGATAAGAGGTGAAATTTACATGCTTCCAGAAGCATTATCAAACCAGAAAAAGCATGCTTGGTACTGTGACTTTTAAGACAAACTTGAAATTCCAACACTTCTGACATTATTGGGTAGTATTTTGCTTTGTAATGGTTTATTTTACAAAATATATTTTCCCAGTAACATTTTTAATTCTAGTCATAAACAAATGTTATTTTTATCAATCCTTAGAGATTGACTGTTAAAGGAAAAACTTACAATACCAAAAATAGTTCAACATAAAATAAAGACTCTTTACAAAGTGGAGGTCTATGAACAATTTGACCTTAACATTTCATTTATAATAAATCTATAGAGCACTTCATCAAGTTGCTAAAGTGACATAGTTGTTAATGTATTTGGATGCTAACCAAAAGATTGGCAGTTTGAAACTACCAGCCACTCCATGTAAGAAAGATGAGACAGTCTGCTTCTGCAAAGATTTACAGGCTTGTAAACCTTATGGAACCATTCTACTCTGTCCTGTAAGGTTGCTATGAATTGGAATTGACTCATTTGCAATGGATATTTATTTATTTATCATTGTATTCCTAAACCAAAGATCCTCACAACTGGAGCAATAGGCAACATCCTGATAAATGGAGAAAAGATTGAAGTTGTCAAAGATTCCATTTTACTTGGATCTATAATCAACATTCATGGAAGCAGCAATTAAGAAATCAAATGACATATTGTATTGGGCAAATCTGTTGAAAAGAACCTCTTTAAAATGTTTAAGAGCAAATATGTCACGTTGAAGACTAAGGAGCACCTGATCTAAGCCATAGTATTTTCCATAGTTTCATAAGCATTTGAGACCTAGACAGTGAACAAGGAAGACTGCAGAAGAATGGATGCTTTTGCACTGTGATGCTGGCAAAGGATACTTAATATACCAAAGACTTCTAGAAGAGAAAATCTTTCCTGGAGGAACTACAGCCAGAATGCTATTTAGAAGTGAGAAGGGCCAGATTTCATCTCTCAGGCTTTGCTCAAATTGTTAGAAGGGATCAGTACCAGGAGAAGAGACTGCTGGTAAAGGAGAGGATTAGCAAAAAAGGGGAAGACCCTCAAAAAGATAGATTAACACAGTGGCTGTAATGATGGACTCAAATATGTCAACAATTGTGAGGCTGGCACAAGACTGGGCAATATTTCATTCTGTTGTACATAGGGTCTCTATGAATCAGTATAGACTTGATAGCTCTTAACAACATTGTATTAATATAAATGGGACTTTGAGAAATGATAACATTCAGAAACTGAAACTGGTGGGACTATCTTGAATGTTATTGACTGCAAAGAAAAAGTTGCAGCAAGAATAGCTGTCTAGAACTCATCAATCTGACTCTTTTGGCCCTCTTGGACTGCTCTAACAGAAAAATACCACAGGTGGGTGGTTTTAATCTGACTTTTAATAAATAAGAGTTGATTGTCTTGTAATTTAGGAGGCTAGAAGTCTAAGTTCAAAGTGCCAGCTCTAGGGGCTGGGTGAAAGGGCTTCAATCTTGGAGTGCTCTTGCTCCCGGCCCACTGAAGGTGGAGGTTTCTCTCAACACAGGCAGCTGCTGGCTTCTGAGGCTGACAAATGCAAGGCCGACAAAGATAACTGCACAGTGCCAAGATAACAACACAGCAGGCCACCACTTTAAGTTTACAAACAGTCCCAACATTGGCAGGCAACAAGGCTGGTTGCTAAATAATGACTCAGCTACATGCAGGATCCAAGTGTGCCCAAAGTTCAGAGACCTTTCTCAAAGCTTCTCCTTATATACTGGAGGCAGACTGCATCCCTAAGGCACAGTAAATTCCACCATAGAGCTGATTACCAGTCTCATCATGGGGAATACCACATTCAGCTGCCCAGCCCCTCAACTCAAAGCCCAGCCAACGTGACACATAACCTTAACTACTACATTGACCAAACATATTTTAGCCTTATCTCATTGTGGCACAGTCAGAAAAACATAGTATTTCTTTTTTTTTTTTTTTTTACAATGAATTATTCAAAGTCAAACTTGATTAATGTGTTTTGTTACTTCATGATATGTTAAGTTATTATTTTGTATTGAACATGTTTTTGACACATCACACACACACACATATGTGGATGCCTGAAAATAAGATCATATAAATTATTTTAAACTTAAAATAATTTAAAGCTGATTGATTACTTCAAGTTTAGACTGAAGTCGAAAAGTCAAAATATAAGAGTGGAATTTTATAGTTTTTTCAAATACAGAAGACATTTGGAAGTACACATACTGAACATATTAATTAAGTCATCTCCAAGTAAATGCATTTTATAAATGTGATTTTCATGAGATGCTTTTTTTTTTCTTCAACTAAGAAAACATTTGTATTCCTCTATTGCTCTTTGATAGAGTATTCTGAAAAATTTGATCAGCATATTTAATAAGTTATCTTCACAGATGCTGCCCTTTGGGAGATCTGACTTTTTTATTTCATTCCTCTGTCATTGATGGTAAACTATTGCTGCACTCTGAAATGGTTTTCCAAGTGATCTTACATGCACTCAAAATTGTCCCATACGGTAGTTCTCCCATTTCAAATATGTTACTGGACTATGTATCAGTTTTTTAACCTTATTTATATCTAATTTACATTCTGTTGTTAAAGTTAAGGTAAATTATAGGATTGCTGCAGTTAGGCATTTCTTGCTGAGTAACTTCTCACCTACTTCCCATGGGAGAAAAAAAAATGAAGTGATAGTACACTGGTGCTGTCATGACAGCAGTAAAATAAATCTATGAGGATTTGAGTCCTGACCCTTCTGCAAAGTCATCAAAATGTTCCAATTGGGTTAATTATAATAATGTACCACAAATAATTATAGTCAGAGGGTATGAAAAATTTTCTTCACTCTGAAAACCACATGAACTATTATCTGCCAGAAAATCTAATTATAACTCTGATCATAATTGGACTAGATGGCCAGATGACAGTTTTTCACAAACTTAAGCTTGTCTCTGTCTGCAATGAGGTCTAGTTTTAGCCTGTTCTCTGGCCTTGCCTCTGTAACATTAAGCAGACAGGTATTAGCTTGCTAAACCAAAAAAAAACCAAACTCAGTGCCGTCAAGTAGGATCCGACTCATAGCAACCCCTCCTTGAGTTTCCCAGGCGGTATCACTACAGGAGTAGATTGCTCAGTCTTCCTTCCAAGGACTGGCTGGTGAGTTTGAACTGCTAGCCTTCTGGTTAGCAGTCAAATGCCTTAGGCACTATGCCACCAGATCTCAAAATTAACTCAAGGCAGTGAGATTAGCTTGCTAGTGTGTTGAAATTACAAGTTTGCAAATAAATGCATCTCCTAATCATACTTAATGACTGCTTTTACTAAGCAGGTGAAAGCAGCCTGGTGAATGGCTATACAATGAAATGAAAGTGAATAATCTAAACTCATAGTTAATTTTTGCTCTCCCATACAGTTGCATTCACTTTTTACTATGGGCCACAATTTTCTCATCTGAAAAATGCTATAAAAAACAAAAAACAAAACAAAAAAAACCTCACTGTCATGGTGTCGATTATGACTCATAGCGACACCTTCTTGGGTTTCTGAGGAGGTATCTCTATGGAAGTTGTTTACCCAATCTTCCTTCCAAGGAGTGGCTGCTGGGTTTGAACCACCAGCCTTCTGGTTAGCAGTCAAATGCCTTAGGCAATATTCTACCAGAGCTAGCCTCCTATTTTCAGTATTTTTATTCTAATAATAGAATCTATGGGACTTCTGGTAGCATAGTGCCTAAGGCACTTGACTGCTAACCAAAGGCTGGTGGTTCAAACTTACCAGCCACTCCGAGGAAGGAAGGTTGGGCAATGTACTTCTGTAGTGATAACACCTGGCAAACTCAAGGAGGGGTCACTATGAGTCGAATTCAACTCCATGGCACCTAACAACAACAACAACAATAATAGAATCTATATACTTCATTCCTTGTCAGTGGTATGGTACTGTTCATGTTAATATCACTGACTGATTTCCCTTTAGTGTACTAAAAAACAAAACCAAAAAAAAAAAAAAAAAATACCTCACTGCCATCAAGTTGATTCCAAACCACAGCAACCTCCACTAGGTTTCCAAGGCAGTAAATCTTTACAGAAGTAGATTGCCCTATCTTCCTTCCACAGAGTGGCTGGTGTGTTTGACCAACTTTGTGGTTAACAGTAAAATGCCTTAGGTATTGTGTGACCAGGGTGCTTGCTTTAAGTGTATTAAGGAGATCTCTTATTAAGAAGTATATTATAGTGAAGTTCTGAAATATTTATTGCATTTAATTGATGAATATAATACAAAATAAATTCAAGTATAATTTGAAGTTATTTACACTTATACAGACTTTGTTAAGTAACTTTTTGTTTTGACGATATTGAAATAGGGGCAGAATTATAGTGACTTGTGTCTTAATACTCATCTCCAGCACAAAACATTAAAAATATTTGCCACTTTGGAAAGACCCTGAATTAAAAATAAATAAATGACATCAAGTAGAAGCAAGTTAATTGCTTCAATTTTGAAGCTTATACTTACTTGTTTAGAAACTAAATTGATGAATTAATTAATTTTGAGTAAGAATGTTGAAAAATTGTACATTTTTAGGGGAAAAACAAGTTAATCCTGTCTGATGTTAAATTGAAGTAATTCATGCCTAATAGGAGAAAATTTAATTTTTTAATAAAAAGAAGGAGTTTGAACATTAACTAATTAATATTTATTAAATAATAATTACAGCTAACTTCAACAGTAGTTTACAAAACCAGATGTTTGGCTGGCAATTCTCTCTTTTTTTTTTTTTTTTTGGTTTTTCTTGTCATTTGAGTGAAAGTTTACAAATGAAATTGGTTTTCATTCAACAATTCATAAACATTTAGTTTCATGACATTAATTGGCATCTCCACAATACAACAGCACTCTTCCCACTTCTCTTTGTGTTTCTGGTTTCCATTTGCTGTTCTTTCCTATCCCTTCCTGACTTCTCAACTTTATTCCTGGGCAAAAGATGCTCTTTTGATCTCATAAGGCAGATTGTTCTAAGGACAACATACTCCTCAAAAGTTAGTATTCGCCTTATAGGCCTTATTTTTATTGGCCTGTATAAACATATAGGCCTAATGTTTATTTTGGATGACATTTGAGCCACCGAGGTGAATTCAGTTCCAGGCTTGAAGAGTGAATAAGCATCATGGTTACTGGTGTTCTACCAGTGTCTATCAGACCAATAAGCCTGGTCTTTTTTATAATTTTTAGCTTTGTTCCACATTTTTCTCCCACTTTATCTTAGACCTTCTACTGTTAACACTTTCACAGTGGTTGGTAATGGTAACTGGGCATCATCTAGTTCTTCCTGCTCAGGGTCAAGGAGGCTGAGGTTCTTATTTTCTTCTTTATTTCATTTGGAGAGAGACCAATAGTTGTATCTTAGGTAGCCAAGTAGGCAGTAGGAAATTGTCCTTGCAAAGTATGCTGGCAGTCATCATGGATAATACTCTTTAGTCTTTAAGCAGTCCTATGAAGCAGCTATCTTTCTATTAACTATATTAAAGATCAGAAAAACAATGTAGGGAATTTAAGCAACTTCCTTAAGGCTATATATTGAAAGGATCTGTGGAAAGATTAACACACACAGTGTGGGTGGTCATCTCATGAGGAGGACTGTGTAATTCTTATGTGAATGACTTCTGAAGTTGTACACTGAAAACTCTGAAGATAGTACCCAAAAGGGATGAAGTAAAGAAACATGCTCTGGCAGTAGTAAGCAATTTGAAGAGTCCTGGATTAATGAATCTCCTCTATTTTATATTATGCTATTAATTGTATTTTGGCTTATTTTCCTTCTTTAGCTGTTCTGGTCTCTCTGATAAAACAGCTAAGTTGTTTTCATGAATTGCCTATATCACTGGTATAGTGCTGACTATATGTCATAAATGTTGTTTCATTTAATTCATTGTGCCAAGATTTTTGCTTGGAAAAGAAATTGGTGTATGTATACACTGTATTGATAATTTAACATATATTGTCACAGGATACTGGATATAATGAATGTAGTTAGAGATCCATGTACTAATCTGAGTAATGTTTCAAGTTCAAGTTTACTGATGAGATTGGCAGCATGATAGAAACAAATCAAGTATATTGTTGTTGTTAGGTGCTGTCAGGTAGGTTCCAACTCAGCAGCCCTATGTACAACAGAACAAAACAATGTCCTGTCCTGTGACACCCTCATAATCGTTGCCATGCTTGAGTCTGTCACTGCGGACTGTGTCAATCCATCTCATTAAAGGCCTTCTCTTTTTGTGCTGACCTTCTACTTTACTAAGCACAATATCCTCCAAGGACTGGTCCTTTCTGATAACATGACATAATGTATATAGGTAGAAATTCCAATCAGCAAAGGGCTAAGTTTTATTGTCCCGATATTTTATAAGAAATCAAAAACACTATGTAGATTCTCCATTTTAATATCATTTAGTGTTTTCACAGACCTTTTATTTTTATAATAAATCAGCTTAAAATGTTTTTATGCATACATATTGGAAATTCATAAACTCTTTTAAAGTAATTAAATATAACTGAGTCCTATATAACTGAATGTGAATTATAAGAGTTAATATTTCCTTAAAATATGATTGAGGGCATGAGCTTTGAGTTTTCCATCCATAATGAAGCGACTGACACTGGCTTAGCCCTCCCACCACCAATAATTATAGAACTAACCAAAATAAACAAAGGAATGAATTTCAGGCACTGGACAGCAGACAGCACAATCCTATAATATTTGAGAGAAGAGAATCTCCAAAGTGAATCCTATGCCTTGCTTTGGCTCATTACTTGGAGATAATTTCTTGTTTAGGGTACAAAGTATTTGAGCTTGAGAAGAGAAGAGTATCGCCACTGAGACTTTGAGACAGAAATTAGAGTCCTGGACATCTCAAGAAACTAGAATCTGGAGGGCACAATCCAAAGAAAACGGCTCTAGGTAAACAGTGTGAACTAGAATTCTCTGCAGGCATTCCCTTTATAATATTGGCTGAGGTTTGGCTGCAAATACACAAAGTGAGAATAAGAGAGGCTGACCAGAGAGAAGATACTGTAGGGCTAGGAGGTCTCCCAGCAGATAAATATAAATTATGGGGGAGGGTAAGGAAAATTTAGATCTTAAGTCTAAAGTAAGTGAAGTAAAAAATTCACTGTATAAATTTAATCACAGATGGCAGAAAGTACAAAAAGAGTTAATGAGCTTTACAATAGAACAGAATGGAGTTCTCACATAGATTCACACAAGTATGATCACCTGATTGTCAATAAACTTTCCAAGGTAATTCACTGAAAAAATGATAGTGTTTCAACAAATGATAGTTAGATGGAAAAAAATGGACTCAACCTTGACTTCATAATATACATAAATAAATTAAAATAGATTGTACTAAAATATAAATACTAAAACTACAAATATTCCAGAAGAAAATGTTGAAAAAAATATTAATAAATTTTGAAATAGGCAAATATTTCTTACATACAACACAGAAAAAAATAACGATAAAAAATAGACTAGATTTCATTAAGATTTAAAAAATCTGCTCTTCAAATTATTAACAACACATTAAGAAATCATTGTGAAAATAAAAAGCTAAGGTTCATTACAGGAGAAAATTTTCACAATACTTACATATTGAATATATGAAGAACTCTTACAGTTTAATGAGAATAAAAACAATGAAAAAGGCAAAAGACTTGAATACTTTACAATAAATGATAAATAATCAGACATGTGAATAGATGTTCAGTATCATTAGTCATCAGAGAAATTCAAAGTAAAACCACATTATTATATACTACACAGCTACTAGAATTGCTAAAATTTAAAACGTCTGATAATTCCAAATGTCACTGAAGCTGTGAAGTAACTGGGGCTTTCATACATTGCTACTGAGAGTGTAAAATTTTCAACCGATGTGAAATAGTTTCACAGTTCATTACAAAATTAAGCATACATCAACCATTGTCCCAATATTCTCTTTCCTAGTAATTTATCCAAAAGAACTAAAAACAAGGACCAACAAATGATTGGTACAAACAGGAGTTTATTCCCTTATTATTACTGAATTTGAAGTGCCAGCTCTGGGAACTAGGTGAAAGACCCTCTATCTTGGGCTTCACCTCTGCCTCTTGCTCCCAGGGCACTGGAGCTAGAAGCATCTCTTTACTCATGTAGTTGCTGGCTGTTGAGGCTGATAAACCCAAGGTCGACAAATAAAATGGCACAGTCCCAACATTACCAAACAACATGGCAGGCCATTAGTTCAAGTCCAGAGACAGTCCCAAGATTGGCAAGAAACATGACAGACTGCTGAATGAAGATTCGGCTTTAAGTAGTGTCCAAGTGTGCCAAAAAGGTGCAGGGACCTTTCTCAATGCCTCTCTTTATATACTGGAAGCACACCACATCACTAAGGCAGCTACTCAAATGTTCCAGTAGATTCCATCACGGAGCTGATTACCAATCTCGTCATGGGGAATAACTACATACAGCTGCCCAGCCACTCAAAACCAGGCCCAGCCAAGTTGACACACAAACTTAACTACCACAGATATTGTAAGCAGCTTTACTCATAATATCCTCAAGCAGAAAACAACCAAAATGTCTATCAAGAGAACAGATAAACATAATTTGGTACATACCACCAATGGAAATAATGCTCACCAATTAGTAGCAAATGAACTAGTAATATGGTCCCTGTATAGTGCAAAGAGTTTGCACTCAGTTACTCACCTAAATGTTAGCAATTTTAACTTATCCAATGGCAACACAGAAGAAAGGCTTGGAGATCAGCTTCTGTAGATTACAGCCTAGAAAACGTTATGCAAAACTTCTAATCTGTAACAAATTGGGTCCTTGTAAGTCAGAATCCACTCTTCTATACAACAGGTTTGTTGTTTTGGTTACAAACTACTGATACATGCGATGACACAGATGAATCATAAATATAATATGCTAAATAAAACAAATTAGATACAAGTGTATATTCCACATTATTCCAGTAACATGAAGGTCTAGAAAAAAACAAGCCTATTTATAGTGATAGAATTAAAACTCTTGGTTGACTGGGGGTGGGAAGGAAAAGGGTATGGACTACAGAGATAGAAGGAAATTTTCTGAAGCAATGGAATTGTTGTATCTTGGATAGGGTGGTAGTATGTTTGGATTGTATACATTTTTCAAAGCTTACTGATCTGTATGCTTAAAATGCTTGCATTTTACTATATGTAAATTATATTCCAACAAAATTCATAAAGAATACACATGGGATAACTGTTTAAGAAGAAAAGTTATTAAAAGTTTTTCTGAATCATCCACTTGAAACTCATTTTCCTGGATGTTAACTACAGCTCCATGGTCTTTTTTTTTTAATTTTTTTTTACTTTCTTAATTTATCACTTTTGGGTTCAGTTGAAGTGGAAACTGGCAGGGTTTCTCAATGTTAGAATTATTGACATTTTTTACTGAATAATTACATGTTCTGGGGAGATGTCTTATACATTTTAGGATGCTTTGCAGCAGCAACTCTGGCCTCTACTAAATGTCCCCTGGGGTACACAATCACCACTTTGAAAACAGCAGGTTATTAGCAGATCATGTATGTGGTCAGATAGGCATGGATGGGATTCTGGAATTCTTAAGTATACTATGAGGAAAAGTAACACAGACTAGTAGATCATCACTACATTTGCCACCAAGTCAACTCAGCACATATGACTGACTTTTATTATCTCTGTTTAACTGAAAATCTGGGCTGTAATAATCAACAACAAAAAGTCACTAACTTTCTTAGTTATCTAGTTATCTGCAATAACAGAGTTATGACAAGGTGATAGCTTTATTTTCTCACAGTTTAGGAGGCTAGAATTTCAAAAGAGTACCAGATCTAAGGGTGGGTTTTCTCTCTCTGTCTGCTCTGAAGAAAGGTCTTTGTCTTTTCAGCTTCTGCTCCCCATTCTTGGAGATCTCCATGCATCTTTGGGATCAATTTTACCTCATCTCTTCTCTGCTTTCAGGTATTCTGGAGGTGCTGTGGTTAAAGCATTGGGCTGCTAACCAAAAGGTTGGCAGTTTAGACCAACCAGCTACTCTGTGGTAGAAAGATAAGATAGTCTGCTTCTCTAAAGATTTCTCCAGTCATAATGATGAAAAGGAAAGGACATTTTCTCTGTTAGTTACCAGGGATGGTAGGGGATGGGAGGGGAAAGAAAACTGATGGACAATTGAAAGACTGGTGTTGATTTGGGTGAAATAAAAAGGCAATATGATAAAAGTGTGTGACCAGCACAGTGTCACTAAAGAAAAAGGAGACACAGAGAAGTACACTAGAAGTACAGACAATAAAGGTAGTACTATTGCACACAAAATACTGCAT
>NW_006921807.1:2712453-2770368 GCF_000298275.1 Orycteropus afer afer | reverse complement strand
GGCCCCGACTCATAGCGACCCCTCCTTGGGTTTCCGAGGCAGTATCACTACGGAAGTAGGATTGCCCAACCTTCCTTCCGAGGAGTGGCCGGTGGGTTTGAACCGCCAGCCTTCTGGTTAGCAGTCAAGTGCTTTAGCCACTATGCTACTGTTCTACATCTTTGGTGATTAGTGACTGGGGCCTTAAAAGCTTGTGAGCAGCCATCTAAGATCCAACTATTGGTCTCTTCTCATCTGGAGCAAAAAAAGGTGAAGAAAATCAAAGATGTGTAGAAACCTTACAAAACCTCAGCCTATATGACCCTGAGACCTGAAGAACTAGATGGTGCCCAGCTACAGATGCCAACCACTGGGAAAGGAAGATCAAAACTGGAGATCCTGGATAGAGTGGGAGAAAAATTGTGGAACAAAATTAAAAAAAAAAGTGAATAAGGTAGTTTACTGGTCAGATAAAGACTGATGAAACTCCCAAGATGATTGCCCCAAGTTACCTTTAGGCCTGGAATTGAACTCATTCCCACATTCATAGCTCTCAAACAATAGACAGCCCTACTACAAGGTTTACAGCATCTAACAACAGCACCACTACGAGCTGAACAACTCTACCACGGAGATGCACTCCTTAGAACAATCAACCATTGATTGTTGGAAGGGGAGGATTTAAATTGGCAGAAATGTAGGGAGGAAGGAATGCATAGGTAAGAAGGACACAACGAAAGGGTAACCACATGGAAGAAGCAGGTGGAGAGTTGTTACACTGTGGGGGAATGTAACCAGTGTCACAAAACAAAATGTGTATCAACTGTTAAAAGTAAAACAAATCTGCTTTGTAAAATTTTACCCAAATCACAATACAAAGTTAAAAAAAAAAAAAAAAAATTATGCCTTGGAAATTAGACTGGGGCAGTTCTACTTTCTCCTATAGGGTTAAGAGTCAGAATCAACTCCATGGCGATGTGTTTGGTTTGTTTTCTCCTATGTGTGCTTGTTTACTATCTTTCATATCTCCAAAGATATTGACTTAAGATACACACTACACTAATCCTGCCTCATTAACCTAACAAAGACAACCATTTCCACTTGGGATTATAATCACAGTCATAGACTTTAAGATTAATAATGCATATTTTTGGGACATAATTTAATCTATAACCCTTATTAAAAATACATCATATTAAAGCTAAACAAATTCACAAATTTTCTGTAATATTTATGGTTTATAATCTCTATTATATGAATTTTAAATTATAATTAAAATATATCAACCTACATTTATGTCCCATTAAAATATGTTAATTGTAGAAGTATTAGATTTAGGATTAAATAATCTATTTTAGTAAGAGTTAAAAATTTTCTTCTATTGATTCATTTCTATCTATAATAAAAAAAACCTACTTCCAATGAGTCAATTCCAACCCAATGATCCTATAGGACCAAGGACTGAACCATAAGGTTTCCAAGGCTATAAATATTTGAGAAAATAGACTGTCTCATCTTTCTTCCACAGAGCAGCTGGTGGGTTTGAACCACCTACCATTGGGTTAGGAACCAGAGTGCTTTAACCACTGCACCACCAGAGCTTCTTCTGCATTCCATACAGAAGTCATTTTAACATGTAATTCTCAGTGTTTTTCATTGAAGCTTGTAAAATATAAATTTTTTGATGATTTCAAACATGCAAAATGAAAACTTAAAAAATTACAAGCATCAATAATTTTAAGAGATATTTTTCCCTTAAATTACTTACAAACCATAGGTTTGTAAGAAAGAGTTAAAAAACATATTCAAAAGATTTCATACGGATACAGCCCTTAAAGAGAGAATAGAATAAATAATTCTAATGCAATTCTAGGAGCTCTGGTAGCATAGTGCCTAAGGCACTTGACTGTTAAACAGAAGGCTGGCGGTTCAAACCCACCAGCCACTCCTCGAAAGGCAGGCTGGACAATCTACTTCCCTAGTGATACTGTCTTGGCAACCCAAGGAGGGGTCGCTATGAGTCTGGGCCAACTCGACGGCACATAACAACAACAGCAATGCAATTCTGCAAAGAGGCTTAATCTTCTTGAGTGGAAATTTGAACTGATATTAAGTTGATAAAGCATAACTTAACTGTGCAGCTACTGATTATATGACAACCTACAATCTTAAAAAAAAAAAAAAACTAATACTAGCTTTACAGATTTCAACCAATCATTAACTGAATATTTATAAAATATGTTACATACTCATCATAGTACTTGAATAATCACAAATAAAACCACATCTTATCTTTCATCATGTCTTATGGCTAGTTGTGGAGGCTTGGCATACTATGAAATATAGGATATAGTAACTTCTGTGGAAATGTAAAAGATACCAGAAGTAAGTACAATTATGAAATTTAAAAGAAAAAATCTGGATGAGACATGTAGTTGGTCAAGACTTTAAAAAAAACGTAGCACTTCTGTCATGAAAAATGAGAGAAGTAGGTGTTCTAGGCAAGAAGCATATCAAGAACAAGGCTCTCAAGGGCAATTAAGCTTGTAAGCTTTGGCTTCTGTGAAGAAACTAGTAGGTGTTTATGGGTGGGGAAGGTGGGTTACCCCAAGATTACAGAGGAGCTTTAATGCCAAGGGGAAGAATTTTAACTTTACACACAGCTGATAAGAATTAAAAGATTTTGAGAGGAATCATGTAATTTAAATTGTAGACAAAATAATAAATAATAATATGGAGTATATAGTAAACTAGGAACGGAAGATGGAAAGAAAACTCCAGAATGGTAATATCACCATCTATATATATATATATATATATATACACATACATATATATATATACATAAAACTATTGAAGAGTGTATGACAGATGGGATTAATTCATCCAATTGTGAGCTTCTGAAGGCACTCCTTTTAAAAAATACTGTTGTTAGATGCCTCCAGTACATTGCAGTACATTGTGACTCATCACATGACCATGAGACAGAGCAGAACTGCCTGTTTTTATGTGAATAGATTGCCAGGTCTTTCCCCTATGAAGCCGCTGAGTTCAAACTGCCAGTGTTTCAGTCAGCAGCCAAACACTTAATCTAGGCACCACCAGTTAGATGACCAAATTTCTATTTCTTATTATTCACATTGCTGCAAAGTACTCTAACATAAAATTAGTATTTGGTTGAGAAGTGTAGTGAAAATTAAAAACAGAGCAACAAACAACAAAAAAACCTTGCTTTCTACACACACATATTTAGAAAATAGATTCCAATATATATAATGAATGAGGAAAAATGATGTCTTTCTATAATTTCTCCAAGTATCTAATGCCATTCATGTGGCTGCTTAAATACAGAACAGCTTAGTCAAACATGAGGGCCCTAATTACTCCTGGGTAGACTGAGTAACCTAAGAGCTCTGAACAAATCTATGAAAAAATTAATTGATAAAATGGCAAACTGCAATTTGGGCAATCTGAAGCCCAACTCCATCTCCATTTTGCCCTTTCTTTTTGTGTAGCAGATAAGTGTTTCCTTACGTATTAGGTATCGTTATACAACTGTAAAAGCACAAAGAGAAGATACATTCCCATTCTTTCCTAAATCTGTGAACACTGTAAATTCGAAGATTAAAAACCATGGTAATGGTAATTTTCATTCTTAAGGTAAATATAGATTTGCATAGGATGTAAGGCTAACATGGTTAAGTACTTCACAATATTTTGGAGATAAAATCATAAAGGTTTTTATGATAATTTTAGGCACTTTGATATTGAAATTCATTGTCTACAAAAAACATAGCTCTTTCCATATAAAAACTAGCATAGGTAAAAAGAGAATAAGCAACTAAACATTATCTGTGTTTTTAGTAACGTCTGCACCTGAGGCCAAACAAAACTAAGCAAAAGATAACTGCAAGAGCAATTGCAAAACCAGCACTTACCCATATTTTGCAAAATTTGCCCAGCTTTTCATTATGGATCGACTCAAAATTTCCTCAGCTCTTGTGTAGTTAGCTCTTCTTTCAAGAGGTAAACCAAAGACAAACTCAATTTCATAACCATGCAACACTCCCATCCATTCTGGCCAAGGAAGCTTGGAGGATCGGTGTTCAAAGTAGTAGAAAAAGGCATTATTTTCTAATTCTGAGAACATTTTAGTGAACTCCAAGGCAGGACATATAATATTGTAGTCTCCAACAACATCCTGTAAGGCCTTCCGGTAATGTTCAGGCCTCTGATCATCTACCCAGTCTGTGTAATAGAAGAGGATTGATTCCTTTCCAAAATCACTCACTTCTGGAAAAAATATATTTAAACCTGCCTGAAATTGTCTTCTGGTGATGATGCTGCTATTATCTTTGCTGAACCAAGGTATTCTATATACCAATAATGATGCCGCTTCGGTTACTCATGTTTTAAAAGCCATGCACCCTTACAGCTCACCAATAATGATGCCGCTTCATCTTTATTAACACCCACCAAGATCTGGGTTTTTTTGAATTGTCCAAGCTGGAGTAGCATATCTGGCATGTCAGTGAGAAAATCACCATCCACTGTTGGGCCAAAAGTTACCGACACAAGAGACTCATTGGAAAGAACATTCAGAAGAATTTCCTGAGGATCTTTATTTTGAAGGCATTTGATTATCTCAGTCTCATTTTCTCTTGAGCAACCAAGAAATTTAGCTAAGGTCAAAGTTCTGTTCTTGGCTTCATAGAGAGACATTACTACCTGAGGGGCATTAGAAGATCCACTTTGCAAAATGGCCCTAGTGAAAAATGGATGGCTTCTAGGAGAAAGTAAGTGAAAGCTAACAGAAGCTGCTCCTGCACTTTCTCCAAAAAGAGTTACACTTTTAGGATTTCCACCAAAGGCTGCTATATTTTTTTGGATCCACTGAAGTGCCAACTGTTGATCAAATAAGCCTATGTTCCCTGGTGCCTCAGGATTTCCAGGCAAAGCTAAGAATCCTAGGGCACCTACCCTATAGTTCATTGAAATTACAATAACTCTTTCCACTCGAGCCAGAAACTTACCATCATAAACATATAAAGAAGATGTTCCAGTTTGAAAACCACCACCATAGATCCACACCATTACAGTTGCATTTTTTGGTTTAGGTGTTGGAATCCAGACATTGAGATACAGGCAGTCTTCGCTAAGGTCTGTGTTTGGGTGCCACATCTCTGATCCAAGAAAGCCTGGGAAAGTTTGATCTACGTTCTGATAGCAAGAGTTTGCATATTTTGTGGCATTCCAGATATTGGACCACTTGGTTAGGGGCTGTGGCTTTCTGAATCGAAGTCTACCAAGAGGTGGCTGTGCATAGGGAATTCCGAGAAAGGCTGTTACTGTGCCACCAAGAACTGGCAAGTTCATTCCTCTGACTCTTCCACTCTTGGTTGCAATTACAATGTCTTCTTCTGTGTGTGACTTCTTGATAAGAACACAGAGGAGAAGAAACCACAAGAGAAATCTGATGCATATGATTGTGTCTTTGCTCTGCATACTGATTTCTGGAAGAGAGGTAAGTAGTAAGTTTTAACAGCTTCATGTGTATAATATTACAAAGTATTCATGTTAAGTAAATATCATATTTTTCATTAGTCTCACAAATTATGAAACTAGTAACTATGCTACCATAATAAATATCTATGTAGGAAAAAGGGAGCTCTGGGAGCATAGTGCCTAAGGTACTTGACTGCTAACCAGAAGGCTGGCAGTTCAAACCCACCAGCCACTCCTCGGAAGGAAGGTTGGGCAATCTACTTCCATAGTGATACCGCCTTGGAAACCCAAGTTGGGTCTGACTCGAAGGTACATTACCAACAACAACAACGTGTAGGAAAAAAATACAAAAGAGTTACAAATGTTTTAGTTTTCAGTGGAGAAAAGAAGTAAGTGAAATGTGAAAATAGAGATTATTTCACTTTGGAAAAATTCTTAATTATTTCTTGAAGGAAGATTTTAACATTTATGTATTTTAAGGCTTGATTATAGAGAGACAAGCTCTTCATAGGAATAAGCTATGTCACCATGGAGATGCAGGCGAGAGTTGAGAAACCTCATTGTAATGTACGACATGACAGAACATCAGAGAGAAAACGTAAAACTAAAATCCAGATATTGAAATCCAGATGGAGACACCCTTCATGCTTATTAAAAATCAGAGTAATAACCTAATTCAAAATAAAAAGTTTGTCCCAGTCATATGTATTACTTTTGTATTATGCACAGCCCCACCAAAAGTGATATTAAAAGGTACTCTACTTATAACCTTAATTCTAAAGCTGAACTCACTGCCATTGAGTAGATTCCAACACATAGTGACCTCCATTGGGATTCCAAGGTGATAAATCTTTACAGAAATAAATTGCCCCATTCTCCTTCCACAGAACAGTTGGTGAGTTTGAACTGCCAACTTTCTTGTTATCACCGAGCCACCAGAGATCCTAAAACCTTGTAGAGGAGGAAACACTACCATGTAAATTCTCTGAAATGATCTTGGTACTAATCATGTCTGGCTGTATCTTGGAAGAACTGTAAAGTAAGTCAAGAACCTTTAAAGATCCATAGGCTCCTATCATTCTCATTTTCTGTTTCAATTGGTACTTTCTTTGTTCCTTTAATCTAATGGTTTATTCCTCTCTAAGATTCTAGACTATGATCTGGAGAAAATATAGATATTGTATTCATAGAAGATTAAGTAACAAAAATACAGTACTTTTTGTTTATCCTACAAGTTATGAAAACTAACAAATATTGTACCACTTTAAAAGCTTATATAGTAAAAAATAGAAAGGTGTTAGGGATATATTTATATATTTGCTGGGACAAACTTCCATTTTTTAATCATCCACTTTTTTCATCAAAAAACAATGGCACTGAAAGAATAAACTGCAGATGTACTGAAGGAATTGGCATAAAGCAAGTCTCCAGGAACTGACAGAATATTGAATGAGATGTTTCAACAGATGGATGCAACACTGGAAGTGCTCATTCATTTATGTAAAGAAATTTGGATGACAGCTACCTGGCCAACCAACTGGAAGACATCCATATATGTGCTCATTCCAAAAAAGGTGATCTAACAGAATGTGGAAACAATCCAACAATATCATTAATATTACACACAAGTAAAGTTTGCTAGACATAATTTAAAAATGGTTGCAGCAGTTCTTCAATGGGGAACTGCCAGAAATTCAAAGAAGATTCAGAAGAGGATGTGGAGTGAGGGATACTTGCTGATGTCAGATAGATCTTGGCTGAAAGCAAAGAATACCAGAAAGATATTTGCCTGTGCTTTAATGATTATATAAAGGCATTAAACTGTGTGGATCATAACAAATTATGGAAAACATTGTGAAGAATGTGAATTGCAGAACACTGAACTGTGCCCCTGAGGAACTTGTACATAGACCAAAAGTCAGTTATTTGAAGACCAAAAGGGGATATTGCATGGTTAAAATCAGGAAAGGTGTGCATTAGAGCTGTGTCCTTTCACCATATGTATTCAATCTGCATGCTAAGGAAATAATCTGAGAAGCTGGACTATAGGAAGAAGACTGGTATCAGGATTGGAGAAAGACTCATTAAAAACCTGCAATATCTAGATGCCACAACCTTCCTTGCTGAAAGTGAAGAAGACTTGAGGCACTTATTGATGAAGATCAAAGACCACAGCCTTCAATATGGACTACATTTCAACAACAACAAAAAAAAAATCACACAAAAATCCTCACAACTGGGGCAATAAGCAACGTCATGATAAATAGAGAAAAGACTGAAGTGGACAAAAATTTCATTTTACTTGTATCCATAATCAATGTCCAAGGAAACAGCAGTCAAGAAATCATAATTTTCAGCCTGATATGTATGTGAGAGCTGGACAGTGAATAAGGAAGATGGCAGAAGAATTGATTCATTTGAATTGTTGTGTTGGTGAAGAATATTGAAAGTGCCACAGACTGCTACATGGACTTGTTGAAGAAGTACAGCCAGAATGCTCCTCAGAAGTAAGAATCCCCAAAGTTCCTCTCTCTTACTTTGGTCATGTTATCAGGAGGGACCAGTCCCTGGCAAAGGATATCATGGTTGGTAAAGTAGAGGGTCAGTTAAAAAAGGAGGAAGATTCTCAAAGAAATGAATTGAGACTGTGGCTGGAATGATGGGCTCTAGTGTGGCAATGACTGTGAAGATGGTGCAGGACAAGGCAGTGTTTTGTTCGCTTGTACACAGGGTCCCCATGAGTCAAAACTGATGCACCTATACCTAACAACAACATTTTTTCTGAATTTTAATAATCACGAACATTTTCTGCACTCACGATATCAATGATGAGAACCAGTGGTTGCCAGTGAGGAAAGATAAAAGTATTGAAGGAATTTTACACTCAAGGATTCTCAAGAAAAATGTATCAATTTGCTGATTGATAATTAAAGCATATGCAAATAGTGACATTAAATAGGATAGTCAGAATTTTTTTGTATTTTGATAGTGGACAAAATACCTGAAATCAGAGAACCAAAGCTGAGAAAATACCAGGAAAATTGTTGTTGTTGTTGTTATGTGCCGTGGAGTCAGACCTGACTCATAGCGACCCCTCCTTGGGTTTCCGAGGCAGTATCACTATGGAAGTAGATTGCCCAACCTTCCTACCGAGGAGTGGCTAGTGGATTTGAACCGCCAGCCTTCTGGTTAGCAGTCAAGTGCCTTAGGCACTACGGTACCAGAGCTCCTCCAGGAAAATTAGAGGAAATAAAATAATAAATATTTGATATTTTATTAAATAGATATAACTTTCATTGATCATTGGAAAAGACTAATTGAGGAGGTCAAACATTTATCAAAAAGCTATGATGTGTACTTGAGTTTCTGTTAAATAAACACATTTTAAAAATCAAAGTAAATCCATAAAAAAAAAGAAACAAAAAAATTAATGCAAATGTGGTTTAAAGAACTAACATCTTTATATTACTGGAAAAAAATTAAAACAACAAATTAAAAACACTGATTCTCATTCATGTAATAGTAATAAAGATTCATAATTATTCAGACTTTCTTTTTTTAAAATTTTTTTCCTGATACTATGGTTGTAAATTCAATCTGTGTGACCAAGTACATATTTCTGTAAGTATTCAGTATTTGCATTCGTGTATTTTTGTTGTTGTTGTTGTTTATTTTTTATTTAGATGGTTTACAAGTGCAAGGATAAGGCAATATCTCTATAAATATGGCCAGAACTAAGATATTAACATCACATTTTAAATTAGCTAAATTCACCACTGTTCACAGTATAGCTAGTTGTCAACAAATAATTTTTGGTACTGACAAATCTCTGAGTAAATTAATGCATGGTTTACAGTATTTTCTTTACTGCCTGTATTTATACCTATTATGAAAACAAAACAAAACAAAAAATACTGCCATTGAGTTTATTCTGACTCAGAGAGATCTCCATTGGGTTTTCAAGGTGTTAAATCTTTATGAAAATAGATTGCCACTTACAGATATAGAAATAGATATAAAACCCAGAAAGATAAAACCCATTGCCATTAAGTTGATATGTAAAGATAGATAATGATTACTATACTAACAAGGGCTTTTTCTCAAACCATAAAGTTTTTTTTCAGATTATCTCAGTTTGATAGAATTTACTTTGAGCTAAGGTCAATAAAATATATGATTTAAATACAGAATATTTATACTACATTTCTATGCTATTATAATATTTAGATATTATAATTAGAATAAATGTAGCTTCTTATAAGTAATAATTCAATTCAATGTAATAGTAATATAAAGATGCCTGTAGACTTCATACTGCTAAAAAATTTATGGTTATGACAGTATAGGTGTTAGAGAGACCCTGCTACTATAGGTCTTTCTTTTTTTTTCCCCTCTGATAATTAATAAGCCATTATTATTTAAGAAAATCGAGATGGATATTTGGAGATGAATGAAGTGCTGTGAAGGACTTCTTCTTTTTTAAAAGTCTATTTTGGAATGGAAAGATGAATTAAAATTCAAAAGTGGTTTTCTCTGCGTTGGATACTGTAGTGTCTCCTGGTTGTACTTGTTTTCCCATTCACCCGTCAATGCTCCTCTAAGTCTAATATGATATCATCTGTTTTTCCTTTGTTCTATTTAAATATTATTTTGTCTTTATAAACCAAAAATTCAATTTTTTTAATCTTTGATAATTTTCAGACTTTGGTTCTACAAATACTTTAATTTTTGTTGCAAAATAAGTATAATTACTACCAAAGTATATTTAAGTTAATATGGAATTAATGCATGTGATAATTTTTATTTTGTATGTTTAAAAACTATTGCTTGAACATCTGAAAGAGTTCTTATTTCAATGTCATTTAGTTTTTATTTACAGACATACTTCCTGTGAGCTCTTATTTATATTTATATTTTTGCACTGAATAAATCTTAATGTTATACCATGTTATTTATGTGAATGTTTTTCAACAAAGGTATCTATGAGTTGTCACCTTGTAAATAATGAAATTAAATAACATTCAAATCAGTCTTTGAAATTATGAGTTCCTTTCAAGAATGGCAATATAATTCCAACTCAAATTCATGGTATTTGCTGAGGAATGTTCTATAGCATATAATTTAATCTATACTTTAATATTAAAATATGCATATTTCATATACAGGCTAATATTTTTACATGTAGTCAAAGAACTTTATTAAAATAATCATCAATATCATCTTCATAATTTGGTTCTGGTGACACAGTGCCTAAGATATCTGACTGCTAACCATAAGACTGACAGCCCAAACCAACCAACTGATCCACGGAGGAAGATGGGGCAGTGTACTTCTGTAAAGATTTACCACCTCAGAAACCCAATAGGGGTTTCTACGCTATGAGTTTGAATCAACTTGATGGCAGTGAGTTTGGATTTTTTTGGTTTAGTAGTAATGTTACTCTATAGTTTTTCCATTAAAAGATTTTGAATTTGTAGTATATGTTATAACCTTATGAAAATATCGTGAGTGTAATGATTAAAAAAATGGTGATAAAGAAAATGTAATTTATGTATCTTTAAATCAATATTGATAATTAAAATATTTAAAAATATTAATTGGTTTTACTCCTATAAATTCTAGTGCAAATTTTGTACCGTCACTATTACTAAACTATTTGAACTCTGATAATACATAATACTTTTATCATGAACAATGGAGCAATTTTCACAAGAAGTACAACTAAACAACACATTTTAGATACACGAACATATTAGCATGATGTTTACTATTTTAAAGGGAGGAAAGCACTTCTGCCTGGAATTGAAAAAGAAAATGAATTATGGAGGTTTAAGGGGCCCAAAACAAAAAGTGAGTAATATAATGTTCCAATTAGTATTCTAGAAAATCAAATCTACTGGCATTTTTAGGAAAACACTCTTAAAATTTAAAAATGTACCTTTGCAAAGACAAGACAAAAGTAACATTTCCTTCTTTTAGCCATTCTAATTCAATCTTGAAAAGTAGTACCAAAATCCTCTAACCAATTTTAATAAGAAATATATAAAGTTATGCTATAAAGTATGGATACAATAAAATGATAGATAAAAAAGGCTGTTTTTTTTTTATTTAATTGCCATAATTGAACAGCTGGCAAACTTTAAAAAAATTGGTCAGAGATTTCTTAAAGTAAAATCCCCCAAATGTTCACATTTTTCTCTGAGTTTAGAATACTTTTTCTCAGTAATTTCTCTTGATGATTTTTTTATCTATTGAAAACTATAATAAAGTATATTTTCCTGTGTGAAAATAAAGTGTCCTAAAATGGCAGGAAAAGAGTCATCTAAGTGAATTTAATGTGATCTAGAGCAATCACCTCTGAAATATGTTTGGTCAAATTAAAACAACTAAGCCTTTATACCAAACCTTAAAAGGCTACTTTGCTGCTGGCTAAGTGAAGGATAGAATTAATGAAGTGTGTTTATAAACGGACTGTATTACTGACTTTCAGGAATTCTTCAGATACTTATTAGGCACTTAAAGGACGTGTGTACAAATAGAAGACAATATATTAGGTGTGAGGAGGCATCATGTCTGTCCCTGTCTTCAACCATGAATAACATTCACAAAGTTTTCATTCCATGAATAACTGAACAATTTGAACATTTGATTATTAGAGAGATTTCTTGCATCTTCTTTGAAAGATTAAACTCGTTTTCAGTTGACATGTATTCAGTTAAACTTTCTAACATTGGACAGTCTAGTTTCAACAAGAACAAGCAGCTGTTGTCATGAAAGCATCAAAATTAATAGAATATGTAATTTAAATATTCATTAAACCTGTTATCAAAATCCAACCAAAATAAATAAATAAATAAATAATAAATGAGATATACGAGGCTAAGATAGTATTAGCACACATTTTCTAAACGTGAAAAATGGAGTAATGAAATTCCTAAATATTTTCTTATAGTTAAAGAAGTAGGACATTAAAACAAAACCGCAACAACAATGATGAAAAGAGAATAGAACTTTCCAAATCCAAATAGAAAATTTTGTTCACATCCAAAAGGCCATGCTTTTTCACTTTTAGACTGATAACTCTACAGAATTCTATTGTAAATTATAAATCTAGTCCTTAAAATCTCATATGTATCTTTAAAACAAGTAACTATTTTAGTGAAATATAGTGGTATATATCAAACAACAGGAGAAAATTTATATTAAGGCTTTATACAAACTAATGATTCCTAGTTAAGTTTAATATCATAAAGCATATTAATAAAAATGGGAAAGTACATTCCTAAAATTAAAAAAAAAATCATTATAAATAGAAGCATAAATAAATAGCATTGTTCATATTTCAAGTCAGGTTTAATCATTTATACACTATATACTATTACTGCTTAATCCCCTAATTAAACAGAAATTGTTATCATCACAGTAAAGGTAGGTATACAAGATGACAAAAAAGTCTATATTCGCTTAGTATTTCTATTCATAATATAAATGTAACAAATGTAAAACATACTGCTATAATTTAAACACATATATAAAAACAAGATGAAAAGGGCAAAGGTGACAAAAGTTTGTAATAAACACAATTTCCTTTTAAATGAAAGAAACTCACACGTTTCATTTGCCAATTGATACTGTTAAAGTTTCAAATAACAAAGTGTACATTAAGAAAAGTACCTTGTTAAGACAAACATAAGAGACCTATTCATTTCATGACATTAAAAAAAAAAGGCAAAACAAAAAATGAGCAAGACTGGTCAAAGAGTACTTTTGTTATTGTAGGGAGAAATTCACTAAGCAATGCATTTATGGATAAAACTCAGCATAATGTATTTTCCATTTGGAAAGCTCCGGGAAGAACATAAATCGCAGAGATGGTACGCAGAGGTTTTACAGTTTTGCATCATTTCTTCAGCAGTTAAATGGATTTAATCTGTGTTCCCTAAATAACAGGAAGATGTCAAGCGTGTGTCTATTAGCTTGCTTGACTTGTCCCATTTGCAAGCTTCAGTGATTGTCCCTTACAAAACACCAAAGGGGCACAGCAAACCCATGAAGGGGTCACAATCCTACAGAATGAGCTTCACAGTAACTTGCGCTTCACGAAGATGTAAATTCAGAGCAACTTACCCGACTCAGGGCAACAAAGATGATAAAGTTTGCAAGGAGCTGAGATCACTTAATACTTCAGGGAAATTCAGGATGCAGCCGCTGCTCTAGTCTGTAAATTGGACTGCACTGACATTACAATCAACTGTTACTGACAAAGCTCGCGAGAGTTGCCAGCAGTAACTTGATCTAGAGGCAGCCAATCTTTACTTCTGACATATGTTCAGAGGCTAACGGTATGAATGAAATAAAGATTCATTTACAAAAGAATTACCGGATTCACGCTTTAGGATTGTAGGCACTTGTCTAAGAGGGTAGGAAAAACACAGAAATGCCTTTGATTAAAGGAAACTCAAATTTAACAGAAAATGCAGCAGGTTTTTTTTTTGTTTTTGTTTTTGTTTTTTTAACATTATCAGAACTGTCTATCTCTTTTATCAGAGCTCTTTATCTCTTTTATAAAATATAGGTTTACATTATGTTTGCTTTAAGATTTAAAGGGGTACATATTGTTCCAAAGAACACTATTATTGAAATCCTTTGTTGCTTCAATCTGTGCCAATCATGTGTTTACAGAGGTTAGTAAAACAGAAAATGGGAAAGAAAATAATTGCTCTAGAAATAAAGTCATCCAAATGAAAAAAAAAATTAGTTATATTAACTAATGAATGAATGTCTCTGATAGGGATCTCTTCCCAATTCCCTCCCCAACAGTTAAGTAACCCAAATGCCAGCATTGGTAATTACCTGTTTAAAGGGGCCTGCAAACAGCAAAGTGTAATGAGAAGTCACACTTTTGTGGCCAAGACAAGGAACATAAAATGAACAGTTTTCATCCAACTCAGTGTAGATTAGCCAGCCAGCACTGTGATAGAATTCCAGGAAGTATTTATGTCTTTCTGGTGTATCTTTCTTAAAATAGCTATTGATGCAGGGGAGTATTTAATATCTAATTCTCAGGGAAGTTACATTCTCCATCGCAATGCTGATAGTGTCACTTTTAAGTCTCTTAATGAGTTCACTAGCATACTAATCAGTAGGCATGAGTTGTAGGTGAGCCCACTTTTTCATTAGTACCTTATAACTTCAAACACAGATACAAAAATTCTTCTAATCTGATTCCACCTTATGGTAGTTACTATAATGGATTGTTGTTGTTGTTGTTGTTGTTTGCCGTCGCGTCTACCCCGACTCATAGCAACCCCTCTTTGGGTTTCCGAGGCAGTATCACTATGGAAGTAGGATTGCCCAACCTTCCTTCCGAGGAGTGGCTAGTGGGTTTGAACCTCCAGCCTTCTGGTGAGCGGTTAAGTGCTTTAGGCACTATGCTACCAGAGCTCCTACTATAATGGATAATGTACCTAAATTATTTTATTTTATTCCAAGAGATATATGAGTATTAACCACAATTTGAAGATGAGGAAACTAAGGTTTATAAACATAAAAACTCAATATGTATCTTACAATCAGTAGTTGTTAGAATCAGAATTTTGACTAATTCAGGTGAACCATCTCCAAGATAGTAGTCCATTTCATAATTATTTGCAATGAAATTATGTTCTGGTTACCTAGTGGCACTCTGACAAGAATATAATACTACAAATGGAATGGCCTTAACAAACAGGAGTCATTTTCTTACAGTTTGGAGGCTTTAAGTCCAAGTTCAAAGTGCCAGGTTCTAGGGGCTGGGTGAAAGAGAGCCCCTCAACCTTGGGGTCCAACTCTGCCTCCTGCTCCCGGCCCACTGGAGATAGAGGCATTTCTTCACTCAGACAGCTGCTGGCTGCTGAGGCTGAGAAGCCCAAGGTTGAAAAGTAAAAAGGCACAGTCCTGATGTTACCAAACCACATAGCAGGACATTAAGTCAAGTCCATTTTAAGTCCCAAGGTGGGCAGTACATGGCAAGGCTGCTGAACAATGACACAGCTACATGCAGAGTCCAAGTGTGCCATATGCTAGAGACCATTCTCCAAGGCTTCTGCTTATATACAGGAAGCAGACCCATTCCCAAAGGCAGCTATTCAGCTGCTTCCAGTAGATTCCACCATGGAGTTGGATTAGCAGTCTCATCATGGGGAATACTACATCCAGCTGCCCAGCCACTCAACCAGGCCCAGCCAAGTTGACACACAAACTTACTATCACAAATTAGAATATAGTTTTTATAATGACAACCCAATTACAAAAGATTCACAGATTATATGGTCTGTCTACCTAAGATAGTCCATGGATGCTTTTTTAAAAAGGGCACACTGGCAACAATGTTAATAAAGTAAAGGTTTTTTTTGTTTTTTTTTTTTCATCATTTAATATTTCTGGAGATTTATATGAAGGAAAGCCCATTAGTTTAATATATACGATTTATTTTCCAAATGTCAAACTTGTCTCCAATAAAAATCCACTGCACTTTTTGTTCTTTATGCCAGAAGCTAGTTGACCTCATTCTCAAATTCTACATTTTTCAAGTTAGAAAATTCGACAGAAAAAGTTTTTCAGGCCGCTGACATCAATTCACCATATCAGTTGTATTATAGATACACACACATACATACACAAATAAAAATGTATCATACATACACTGAAAAAAGTATCATATACACACATAATTTTCTTTTTATGCTTATACATGATCCTAAACAATAAAATAATCTGTAACACTGAATACCGTGCAACCCTAAAGAATAACATAGAATCTGTAAAATATCACATAATGTGGATGATCTTGGAGGACATTATACTGAGTGAAATAAGTCAATCACAGAAGGACATACATAGTATTAGTTCATTATTATAAAAAGTCAAGGAAAGGCTTTTATATGGAAGGAAACTTCCCTTGTTGTTTACCAGGGGTGAAAGGGGAGGGGAGGGAACACTGAAAAAAAATGCATTGACCCGTGTCACTTTAGTTTTGTGTATTTCACTATACATAAATTATATTTCAATGAAATGTATTGGAAAAATAATCTGTAACAAATGTATTTTTATTTTTAACATATGTTATTTAAATGGGTTTTTTAGGAACATCAACTGTTTAAAAAATCTGATCCTTACTCCTCTGCTCAGTGTTTTTGCTTCAGTGAACTTCCTTTATTTTCTGCCCCTTCGGTTCATTTCTTCTCTTGATATCCAAGCTATGTCATATCTTTTGATACATTATTTCAGCACATTCTTAAAATATGTCTCCTTCCCATTTTATCTGAGTTCCTTCCTTTGCTGCACAACATGTAGCAGCTGCTTCATTTCTGTTTTGTCATCCTTTTCTCACGCATATCCAATGAGACAAGTAAGTAACACGCAAGAGCCTGGATTCAGGGTTCATGAGCAAGTGGTATTCCACTACCTCATAGTCATGGTGTTTAAAAATCATGTCATTATACATTGTGTATGCCTTGTAAGTGACACTGCTGAAATACCACAGAACATTCCACACAGTATTAAGGGTGTTCAGATTCAGTAACCATATATGCTGAAATTTGGGCAGGACAACCATTTTGGTCTTGACTAGGCTATTTTTTGTTTGGCCAGTCATGGTGACTTTCTGCTCTTAAGGTTTTATTTTGTCAATTACCAGTGAGCTGGTTGTTTTGTAGATAGCAATACTCAAGGAAACAATGTGGGAAACGTTAATCTCAGACATTAAGTTTTTCTTATGTGTATTAATTCCACAAAAGTGTGCTGATCTTTATTAATGCTTTTGGTTTTATTACAAAAGCAATGCATACTTATGAATAAAATATGAAATACAAATAAAATAATATTTTTATACTTTACATACCACAATTGAAGGAAAAGATCATTTGGTGTATTACATTCTTTTAAATTAAGTGCATGTAGGTAAACATAGTTATGTAAAATAATAGTAATATTGCTTGTTATACTTTTGTTTCCTGCTTTTTTGTTTATGTTGCTGTTGTTATGTGTTGTTGAGTCAGATCCAACTCATAGAGACCTCTCCTTGGGTTTCTGAAGCAGTATCACTACAGAAGTAGATTGTTCAACCTTCCTTCTGAGGAAGCCTTCTGGGGGTCAAGAGCCTTAGGCACTATGCTACTTTTTATTTAAATATTTCAAAGATAGGGATATTTCACCATATGTGCATGCTATACTTTATTACAACATTTTAAATTATTTTATAATAATAATAATGTGGTAAGCGCATTGAATTTATTAACAACTCAAAACCCCTTCAATATGGCTACATTATTTGGTTGAATACAGTTAATTTACTTTTGCTTGTATTCCATCTTATTTTTCCCCTTATTTTTTTTTCCTGATATTTAATGTGTAGTATATCACTATGTTTCAAAACATTAAAACTGTAGGGAAAAAATATACTCAGAGAAATGTAACTTTAATTCCTTTTACACATTACCCACATATCCTCAGGCATCCAAACTTCCTAGCTGATTCTTCCTCTGAGTGTTTCTTTCCCTTTTTTGTAAAAAACAAGTATATGCACATATGTTTTCTTATTCCATCTTATTTCTTACACAAAGGTAGTATTTATCAAGAGATTCCTAAGTCAGAAACAAAAGACTTTTTTTATTCCCAATGATGGTAGCACACAGAATATTAGCATTTCTTGCACATGTTCCTTGAGCCCAAATTCCGAAAG
Source organism: Orycteropus afer afer (assembly GCF_000298275.1). Taxonomy (NCBI): domain Eukaryota; kingdom Metazoa; phylum Chordata; class Mammalia; order Tubulidentata; family Orycteropodidae; genus Orycteropus; species Orycteropus afer. The sequence goes on along the minus strand of NW_006921807.1, from coordinate 2,752,163 downwards.
GTAATGTAAAGAGAGGCAAGTGACATATGCATACACTATGAACTGCGTGACAACAACAAATGCAATGTACTGGATCTGACTCCTAGCGACCCCTCCTTGGGTTTCCAAGGCAGTATCACTATGGAAGTAGATTGCCCAACCTTCTTTTCAAGGAGTGGGTGGTGGGTTTGAACCACTAGCCTTCTGGTTCACAGTTATATGCCTTAGGCACTATGCCACCAGAGTTGCTGAACTGCATGACAAGGGGAAAAAAAAAAAAACCTCTGAGTTTAAGAAACCCAAATATTTTATAAGGGGCAGTATATATCTCTTCCTTTTGCTTTAAAAGGTGTTAATAACTCTATCCATCAAGGCTTCAGGCAAGCCTGACCTTTTTTTCTTTCTTTTTTCTTCAGAATGAGGCAATTTCTCTAACTTCCAAAGCTCAAAAGATAATATAGAACAAAGTGCGTAAGGACCTCTGATCACGTGATGTGCAGAAACATGAGTGCCATCGAGAATGTTGCCCTATCCATTTCCACACTGTTTTGGGTGAATTTTCCCAAGAGTAAGTCACTCTGTCAGATCCTCTGATTAATCTGACAGACAGAAGCTGGAACTTACCTATTTTCATTTGTTCCAATCAGCATTCAAATAAGGTTACTAGCAACAAGATTCAAAGAAAACAATGTGGCCAAACTACTGCATTGGCCTCAAATGTACTAACTAGTCTTGTTGACCAACCATTTGAATAAGTTACAACTATGATATTAAACCTTCTGGGTCTACTTTAGAAAGGCAGGGTGTTACTCCTAGTCCTGTATTTCCTTACCCAGTTGATTCAAAGCATTAATCCAGGTATAGCAGGATGTATTAGCAATTGTAGACTACACCTTGGCTCACAAGGAGGAAGTGTAGGGTGATTTGGTCATATACAACAAGCCTGACCAATAAGTTGAGGCTTACTCAAATACAGGAATGAATTGATATAATTGATGCTTTAGCAATAGGGAGGAATACATGTTTATATCGCCCTCGCTAACTGGATGATTCTCATTGTAGGGATAACTACCTATGTGGTTTATATAAATAACAAATCTTTAAATCATTTGGGGGAATGCCTTCAAATAATCAAAGGAAGCCTTATCGCTGCAGTCACCTAAGGGCTATAAAATCTATCTTGGTCAATCCACAAGCACTTAAAGAGCTCTTACAATCACCCTTATGACACAATACCTCATGCTCTCAAGAATCCCAAAGATAGAGTGATTAGGCATTTGAAAGCCATGCTTGAGAGTCACAGACCTTCTATATGTAATCAACCTGTCCACGTTATTTTTAAAACCAAGTGCACGGGTTGCAGTAAGAAGTTTTGACACCTGTCAAATGCATGGCCTTACACTGAAACTGTACCGACAGCATATACCCCAGGGGAGGCAGACTCCCTTGTCTAATGTTTTAGCTATTAATTATGTTAGAGGTATATAAGTAACTATATAGTTAAATGCTTCCAAGATCTAATTATAAATCCCAGAAAAGAGGTAGTTTTTTTCTTTTCTTTGACTCCATCAGACCTGACCACAAGACTGTCATGCAACTTGAGCCCACTTTATCAAGAAGTGTTCCTTTTCTTCTCTTCCCCTTTTCCTCAACTCATGGACCCCTCTGGGTTCCTTTCTATCCCAGTACCTAAGCATTGTTTTGTTTCCCATGGCCCACTTTGTTCCTTCACCTCTGATGTATTAAGGAATGATGCATGCATAGAAGAGATGCCCGTGTCAACTTACCAGGGTATGAAGGAGCTTGTCAGGGAGAATAGATAAAAGTTAAAGACCCCGAGCAATATAGGCAGCCACCCTAAAGAGCAAAAGTGCTGAAGATGTAGAGGCATAATAAAGACTTTTAGGAAGGTATGCTATTTGAGGTAAGGCTTGAATCCATCCTAAGAATCTCTAAATTCTTTAGTAGAGACCAACATTACTTTCAATGAGTCTGGAACAGAGGGTATGTGTGTGTGTGCATGCATGTGTCTGTGTGCACTCATGCATAAAAGAGAAATAGTACAATAAGGAGGAGAGCTGAGCCTGCAACAAGAAAAAAAAGGCAAAAAATTACTTAGTGTGTGTGATAGTTGGAGCTGTGTGTCAACTTGGCTGGACCACAATTCTGTGTGGTTTAAGCAATTGTGATGTGGGTTGTTCCCATGATGGGATCAGATGTATATGTTTTGAGCAGCCAATCACTGAAAGGGAGTTTCTCTAGGGGGCCGGCCTGCTTCCAGTATATTTATGGACATCCTGGAAAAGAGACCCTCTTCTGTGGATTGGGATTCTGTTGTGCTGCCTACAGCTGTCTGTAAGTGAGCAATCCACCATTCGTCCTGGAGATCTTGGATTCATCATTCGTTGGAGTCAACAGCCAGTATACTGCCTGCCAACCTTGAGCTCCTCAGCCCCTGCATCTGCATGAGTCAGGAAAAGCCTCCAGCTCAATGTTTGATCCAAGAACTTTGGACTTGCCAGCTTCTATAAGTGTGTGAGCTATTTTCCTAAGATGAATTTCTCTTTCTCTCTCTCTATAAGCTTTACTGGTTTTACTTCTCTAGAGAACTCAGTCTACCACAATGTAAAATAAAATTCTTGGGCTACTGTGGATCACAAAGTTTGAATTGCAGCCATTTATGGGAATGGTGTAGGATCAGACAGCTTTTCATTCTATTATACTTGGGGCCACCATGAATCAGGAGTGACTTGACTACAACTAAAATTAACAATCATCTTTGTGGGGTGGAAAATTGTAATATTTCACTTTCTTTTTCTATTGCTATACTTTGAACTGGACAGCTTTTACTCCTCCTGTTCTCTAAAATAGTTATTATAAGATATAAATGAATTGTTTCACTAATTTGGAATAATTATGTAAACATAATTTTAAAATTTCCCTAGTATGTAGATAACCTGTTTAAAGAAAAAGAATAAACTTCTTATAAGATATAATGATCATGCTAACAGCACTTTTTAAGGTCATCAATGGCTTCTAACACAAGAGGAGTTAACAATGAACCACCTGACACACTTCCCCCAGCAGCGGCTCACCCGCACGCAGGTCCAGGGTCATCTTCCCCCACCTTCTTTCTTTCCTTCACAATTGTCTATCTTCTATATCTTTTTCCCTTTATCCCCTTTGCTGCATTTCCAGATACCACTCTTCCTACTGGTTCTTTGAAACATTATTTTTATTCAGAATGATATCATAAATGCTAGCATTTAAATCTTTTTTTTTTTTTTTTAATATGGAAAGAAAAAGAAATAAAGACAAAAGCCACAGGGCAGGAATGGTGAAACACAGAGATTCATTTCAATTTTTTAAACTGAATAAGGAATGTAGTTCCAAATAAGTTGACATTTAGCTAAGTAGTGGATTGTTGGTGTATTACTCTAGTTACTAAATATAACCAAACAAATAATAATCCATCTTGCTGAGTCTTAGTACAATCTGTATCTTAACATTGTTTCTCAATCTGTTCATGTTTGGTGATCACACTCACATTATGATTTTATAATGCAATGGAAATTTACTGATATTCCTAAATTCATAGAAGATTATCCTGATAGCCATGAGGAAACTTCATGTCAACATACTTCCAAGTGATGATTTTGTCTTTAGTTACCTCCTTCAGTCCATCAGATGGGACTTCAGCTATTCTCTGTGTAATCATTATTCATATTTCTATTGTGTTTACAATCAACATTGACATTGCTGTTGTTGCTGTGGTTATGTGTCATTGAATCAGATCCAACTCATAGTGACAGACAAATTGGTGTCATAAGTTATAATAAGTATCATTTGATTTATCAGTTTACAGACTATTCTGTTCCAAAATCCTACCATGTATAATTTATGTTATGCAGAAATTGTTAAAACTATGGTGTCTATGGGAACTCTAGTAGCATAATGCTTAAGGCACTCGACTGCTAATCAGAATGCTGGCGGTTCAAACCCACCAGCCACTCCTTGGAAGGAAAATGGGGCAATATACTTCCATGGTGATATCACCTTGGAAACCCAAGGAGGGGTAGCTATGAGTCGGGTTGGACTCCACAGCACATAACAACAACAACAATGGTGCCTGTAACTCTACCTCAATGGACATTAAAAAAAAAAAAGCATGAAGAAAGAGCATGCATTTCTGACTTGCTAGCTTCATTGAATTTTAGGGAAAAAATAAAAAAATCACCTGAGGTAATATATGGGAAAGCTTGTTATAAATTATAATTTAAATTTAAAGTTTTATTTTTACAGCATTTTACTACATATACTATCTTTTTTTTTTTTTTTCTTATAATGACACTGCATGCTGTAAGGAAATTGATATAACTAGTTTGTTTACAGAAGAGCTAAGACAAAAATCTAGTCTTCTGACATCCATCCATCTTGATATTTTGGCATTAATGTAAGAGTTTTATTCTACTAGAACTATTTCTTTAGTACTTTAGGTGAATAAGAAAATTTTTAATTCATTCATTTGATGTTCTTACATCAGGCTAGGGCTTGATTTTTTTATTCTCCTAAGCTTTAGAAGAAGGCATATCATTTGTTCCACATGAGGTGAGAAGCCAGAAGTGAGATTCCTCAATTAAAATGACAATTAGAATGAATATGCCTTCACTGAAGAATATGCTGCATAAACCTGATGCACTGGCCTGAAAAAGAAACAAGTAATTATATCAGAAACCTGAACAATGGGTAGGGAAATAAATTTCTTATGGGGAGGAACATGGCAAATTTTTCCCACAAATACATGTGCAATTTGAATTGATGTTTCTCATATGTTGTAATCTAAAGCTGAGGAATATTTTTGTGGTGCAGTGAATTACTTAGTATTGCTCTTCTAGCCATGGCTTTTGTGACTTCCACCAGATGAGTGGATGGAAATATGTAAATGTGAAGTGCTTGTGGCTTACCAAGTGGATTGTATAGCTTGTTTGTAAAAACTAAGGTACCTGGCACCGTTGTGGGGATCGAACCATGGAAATAAGGTGCATGGAAACTTAAGGTGGGAGTTGATCAGTTTTGTCATTCAGCTAAGGTTAAAATGAGTCCTCATAGAGGCAGAGGTGATATCTCCCTAACACCAAGATAAAGAAGAGCCAAGAGTGGAGCACATCATTCAACCCAAGATCCCTGTACTGTGATGACAGCAGAGAGACCAGCAAAGAGACGGCATGAGCAGAGGCAACAGAACCAAGAGACTGGCATAATATAATGTGTCAGGCTTGCTGGCCTATGGAGTGGGAAAGCTGAGTGCCTCTGGGTAGGAGGCTTGCTGGTTGAGTGAGGTGTACATATAGGCAGAGCTGAAAAAGCTTTGTAACACTTGTCAGAGCAGGGCAGAGGCCAGGCTGAGAGGCCAAGGGCCAAAGAGAGGTGTGCCTATGGGCATAGCAGAGGGGAGGCTATCCTGATTGAAGAATTTTATCCTGAGCATTCCTGTACCTGAAATATACCCTATGACTGCCCTAATAAACCCTGTAATGGTGTGTATTGCCTATGACCTCTGTATGGCTCTTGCAAAGAATGATCAAACTCAGTAGAGAAGTAGTGAGTGCTGTGGGAGGGAGTGCTAGTGGTGTCAGAATTGGTTAAAATGCTGCAGGGTTAAAATGTCTGTCCTCATAGGAAGAAAGCTTGGGCTGCTGATGGTGATTCTCTTTCCCCACCTGAAGTTAGAGGTGAGAGGATGCTGCCTCTATGCCCCTTTTACAATCATAAAAACTGGCCTCTCACCAATGCAATCCTGGGAGCATTCTATAGAGAATAAATAAATAAATAAACACAAAACTCAAAATCACTTTGAAAGAACACTCTATTAATCCAATGTACACAGAAATCATATTTGAAGGAAACACAACATCAGAAGGAAATGTGGCAAAGGTGAAATCCCTCATTTGTGGAAGAAATAATTATGATGAAAAACTATTATGACCAAAACCCATTACATCAGAATTAGAATTCCAACGAAAAACTTGAAATAATAGAAGATTCTGATAAAATATAAACGATGTATGCCAAAAAATAGATAAGTAACTGTAACAAAATAAACCATGATAAAAATTTTAAAAAAATGCAGATTAAAAAAAAAAAAAAGAAAGAAAGAAAACAACCAATGTGTTTGCAACAAAGAAGCATAATATTAAAATGAAATACTAAATGATTGGGAGCTCTGGTGGCATAGTGCCTAAGGCATTTGACTGCTAACCAGAAGGCTGGCAGTTCAAACCCACCTCAGAAGGAAGACTGGGCAATCTGCTTCCATAGAGATACTGCCTCAGAACCCAAGGAAGGGTTACTATGAGTTGGAATCAGTTAATTATTGGGTTAAACAGAAAATTAAACACAAAAAGAATTAGTGAACTGAAAGACAGATATAAAGAAATTAAGCAGAATATAGCAACAAAGGAACAAGATAGGATATTTAAAAATGTGTAAACATATTGAGGCTTTAATTCAAGTTGTGACTTAAATACCAGCGGAATTCCAGAAGGAGACAACTTAACAGAAGGAAGCAGAACTCAGTGATAACTTTCCAGAGTTAATGAATTTCATAAATTTTCATTTTGAAGAGGGAAACTGTATCCTAAGTCCAAAGTGAAAAATAAAAATATACAATTATACATAATGAGACAACAATTAGGCTAATAGTGGCATTCTCATCAGTAAAAAGAAAACAATCAGTTATTCAAATATGTAGAGTGACAGTTTAGGTGTCTGCATCCAGCTAAATTTCAAGAAAGAAATAAATTAATAATGTTAATTACAAATTGTGAATTCTGGTTTTTAGTTCAAATATATATATATATATATATATATATATATTTATTTATTTATTTATTTATATGTTGTTGATGTTATGTGCCGTCAAGTTGGCCCCGACTCATAGTGACCCCTCCTTGGGTTTCCAAGGTGGTATCACTACGGAAGTAGATTGCCCAACCTTCCTTCTGAGGAGTGGCTGGTGGGTGTATATATATATATGCTTATTAACAGCTACTGCAGGAGACAGAAAATGAAGATCAGCCAAGGCAGACACTAAATTTTGCTGTAAAGTATGTCTATGGGTGGAGAACGAAGTACTTATGTGGGCATGGGGAAATAATGATGGCATTAATCAGTAAGTTTATCTATATATTTTTTTAAAGTTACTTCTGAAATGATAAGTATCATTTATGACCTATCCCTATCTTTTATGCTAGATATATCTTAGGATTTTTACAAGTTTCTAAAACATATTTCACAGCCAAAGAAGTTTAATTTATGATGCCAAAGGATAATTTGTAGAGAGAAGCAATAGATATCAATGGATTCATACAATAAAGAAACTCAGTATTTATTTTAAGGCTTAAAAAAAAGAAAAGAAAACCTCACTCAAGTCGAATCTGACTCGTAGTTACCCCTGCATGGATTTCTGAGGCGATAACACTACGGAAGTAGATTGCCCAGCCTTCCTTCTGAGGAGTGGCTGGTGAGTTTGAACCTCCAGCCTTCTGGTTAGCAGTCAAGTGCCTTAGGCACTACGGTACCAGAGCTCCTTTATGGCTCATAGTCAAGTTTAATCAATATGGTGATAATGAAAGCATCTACATTAAAGGGATGTTGAGATGATTTAAAAAGCTACAATAGAAAAAAAATTCTGGAAACATCAGATTGCTTTTCATGTTTCCATTTTACAGATAGGGATTTTTTGTCACAAGGGTAATTTTGCTCAAGTTCACAGAGTCAGTAAACAAGAGACATGGGATTTGAACATAGGCAATTGAGATCAAAAGCTGATGTTCCTAATTTTTATTCCAAACTGTTTTTTCTAAGAGGGAAAGGTAACTACCTTGCTAAAGAGAACCTAACGTAGTGCCTAAGGCATTTGACTGCTAACCAGAAGGCTAGTGGTTCAAACCCACCAGCCATTCCTCTGAAGGAAGATTGGGCAATCTCCTTCCTAAGAAGGAGATTCTGCTGTGAGTCGGATCATCTTGGAGGCAGTGAGAGTAAGAAAGAGAACCTAGTATTGCTAATATACACTTTTCTTCCAAAGAAGAAGTTCACATAATTTTTTTTTTTCCTTAGGGTCATATAAAGCTCTTTTCTGGGGAAAAATATTTTACACCTTATACAAACCAAACTCACGGCTGTGGAGTCAGATTCATCTCATAGAGACCCCTCCTTGGGTTTCTGAGGCAGTATCACTACAGAAATAGATTGCCCAACCTGCCTTCAGAGGAGTGGCTGGTGGGGTTGAACCACCAGCCTTCTGGTTAGCAGTCAAATGTCTTAAGCATCTTTGGTAAAAAGTATTACATAAAAAAAAAAAAAAAAAAAAAAAAAAATTGAGGTCATCGAGCCCAAAGGAAGTAGTAAGTTATAAAACGCTCATGTGAATGAACAAATAAAACGATGATAGAATGTGGTACAGTGTCAAAGTTAGAACTTACTGCAAACTCTGCTGTACTAATATTAAATTGGACTAAATTAAGAGATTTGAAAAACTACAGTTGAAATGCTAGACAATAATAACATGGAATTTGAGAGGTAGTTGATGAGAGTTAAAATTAATTATAGTCTATGTATTGCTCTGGAGGAGGGTAGAGAGAGAAATTTCTTAGAGAGTGTATCAAGTTTAGAAGGTTAGAATTCAAAAGTGATTATAAGTGAATACACTGTATTACCTCTAAATGGCTAGATTGAATAATAAAGGAAGAAAGAACACTCAAATAATCCAATGTAAAGTGGAAACAGAAGGAAAAAGAGAAGTAAATAAAACACAAAATTAGGGGACAGAATTATCACAAATACATTAAAAAGTTCAAAAAACAGTAAGATCAAACTGAATCTATTTAAATCAAATGGATAAAATAACATTAAAATTACAGATTTAACTGAATGAAAAAAAAATCCTTATGCTATTTAAAAGAGATGCTCCCAAGAATTGAAAGACATAGAAATTATAAAAAAAAAATAGTATTTAAGAAGTCATACCAGACAAATCCTGGTTGAAATAGGGCTAGGTAACAGCAGATATTAGGACAAAATTAGTATTAGGAATATACATTAATTAGAAACTATTTGTTTTCGGGTGTTCTCAAGTAAGTTCTGACTCATAGCAACCCTGTGTACAACAGAACAAAACGCTGCCCAATCTTGCACCATCTTCACACTGTTGCTATGCTTCAGCCAATCCTTGCAGCCAGTGTGCCAATCCATTTTGGTGAGGATCTTCTCCTTTTTTGCTGATAGTCCACTTTTTCTAAGGAGCTCTAGTGGTGTAGTGCCTAAGGCATTTGACTGCCAACCAGAAGGCTGGCGGTTCAAACATACCAGCCACTCCTTGGAAGGAAGATTGGGCAATCTGCTTCCATAGTGGTATCACCTTGGAAACCCAAGGCAGGGTCTCTATGAGTTGAATGGACTTGAGGGCAGTAAGTTAGGTTTGGTTTGGTCTACTTTTTTCAAGCATGATATTCCATCTGATAATACGACCAAAGTACCAGAGATTAAGTCTGGCAATTATCACTTCTAAGAAACATTCCGGCTGTACTTACACCAAGACATATTTGTTCATTCTTCTGCCAGTCCTTGGTATATTCAACATTATTTGTCAGCATCACAGTTCAAATGCATCAATTGTTCTTCAGTCTTCATTATCCATTGTTCAGCTTTCATATGCATATGAGGAGATTGAAAGTACCTTGACTTGGGTCAGGTGTACCTTATTCTTCAAAGTGACATCTTTCCTCTTTAGCACTTTAAAGAGGTATTTTGTAGCAGATTTACCCAGTGTAGTGTGACATTTGATTTCTTAAGCAAAATTTTACTTATGTGTGATATTACATATGCTTCCATCTTTCAACATTCAGTTGGATCACCATTCTCTGGGATGAGCACAGATATGGATATCTTCCAGTAGATTGACGAGGTAGCTGTCTTCCAAATTTCTTGGCAGAAAAGAGCAAGCACCTCCAGTGTGGTATCTATTTATTGATATCTCACTGGTTATTACATCAGCTCCTGGTGCCCCCCCCCCTTTTTGTCAATGTCCTCAGTGCATCTTGGACTTCTTCCTTTCATACCATCCATTTTTGAGCATATGCCACCTTCTGAAATGGTTAACATTGACCAATTCTTTTTGGTACAGTGAGTCTATTCAACCCATCTTCTTTTGATGCTTCCCACATTGTCTCATATTTTGCCTACAGAATCCAGTTTTGCAACTTGAGGCTTGCAGCCAAAGGCACCAGAAACTTAAGTTGTAAAAATATAAAGCAAGCACTTGTAAAGCTATAAGCTGAGTAATGTTTTTAAATATTAATTTTTGTGCATCTTTCTGAGAAATTGACCCACTAAAAATTAAAAAAAGAGAAATACAGATTATTTTTAAAAGCATAGTAGTCAAGTTTGACCTAATAGAAACATATCAAAACTTCAGGTACTTGAAGTAGAGAAGAACAGGGACATATTCAACAATTCAATACTTACTTGGTCACAAAGTAAGACATAGTAAACAACAAATAATTATTAATGCCAACTACATTCCTATGTAGATCCAAGAGTTCTACCAAGAGCCTATGCACAACAGAATGAAAATGCTGCCTGGTCCTGCACCAGCCTCACAATCCTTGTTATACCCGAGCCCATCATGGCAGCCACTGGGTCAATCCATCTCTTTGAGGGCCCTCTCCTTTTTAATTAACCCTCCACTTTACCTAGCATGATATCTTTTTCCAGGGAATGATCCCTTCTGACAGCATGACCAAAGTAGGTAGTAGTACCCTCCTGGTCTATGTACAGATCCGATCCCTCATGAGCATAATTAAGTGTTCTGGTATTCCCATTCTTCTCAGTGTTCTCAACTGTTGCGATGCACACAATCAAATGCTTTTGATTTTTTTTTTTTTTTTTTGGTCAATAAAACACAAGTAAACATCTCTCTGGTATTCTTTGCTTTCAGTCAAGATCCATTTGATATCTCTCATACCATGTCCTCTTCTAAATCAAGCTTTCATTTCTGGAAATTTCCTGTCAGTATTGTGCTGCAAATTTTCTTGAATTATCTTCTTTAAGATTTTACTTGCCTGTTATAGCAATGATACTGTTTGACAACTTCCACGTTCAGTGGGATCACCTTTCTTTGAAATGGGTACAAATATGGATCTCTTCCATTCAGTTGTCCAGGAAGCTGTCTTCCAAATTTCTTGACATGGATAGGTAAGTGCCTCCAGCAGGGTGTCCCTTGGTTGAAACATCTAAGTGGATATTCCATCAATTCTTGGAGCCCTGTCATCGCCAGTACAGCTTCAACTTCTTCTTTTAATACCATTGGTTCTTGATCATATGCCACCTCCTGAATTGGATGAACATGAACCATTTTTTTTTTTTTTGGTACAGTGACTCTGTGTATTCCTGCTGTATTCTTTTGATAATTCCTGCATCATTTAATATTTTGCCCATAGAATCTTTCAATATTGCAACTCAAGGCTAGAATTTTTTTTTTTTTTCTTCAGTTCTTTTAACTTGAGAAATGCCAACTGTGTTCTTCCCTTTTGGCTTTCCTACTCCATATCTTTGCACATTTCTTTATAATAATCAACTTTGTCTTCTCAAGCTGCTCTTTGAAATCTTCTGTTCAGCTCTTTTATTTTGTCGTTTCACCCATTTGCTTTAGCTACTCTCTGTTCAAAAGCAAGTTTCAGAATCTCCTCTGACACCCATTTGGTCTTTTTTTCTCCTTTCCTGTCTTTTTAATAACATTTTGCTTTCTTCCTGTATCATGTTCTTGATGTCATCCCGTAATTTGCCTGGTTTTTGATCACTGGTGTTCAATGAGTGAAATCTATTCTTTAGATGATCTCTAAATTCAGGAGGGATCTAATCAAGGTCATATTTTGGCTCTCATGGACTTGTTTTAATTGTCTTCAGCTTCTACTACAACTTGCATATAAGCAGTTGATGTTCTGTTCCATAGTCAGCTCGTGGCTTTGTTTGGGCTGAAGATACTGAGCCTTTCCATTGCCTCTTTCCACAGATTTAGTCTCTCTGATTCCTCTGTACTCCATCTGGTGAAATCGCATTTATATAGCTACTATTTATGTTGTTGAAGAAAGGTGTTTTCAATGAATAAGTTGTTGGTTTTACATAATTTTATCATGCTATCTCCAGTGCTATTTCTATCGCTAAGGCCATATTTTCCAAATACCGGTGATTCTTTTTTGTTTCCGACTTTTGCATTCCAATTTTCAGTGAAAATCAACATATCTTGATTTCATGTTCGGTCAATTCCAGACAGCAGAAGTTGGTAAAAATCTTCAATTTCTTCATCTTAGGTTTTGGTGATCAATGTGTAAATTTAAATAATAGTCATATTAACTGTTCTTCCTTGTATGCATATGTATATTATCCTACCACTGATAGCATTGTACTTCAGGATAGATTTTGAGACATTCTTTGTGAAGATGAATGTCATGCCATTCTTCTTCAATTTGCTAATCCTGGTATAGCAGATCATATGGTTGTATGATTCAATATGGCCAAAATCAGTTCATTTCAGCTTATTAATGGCTAGGATATCGATCTTTGTGCAATCTGTTTTATGTTTGACAACTTCCAATTTTCCTAGATTCCTACTATGTACACTCCAAGTTCTGATTATCAATGGATATTTCCAGCTGTTTCTTCCCATTTTGACTCATGCCAGCCACATCAGCTAATTGATGTCCAGAAAGCTTTACTCCATCCTCATTATTAAGGTTCAAGCTACTTTGAGGAGGCAGCTCTTCCTCAGTCATATTTTGAGTCCCTTTTCACCTGACAGGCTCATTTTCTGTCACTCTATTGGACAGTGTTTCAGACCACTCTGTCAGTTTGTCACACTGTGATGGCTGGTGTGTTGCTGTGAGGCTGGAGGCTGTAGCACTGGTATTTCAAATACCAGCAGGGTCACCCATGGTGGACAGGTTTCAAAGGAGCTTCCAGACTAAGACAGACTTGAAAGAAGGAAGGGGCCATCCACTTCTCAAATAATTGGCCAGTGAAAATCTTATGAAGAGCGGTGAGAAACACTGTCTGATATATTATGGGAAAACTTTATGAATAGTGATGATACTAATGGCTTTCAGTTGGCAACACTGTGTAAATGTCTTGTGGGTCTTATCCAATCAGACTAGAAAGTGGTCTCCTTATCCTAGTAGTCTCATGCTTACTTGGAACTTAGAGATATATCCTGTATGTTTATGAACATAATATATTGGTAAAATCACTTTATGGAATTATTGAGTATAGAATATACTTTAAAACACCAAAATCAAAATTCTAGGGATATTCACTAGCAAAATTCAACTATCTGCACTGGTTGATTTTTAAATAATATTCTGATACTAAAAAGACCCCAATTAGTAATGAAAAATTGTTATATAATCATAGAATGGTACAGCATATAACAGTTAGGAGTAAAGATAGACAAACATCAAAACAATAAAGTGGAAAGATAAAATCAATGTGTAAAATGACATGCTTCATTTTTTTAAATAAACAAGTATATACAATCTATGTTGTTTACTAATATTTACTTTTTGTTTGATAAAAATAATAACTGTATATTTGCTATCTTTGATGAGAGAGAGTTGTGAATGGGGAGGTTTCAATGTAACTGTAATACTGATTGAAATTGCCCATCCTTGACCTCCTCATCGTAGCCCTTAGATTATTGTAAATTATACATTTATTTGGCTATTTATTTTTTTGCTATCTCTCCTAGCCATGAACTAAAGTGAAATGAGGACAATGACCATATCTAGTTTGTAGGCCAATTATTCAACCCTAACAGTGAAGCTCTGATACTAATAAAATATTTATTAAATAAATAAAGCCTTGTATTTTACATTCTTAAATATGTATGATATTATGTTTTCTAATAATTGTATATTTGACTATTGAAAATTCTGTATATTTTGAAAATGCGTATCTATTTATTGTTAGGTGCCATTGAGTCAGTTCCTACTTACAGTGACCCTGCATATGACAGAATGAAATATTGTCCAGTCCTGAGCTATCCTAACAATGATTGCTGTGTTTGAGCCCATTGTTGTTGTTACTAGGTCAATCCATTTCGTTGAGTGTCTTACTCTTTGTTGCTGACCTTCTATTTAACCAACCTTGATGTGCTGCTCCAGGAACTATTCCCTCCTGATAACATGCCCAAAGTACATAAGATGAAGCCTCTCTATCCTAGCTTCTAAGGAGCATTCTGGCTGTACTTCTTCAAGGACAAATCTATTTGTTCTTCTGGTAAACCACTGCTATGACCCTAAGGGGCAGAGTAGAACTGTCCATAGGGTTCCCAAGGCTGTAAATCTTTACAAAAGCAGACTGCTTCATCTTTCTTCCACAGAGCCACTAGTAGGTTCAAACTACTGACCTTTTGGTTAGCAGCCAATGCTTTAACCACTGCAACCCTAGAACTCCATGTTCTTCTGATACTCCATGGTATGTTCAATATTATTCATCAATGCCATAATTTAAATGCATCCAATCTTCATCTTCTTTATTCATTGTCCATCTTTCACATTCTTGTAATGCAATTGAAAATACTATGGCTTGGGTCAGGTGAAATTTAGTCCTCAATGTGATAACTTTCTCTTTTAACACTTTAAAGAGTCTATTGAAGCAAATTTGCCCAATTCAATATGTCATATAATTTCTTCATTTCTGCTTCCATGGGTATTGGTTTTTATGTAAATGAAATGAAATCCTTGACATCTTCAATACTCTTTGCATTTATCATAATGTTCCTTATTGATCCAGCTGTGAGATTTTTGTTTTCTTGATTTTGAGGTCTAATCCAAAGACTAATCCTCAGTCTTTCATCTTTAAGGGCTTCAATTACTCTTCACTTTCAGCAAGCAATGCTGTGTAATATGCACATTACAGATTATTAATGAATCTTCCTTGAATCCTGATGCTGCACTCTTCATATAGTCCAAATTCTTAGATTACTTGCTCAGCACACAGACTGAATAAATATGGTGAAATGCTACAACCCTGATGCATACATGTCCTGATCTTAAACCAAGCACTATCCTCTTGTTCTATTTGAATGAGTGCCCTTTGATCTATGTACAGGTTGCACATGAGCAAAATTAAGTGCTCTGAAATTTCCATTCTTTACAATCTTATCCATAATTTTTTATGATCCACACAGTAGAATTCCTTTTCTTAGTTAGTGAAACACAAGTAAACATCTTTCTGGTATTCTCTGCTTTCAGCTGGGATCCATCTGACATCAGCAATGATATCTCTCATTGCATGTCTCTTCTGAATCTGGCTTGAACTTCAGACCATTCCCTGTCAATGTACTGCTACAACTGTTTTTGAATAACCTTCAGCAAATTTTCATTTGCATGTGATATTAATGATTTAATGTTCAATAATTTCACATATTGATCTCAGTTGTCTAGCTGTCTTCCAGATTTCTTGGCAAAGAAGAAGCCATGCTTCCAGCTTTTCATCTGTTTGTTGAAACATTTGAAGTGGTATTCTGTCAGTTCCTGAAGCCTTATTTTTCTCCAATGCCTTCATTGCAACTTGGACTTCTTTCTTCAACATTGGTTTTTGATCAGTTGCTACTTCCTGAAATATTTGGCCAATTCCTCTTAGTACAGTGACTGTGTGTATTCCTTCCATCTTCTTTTGATGCTTCCTTTGCTGTTTAATATTTTGCTCATAGCATCCCATAGTATTGCATCTTGAGGCTTGAGTTTTTGTCTTCAGTTGTTTCACTTGAGAAAAGCTGATTGTGTCTTCTCATTTGGTTTTCCAACTCCAGGTCTTTGCCCATTTCAATAAAATAATTTACTTTTTCTTCACAAGCTGTCCCTGAAAACCTTCTGTACAGCTCTTTATTTCACTATTTCTTTGGTTTGCTTTAGCTACACTACAACTAAGAACAAGTTTCAGATTCTCTTCTGACATCTATTTTGGTCTTTGTTTATTGTCATTTTAATTACTATTTTGCTTTCTTAATATACAATATCCTTGATATTATCTCCCCTGGTCTTCATTCATTAGTCCATTAGTCATTAGTTTTCACTCATTAGTCTATTCTTTGGTCATTAATCTATTCTTAAGAGTATCTATAACTTCAGATGGTACTTTGCTCTCATGGACTTGTTAACATTTGCTACAGCTTCAGCTTGAACTTGAATGTGAGCAATTGATGGTCTTTTCCACAATCATCCCCTGGCCCTGTTCTGACTGATGATGTTGAGTTTCTCCATCATCTCTTTCCACAGATACAGTCAATTTGAATCACATATATTCTATCCAGCAAAGTCCACATGTATAGTTACTGTTTATGTTGCTGAAAAAAGGTAGTTTTTTGGGCTTGGAAAATTCCATAATGCAATCTCTGGCATTGTCTCTATCACCAAGGCCATATTTTCCAACTACTGATCCTTCTTTGTTCTTCTTTGATCTGCTTCTTCTTTATTTCCTAAGTTTGCTTACCAATAACTGGTAATCATCAATGTATATTGATTGCCTGTTTAATTAATTTCAAAATGCAGAAGTTGATAAAAAAAATATTCAATTTGGCATTACTGAACAAAAAACCAAACTCGCTGCCCTCTAATCAATTCTGACTCATAGTGACCCCTCCTTGGGTTTCCGAGGTGGTATCATTATGGAAGTAGATCACTCAACCTTCCTTCAGAGGAGTAGCTAGCGGGTTTGAACCACCAGCTTTCTGGTCAGCAGTGAAATGCCTTAGGCACTACACCACCAGAGCTTCCTGGCATTACTGGTTAGAGGGCACATTCAAATAATAATGTCTTCTTTATAGACATATGCATATTATGCTGTAACTGGCAGTGTTGTACTTTGGGAAGTACTTGAAGTTTTCTTTTGGCAAAGAATGTGATTCCATTCCTCGTGAATTTGTCATTCCAGGCTTAGTAGACCATATGATTGCCCGATTCAAAATTGCCAATACCAGTCCATTTTAGTGCATTCATGGCTAAGATATCAATATTCAGGCATCCCATTTCATTTTTGATGACTTCTAATTTTTCTAAAGTCATACTTCATATATTCCACGTTCCAATTATTTTTTCCATTTTGAATCATGCCACATCATCAAATAAAGGTCCCAATATCTTTATTGTATCCACTTCATTAAGGTTGACTCTGCTTTGAGGAGGCAGCTCTTCCCCCCATCATATTTTGAATGCCTTTTTCCCTGAGGGTGTCATCTTCTGGGACTGTACTAAACTACTATTCATATTTGAGTGACCAATTATTTCAGGAGTAGAACACAATGTCTTTCTTTCCACTCTGTCTTAGTCTGGAAGCTCCAGTGAAATCTGTTCACCATTGGTGACTCTATTGGTATTTGAAATACCTGTGACATATCTTCCAACATCACAGCAACATAGAAGAAACCACATTGTGACAAACTGACGAATAAGTAGTGAAACATTTATTTCAACATTAGAAGTATACATTTGTATGCTTTAAGCCTATCAGTTCCTATCAAGTTGATTCTGATTCATGGTGACCCTGTGTGTCAGAGGGGGCTCCATGGGGTTTTTAGTGGCTGATTTTTCGGAAGTAGATTGTTAGGCATTTCTTCCAAGATACCTCTAGATGGACTGGAGCCTTCAACTTTTGGGTTAGCAATTGAGTACCTTAACAATTTGCACCTACCACAGACTCTTTTGTATGGTTTAGATATTCTTAAAGACTAATTTTCATCTTTATTTCAGGTAATATTTAATCTTTATTTTCTTCTATTGTACTTTTCACAGTTAAAATATCTGTATATAATACTTTTCTTCTCTGCTATGAGGAAGAGAACTAATACTATAATTTTTTATAAATAATTCTCTAAGCTTATTTTGTTGAAAACTCATCATTCTCCTGATTCAGCACTTTCATTATATATAGATATGTGTGCTTGTCTACTGACTGTCAATTGTATTCCATTGATCTATGAATTGTTTTGCATACATCATACTGTTTTAATATCTGGATATGCAAAACATTTCTTTTTATTTTTTCAACCAAAGATTTTCCCTTTGTTTAATTTTCCACAGGACTTCAAATTATCTTTCCAAGCCCCTCCAAAAAAGAATCTATCAGTATGTCTATCTGTTAAGATTGGATTAAAACAGAAAAGAACAAAAACAGAAAACTCAATTAATATTAACTCCAACTTTTAAGGATTTTCTTTTTCTTATGTAACAAAGATCCTGAAGATACAAGACCAAGGGAGTGCAGTTGCTTAAGCATATATTCACGGAATCCAACTTTAATCTATTTGATTTCAATACTGTAAATGGGTAGCTCTCATTCTTATAAGATGTAGACTTGGGGCATCCATCTGTCTTCAAGTGGAAGAAAGAAGAAGCAATTAATTTATCTTCTTTGTCTTTTTATTTACCCAAGAATATCCTTCTCAGGCATTTTTCTCTTCATCTTATTGGCACAAAAGTATCACATGGACATGTGGAGCTGTAAGGGAGACTAGTAGATGACGTGTTTTAGTTTGCAACATTGCAGCCTTGAACAAAATTAGAATTCTGCTAATAAGGAAAGCAGTGAGATTGTGTAAAGTACAAAACTATCAATCTCTGCTGTGACATTTTAAAGTTTCATCAAGTCTAAATTAAGGAAACAACCTCAAGCAAAACTCACTGCCATCAAGTCAGATCCGACTCATAGTGAAATATCCTTGGGTTTCTGAGGCAGTATCACTTCAGAAATGCATTGCCCAATCTTCCTTCTGAGGAGTGGCTGGTGGATTTGAACCGCCAGTCTTCTGGTTAGCAGTCCAACGCCTTAGGCACTATGCTACCAGGGCTCCCTGAGGAAACATAGGAAATCTTAAATATGTTTTTTCATTAATTAACTGGGATTGTTGTTGTTGTTATGTGTCGTCAAGTCAGACCCGACTCATAGTGACCTCTCCTTGGGTTTCTGAAGCAGTATCACTACGGAAGTAGATTGCCCCATCTTCCTTCCAAGGAGTGGCTGGTGGGTTTGAACCGCCAGCCTTCTGGTTAGCAGTCAAGTGCCTTAGCCACTACGCTACCAGAGCTCCTTCTCTCCATTATTTAATAAAGTTATTTCATGTAAGGGTTAATGCAAAGAATAATAATAAGTTTTATATGAATCTTGTATGTTTTTTGTTATATGCTTCAATTTTTTACTAGTTGTTAGTTTGTAAGTGCAAATCACTAGAAAAATATTTCAATTGTTATTGTTAATCAAACTTTGTTTCCCGACACACACACACACACACACAAATTGAAATTATGTTCTCTTTTTTTCTTACCTGGTTTTAGGGGTATAGGACCCAGTGAGAAATGCCCCTATTTCTGTTATAATAGTCTTAAATGGAGGGTTTCTAAATACAATGAGATCAAATTATAGGACTAAACATAAACATGTCCAATACCATTCCATAATCTGTAAGAGTGCTCATAGCCCAATAAGAAATACTCTGGAAGAAAAAGGATGGGTGGTTAGTTCCATTCTATTTTCATCTTTTTGATCTGCATCAAGCCTTTTTTTAAGTTAGTGTTCTGCTCTGTTTTTAATGTTGTTAAAATATCTAAATAGGCCAGAAATAAGTGATCAGAGAAGGAAGAGAGGACATGCTTTCAGAGTACATACTTTATCATTCCTTGGTGTTAGTTTCCTTATGTTACTTTCTTGTACTGGAGTTTATAGAAGTATGGAGTATCATGTTGTTTATCTTTATATTCACAGCACATTGAAAGATGTCCTGGCAAGTAATAGATATTCTACACAAATTTGATAGTCTCTCAAATGTATTAATGAACGTATAAAACATGTGGATCATTTTTGTTTAAACTCTTAAATGTACAATGGGCCTCTGTTTCATAGAGTTTCACTGTTAAGAGAGAGAAAGCACACTTTCCTTTTCTTAAGAACAGCTTCCCATATTTGAGAATATCTTTTGAAGCCTTTCATCTGTTATAGGTGGCAATGTACCACAGGGATTTGTCAGTACCTGTTTCTAAGCTTTATTCCAGCTGTATACACACATTGAATCCCTTTATTTGCACATTAGACATGTCTCTTTTGTCTAAGGAATGCAATAGAAGATCTGGAATATCAAATTCAGGAAGATGTTCTTCAGCTAGTTACACACATTGCCAAGAAATATATTGTTGATTGTGGTAGTCATGGGATATAATGGCAAAGAGCCTTTGTGAAATATGTGGTTGCACTGTGGTTATAACTCTTGTGAATTAATAATCTTAACTGTGATCAACACCTTACTGTTCTTGTTGGGGAGGTTTTGTGTAAAATATCAGCATCCATGCTTAACAAAGGTTGGTGATTTATGATTTTTTTAAAAAAAACAATTCAAATATTTTGAGTGGTACTTTTTTTTTAATCAGAATTTAAGACTTCCTTGAATTTTAAAATATTTAATTGGGATTCATCTTTCTAAAATAGCAGACCTTCATCAGTATATATATATATATATATATATATATATATATTTGAATACTCCAAGTTGATACCTATTTTTACTGCATAATTGTAGTAGCTCTGCCTTTTAATCTCAGAATTAAATGAAAAATTATATAGGCCTCTACTGATAGTTGAAAATGAGTCAAAGAGAAATGTGATAACAGATGTCTAAGTGATAAAGCAGAAATGTGAACTCAGAGTTTTTAGTTATATCTTTTTTAAGTAGTAATATAACTGTTAATGACTTGTGTGTATTCAATCCAAGAAAATAATAGTATTTTTCACTATAAGGATAGTGACACTACAGACAAGCAAAATCTTTAAAATCTCATTGGAGTGATTACTTTTTATCATACTTTTTTTCCCCATTGGAAAATATGGTTTGCTTTTATTTTTATTATTTGCCATTAGAATAAAGCAGTCCATGGTATTGACCTGATATAGCAGGAATTATTGACTGTGGAATCTGGACTGCATCGTGATGAACATAAACCCTACTTGCCACTCACACTTCACCTTACAGTGTTGCAGCTGTGCTTAGCAACAGAATGCCAGATGGCACAGAGATATCAATTGATTAGTGCTCAAGAACAATGTCACCTACCAGAGCGAACTATACACAAATTGACAAAGACAATGCTATGTATGCAGACCTGAATGAAGATGCCCTTTAAATAGACTAACAGCTGCATTTTAAAAATGTCTGCTATTTGGAAACTTTTGTGTAAAGATAAGGCTACAAACATCATCCTATAACTGTGTATGTTTTGCTGAAATCATTTCTTTGGTGCTTAATTTTCTTTACTTGGCTATACATTTAGAAAGCACAGCATATTGAGGTTGTTTGTAGTGTGTCATTGCAATTCCAATATTATATAAGCTCTACGTTTAATATGCATTACAAGACACCTTTTTCATGATAATCAGGTAACATTATAAATTTGGCTTAGAGATAATGGCCAGTAGAAAAATTGCCCTAAGAAAGCTGGGATTCATAAGCTGTCAGCATGAGTTATCTATCCACAAAAAATTGTCTTTTATGAGTAAGTCTTGTTTTTATAGGAGCATTTGTTATCACATTTGGCATGATTTTATGTAGCATATCTTGAATTGTTTGCATTCAAACCTCTGCTATAAGTTGTATCTGATGGCCAGGAATAGATGCCAGTATTTGAAAAACACACATCAAGCTATTCACCTTAGTTTGGGTAAAAAAAGTCATATTGATTGTCAAAAATATATTCCACAGAAACTTCTTGATCATTTTAGCTTCTTCTCAAATTTATTTCAACAGATGCTAGTAAGATAGCAAAAGTTCTCTTCAAGAAGTCCATTTTATTGCTATTTTTATGCATGCATGGATTGTCTGCAAGTATTGTTTCTGGTAAAGAATGTGCATTTACTTAAGTACAAATACAATATCATTTTGAACGGAAAATGGATACATTCATATAAGCTGTTAACAAAGTGCCTTATTTGCTTCAAGGAAGGGCTTTAGTTAGAAGATCTAAGAATATTATTGGAACAGACAGGTCTGTAGATCTTGACTCCCATGTTGAATTACTCACTTTAACTCTGAAAACATAAATTTATTGTCTGTTATAAACCACTTTATCTCCCGGAGGATATATTTCTTCTGATGGGGTGACAGATCAGTGGAAATTACATTTTCTTGTTAAATATAATTTGATCTTTTCTGGTTTAAAATGGCTTCTTTCACTTACATATTCAGCCCATGGAAAATTAAAGCATACTATCAGGGCTATTCTTGGCTTGCAAAAGGTCTCTTCCTGCAGTACCAGTTTGGTATTTGTGTTCAAAGTGAGGCTTTCTAATCTTCATAGAAGGGGACTATCAATGTACAATCTTCTGTCTCTTACAAATCCTCACCAACGGCTTGTTGTTGTTATGTGCCATCGAGTCAGCCCTGACTCAAAGGGACTCCTCCTTGGGTTGCCGAGGCAGTATCACTGCGGAAGTAGATTGCCCAACCTTCCTTCCGAGAAGTGGCTGGTGGGTTTGAACCGCCAGCTTTCTGGTTAGCAGTCAAGTGCCTTAGACACTACGACAGTCAGTCCTTAATTGATTCCTATAAACATACTTCTGGTTCTAGTTTTAGATCAGTGTGAAACTCGCTGATTATGATTATGATAGATCTCCATTGAATTAGATCATAAGGTTATCAGAGTCTGGGCCCTCTTACTTCAACTTGATCCACTTGATGGTCACAAGTCCTCTTGGCAGTGTGACATCTCTGAGACAACAAAGAACTTATGCCCTCCTTGCAGGTGACAAGCAAATTTTGAGCTTCCCATGGCAACAACTCAAGCTCTCTTTCTGACTATGCATGCCAAATTACTGTTTCTATAATTTTGTGGTTATTATGTGCTTCAGGTGCAAGGCCTTCTACTTTCAGCTTTGTCTTTGGACTGTCTTGGGTTTATTTTATCTCTTTCCCATGCCCAATGGGGTGTTGAGACCCATAGCAGGGCCTACTCAATCTCTCAGCAAGCCTTCTAGACTGTGTATTTATATTTCTGTCATTGCTCAAACATTTATTTCCTTACTGAGTCACCATAAAGCTGACATGATATTATTTATATACTACATCTTCTCTCTACACTTTGGTTTGGCAAAAATCTATGCTTCAACTTCTCTGTCGTATTTTGATATTTGAAAAGAAGCTTCTAAAATATAGGGGGAGTAATTAATAGTATCATCTTGTAGGCTAAAAAGAAAAAAGAAAATGTTTGATTTGAAACTCAAAACTGAAAAATAAAAGGTTTATTTAGGCTTTATTTGACTTTTCTCTGAGACAGTGTCTGCTGTTATGTCAATGTGTATGAGAGCAGGGTACAACTGAGATTACTGGCAATGAATTTATATTGCTTTAATATTACAAAAATATCATCTCAATTTCATTTTCCCTCAGTAAAACATCAATTTCCTGGTGGGGGAGGGAGAGAGGAACTCAGTCTTATTTAAGGGTGCCATTTCATCCTAAAAATTGAAAACTCAGTGTTGTCAGACTTGATTTTTTTTTTCTCCCTTTCTTTCCAAATTTGACTAGGTAAAATCTGGGATCTACCTGTTATTCTCAAATCTGAACACTAGAGGACACTATGTCTTATGCTAGAACAGTAGTTCTCAAAATAATTGTGCATACAGTCATTTGAAGGGCTTGTTACAACAGATTACTGGACACTACCCCATAGTGTCTTATTCAATAAATCCTAGATAGGGTCAAGAGGCTGTATTTCTTTCACAAAGTTGATTTGCCACCAGCACAGGCAAACTTCTTTGAGTAGTTGTTCATTCTTGTTCATTTGTGAGTCACAGTTGCATTTGATTCAGGAAGGATGTAGTTGTCTTCATATCCTAAGTACTTACCAGACTCAATGTGATACTCAAACATGGCTTCCCAAGACACCTCAAAAGTGACGTAGTGTCAACATGACCCTCTGCACATTTTCCTTGTAAATCGTTATAGAATCTAGTCTTTTCCTACAGATTCTAGCCTCTTTTAATATTCTCTAGGCAACATTGGGGTGCTGAAGAAGAATGCTGAAAGTACCATGGACTGTTAAAAGAACTAACAGATCTGTCCTGCAGAAAGTGCACCAGAAATGCTTCTTGGAAGCGAGAATGGCCAAACTTGGTCTTACCTATTTTTGTCATGTTGTCAGAAGGGACCATTCCTTGGAGAAGGATGTCATGCTTGGTAGGGTGGAGGGTCTACAAAAGAGGGGGAGACCTTCAATGAGATGGACTGACACGGTGGCTGCGATGATGGGCTCAAGTATAGCAGGGATCGTGGAGCTGGTGAGGGATCGGGCAGTGTTTGGTTCTGCTGTGCATGGGGTCGCTATGAGTCGGAAACAACTGGACGGCACCTAACAACAACAACAATAGGCAACATTTACTGCTTGAGCTATTGCAGTGGAAATTGGCATTCTGTACCTGAAAAGAAGTTCAGTACTTTAAAAGTTCGGTGTACAAGCTTTAAAAATAGTTTTTTATGCCCCTCCTTTTCTTCTTTTCTAACTTTTACTGAATACCCTGTTTCTCCCTTTGTGAGATTTTTTTTTTTCCCTAGAGTCTTGACCTTCAGTTTAAGTGATGAAGCTCTCTACTTTTTTTCTGAGAGAATGGTAATGAATCTGTGATATGGATATACATTCCACATGTAATAGATTGGAATATAGTATAGTTGCTAAAGTTTTTCCATTACACACCACTATAACTTCGTAAGTCCTCTGTTGTTATTCAGAAGACTTACAAATATTCTGGATGTAAATATTGGAGTGTCTACATTGGCATTTTGAATGGAGCATTTTGAATTTTACTTTTCTGTAAAAATCCTGCAGCTTGGGTGAGCATTGCTTCCGTGGGATAATTCATCAGTTACCTGCAGAAATATATTGAAGAAGCCCCTTAGCAGGCAGTTATCAGAAATATAGCCTACGTGACTGTTCTTCCTACACAGGATACTTGATGTACATGCTCACATGGGAACTTCTGTGTTTCAAGCAATGGTGCAGATCCCATGTGGTTTTTAATGATGGTATGACCTATAGAAGAGTTGATGCCTTTGAATTATGGTGTTGGCAAAGAATAATGAAAGTACTGTGGACTGCCAGAAGAACTAACAAATCTATCCTGAAAGAAGGACAGCCAGAATGCTCCTTGGAAGTGAAAATGACCACACATCGTCTGACCTACTTTGGTCCTGCTGTCAAAAGGGTCCATTCCCTGGAGTCATATATCATGCTTGGTAAAGTGGAGGGTCAATGAAACCAGCGAAGGCCCTAAACGAGATGGATTAACACAGTGGCTGCAATGATGGGCTCAGGTATAACAAGTATTGTGAGGCTGGCACAAGACTGAGAAGTGTTTCCTTCTGTTGTACATGGGGTCACTATGAGTCAGAGATGACTCTAGGGCATCTAACAACAATGACCTATGGTTGCCCAAGTTTATGATGCTATTCTTGTTTCCCTGTATATGGCCTCCAGAAGTGTCATTCCTTAACTCAGGTTTTACAGTTTTTTTCTAAACTACACTCAAAGCCAAATGAGTCACAGCTTTCTCAAGCCAAGTCACAGGTCTTCCTCTATTATTTCTCCAATTGTTGTTGTGGCATAACCATACATCCTGCTAAGGAAAGTGACTTCATTTATCTTTTAAAAATATTTAAATCTCTTGACAAAGCCCAGTTCTTACAAATAAGAAGTGCTTATTTTCAAATATACTCTCATAAACCCTATATTGTAAAGATAAGTTTCTTTTTATTTTCCATTCTTACCATACTAAACTTAAAACCTCTTGAGACAGTGTCTATCTTCCAGGTGTAGTCTGGACTACTATGTGTGACTCAGGCAGCTAGAGCTTAGGTGTAGAGATGTAGTCTACTTAATTCATCACTATACATCCACATATAGATAACTAAGGCATAGTAGTTAGCTTAAAAAATGTAGAAAAAGCAGTATTCAATATACAGTGGTCCATATTAGAAATATTCAAGAGGGCATCACCTTGAATTTCCTTCTGAATAAACACTATCTAATTGATTGTTTTAGACCAAGTATATGGTACAGTGACTTGAATAATAAAAATCTCAATGTGGCATAGTGCCTAAAGCATTTGACTGCTAAACAGAACTACTGTAGTTCAAAACCCACCAGCCACTCCTCGGAAGGAAGATTGGGCAATCTACTTCCGTAGTGATACCACCTTGGAAACCCAAGTCAAATCTGACTCTATGGCAGTGAGTTTGGTTTTTTATTTTTTTTTGGTTAAGTCAGCAGAATAAGGAGATGTATATACTAGGGCATCCTGGAGTACAATGTGTATATATACATATATATATTTAAATTACTTTCCACTTTTGCAATTATCTGGAAAATGGCAATAATCTTAGGCATTGAGATTAATCCAGAGTGGAGATTCTCAATGTTCTGGATTTTGGGATTGTTTTACACAATTAAAAATTATTGAACATTCAAATACTTTATTTAAAAGTGTTAAGTTTATTGATTTTCAGTATTTGGAATTAAAAAAGAAATTTAAAACATTAGTTTTTTAAATTTATTTAAAATTACAATCAACCCATTACATGTTAACATGAATAAAGATATTTTTATGCAAAATAATTATGTTTTTCAAAACAGAAATCAAGTCGTTGAGAAGAATGTCATTGTTTTATATTCTGAAAAGCCTGTAAGATCTGGCTTTATAGACAGCAACCTGATTCTATAACCTGCTTCTGTAGTTAATTTATTCTGATATCAATGTAACACGTAGCTCTGGAGAACACCACTGTACACTCATGAGATAATAAGTGTGAAAAAAGGCAAGCAAGGTCTTAGTATCATGGAAATAGTTTTGACTTCATGAAACCCCTGAAAGGATCTCAGGGAAAATAGGCATTCAAGAAAAAACATTTTGAACATGTTAGCCTAATTGTTCTGTGATAGTTTTACTGTTTTATTATAACTACTTCATATAATACTTCAACATAAGGAAACTAAAAAAAAAAAACTTAATAATGAATACAGAGAAACTGAGAAATAAAGTTCTTTCTCTCCATGTCCACTTAATTCATCCCTTCTCAAATTTTACCATTTTTTTTTCTTTAGAGTATAGCTAACTTGAAGTAAATTTGAAAGAAAAAAAAATTCAACTTTTTGTATTGATCTGATAGGAGGTTATTACACTTTCTTAATGAAAAAATCACTAATTATTGGCCAGATGAGAAAAATAAATATATTGTGAAATTTATTAATTCTAGTTTTAATATTCACAATTGCATTTTGCAGCAATGAAAGTCCTTGATAATATTTAAAATTTTCATTTAAAGATAAAAAAATGTACTGTAACTCAGCCCCAATTTGTACCTTTTTCATGCTACCCTCTATTTTGCCAAAATACAGTTTTTGATAATTCCATTTAGAAATATAAAACTGGAAGTGAAGTGGCTAATAATTTGCCCCATAATTCATCACTGTTGGTTACAACTTTAAAGTTCAACATCAACACAAAGCAAAACATCAGTTGCTTTCTAGTCAAATTCTACTCATAGTGACCTGATAGGACAGAATAGAACTGCCTCAGGGTTTCCAAGGCTGTAATCTTTATGGAAGAAGACTGCCACATGTTTCTCCCACAGAATGGATGGTGGGTTCAAATTGTCATAGTACTTTCAAAGGGTGATTTTTTTGGGAGTTCATCTGGCTTTTCTTTTGAGGTGCCTTTGGCTGTACTTGAACTTTCAAACTTTCATGTAGCAACTGAGCGTGTTAACTTTTTGCACCACCTAAGGATTCCAAATTCAAAATCACTGCAAATAAATGTGGAGATAAATGAGAATATCTTATACATAATCAAGAAATATCGATTCTAAAATAAAGTTTAAAAAGTTACAGATATATTTGCATGTTTTTAATGGTTCAATTATGCTTCTGTTGATTTTTGAGAAAGTGAGTTTGTATGTGTATTTGGTGTGTGCATGAGAAAGAGAGATAATATAATTCTAAACCAAACCTCCATAGCCATGGAGTCAATTCAGACTAATAGTAACCCTATGGGACAGAATTGAACTGCCCCAAAGGGTTTTCAATGCTGTCATCTTTACAGAATCAGACTGCCACATCTTTTGCCTACAGAGCAGCTGGTGGGTTTGAACTGCCAATCTTTTGGTTAGCAGCTGAGTGCTAATCACTATGCATTAGGGCCTAGTAATACTAGAATTTAAGTGTTTTCCTCCACAAAAGCAGATCAACCCTGCGTTTGTGTTTAGAATTGAGACTCAGAAGTTCAAATATTAAAAGATATTTACATATATCAGTTTTTAAAATCCAATAATTATACTGTTGTTATCATGTTCTACCAAACCCTTTGCCGTAGAGTCAATTTCAACTCATACCGTCCTTCTATAGGACAAATAGAACTGCCCATTACGTTTCCAAGGCTGTACTCTTTATGGGAGCTGATAGCCATATCACTCTCCCACAGAGGGACTGGTGGGTTTGAACCAGTGCTCTTTCAGTTAGCAGCCACTCATTTCACCAATGTTCCACCAGGGTTCCTGTGTTTCTGTCACTTATTTGTATTTGCATTATATCAAGTGATTTGTCTGCCTTCCTTGGAAATCATCACTCATCATCCCAAGTCATTAGTACTCTAGTCATGCGATGCAAGTGTCCTTTACCACTCAGGTTGATTACCCTTGTGTCTCTGGAATAAAAGCTTCCCCCCTCCCCGGATGTATCATTTTATCTGTCATTCTGTAGCCTGAATTTCAAGGAGATGTGACCTAGTACCATTATTTATATATCATGGTAGTAACATTTTATTTTTCCCTGGAAACAATATTTTCTTCATATAAGGAAATAAAGCTCCCCCATCCTGATAGCCTAGAGATCTGCTATTGAAAATTAATTTTTTGTGAAATCTACAAAAGCAGGTTTGTAAACAGTTTTAAGCCCAAGTATATGTTCAATCAAAAATTTATCTTAGAAGTATTTTACTTTAAAGTTTGAAACTACTAAATATTATAAGTTTATTTTCTATGGAATACGTCACCCTTAAACCAAAGCAGTACCACTAAACATTACTGAAAAGAACCTCCACCACATAAATGTCTTTGGCAACAGAAGGCTCTGTCATTCCCTGAATGTACAAGTGGTATGTGATCATGAACATCTCATTATAAGCATCTGTGCTAAGTTTCCAGATTCAAGCCATGATTCCTACATATTGGGTAATTTATCAGAGTTCCATCTGTTTAAAAAACATAGTTGCCAACATGGATGGGATACCAGGAAAATAAATTATTTTGTGTCTTTCTGAAAATGCTTTTGATGATATATGCTTGTGAATTCTGCATAGATCATTAGCTTATAAAAGCAAACTAACATTGTAAAGATGAAATAGCCATTACTAACAAATATAATTCCAACCAAAGCAATTAAGTCTTAACAAAAACGATAACTAAATGTTAGTTGTTCTGGTCAAGTCATGGGAAAAAATACAAAGAAAAATTAGCAAAACGATATTAAAAGAAAAAAAAAAAAGAATACTTCTCAGCCATGCATAATTTGAGAAAATGACCTTAAATTGTAGTTCACAGAAGAGTGGATTCTAAGAGATTTTTAACTCACCTTGTACAATTCTTTTACTATATGAATGTGAAAACTGATATTCATAGTGCTTAGGAATTTAAGGTGACAAAACTAGTGTACATGCTTCACCTTCAGTGTTCTATTGAAAATGATCAGAGAATTCTCTAGACATTTACATATTTCCTGCTATAAGTGCTTCTTATTCTCCCTTCATGAAATTCAGTGTGAAATTTCCAATGCAAAGTATATTTCTGAAAAGGTAATAAGAGTGCATGACATGATTTTTCTATCAGCTGAGCTATGATACCTACTTAAATTGAATAAACAGTTTTAGGTATTATGTAAACTAATTAGTGTTAATTTTTTTTTTCTTTCAAACTAGATCTAGAATTAAGATCATATTTAAATTTTATAAACAGTGTAAAAAAATAATTGTAGACAAACATGTCACCTAGTTTTTGTATAACACCTACCAAAAATGATTTGGTTTGAGTTTGGGTAGTTATTATGTAAATACTAGGTGACATGTTTGTCTACAGTTACTTTTACACTGCTCATGAAATTTAAATATGACCTTAATTCTAGATGTATTTTTTTTTTTTTTTTAAGATGTTGGTACTTAATGATTAGTGACCATCGATTGACAACATGGCTCACACCTGTCATGGGGGTGAGGGTCCTCTGCCATTACTCCTAGTGGCTGTGACCTTGCAGTTCACAATCCCTGTATGTCATGAAGCTATACAGAAGGGCAGAGAGTGAGCCTCAACTGGCTCTGGTAGCATAGTGGCTAAGACACTTGCCTGCTAACCAGACGGCTGGTGGTTCAAACCCACCAGCCGCTCCTTGGAAGGAAGATTGGGCAATCCTACTTCCATACTGATACTGCCTCGGAAACCCAAGGAGGGGTCGCTATGAGTCGGGTTTGACTCGACGGCACATAACAACAACAACAACATATATATTTTTTTTAATTGTGCTTTAGGGGCAATCTTACAGAGCAGAGTTTGTTTTGCTTTCCACAATTTTGTGCCCATTTGTTTTCACTCCCCAATTACTATCCTCAACCCTAACCCAGTTTCCTCCCCTCCCTACACAGTTACCCACCCCATGACCCTCATAGTTATGCACGCTTGTGTGTCCTGCATTTCCTCCATGTGAATGTTGCCCCTCTGGTGCCCTGTGGTCAATTGCTTCAAGGGAGGCATCTTCATAGAGTATGTGGGTGCTTCACCTTGGGTTGAATGGGCTCTGTGTACATCTTGTTTACAACTGGGCTGAGAACCAGCCCCTGGGAGTGAGTTTTATTCCAGGCCCAAAGTGTATCCCAGGGCCATAGTACTGGGGCTGCCACTAGACTCCATCCAACCAGTAATTCTGGTCATTATTGTGTTTTAGGATTTTGTTCCACATTTTTCCTCCTAAAAAGTCTAGATCTATTTTGAAAGAAAAATTAACATTAGTTTATTAGACTCAGAATAATTGTTAAAAAATTTGTATTACAAACGATGAAAGGAATCTCCTCTAGAAGACATACCAATAAGATATTTGAATACAACTGCATCTTGGCCCTAATGTGCCATTTTCTTGCACTTCTGTGCTTTCATTCTTGGTATTTCTTCTGGATAAACCAGTCTATCTTAAGGTCTTGGCTTTCAATTCATACTCATTCTCCAAAACAAAACTTAACCTTAATCTACCCTTCTAATTATTTTCTGAGGGCTCTTTCATCTTGCACAAACATCATACCACAAACTCTGAGACTCTAATCAACATATCTTTTGTGTCTTAAAGTTTCTTTGAGTTAGGAGGATGAACCTAGTTTAGCTAGCTCATTTTCTTGGGGTCTCATATGGCTGCAGTCCAGGTATAGGCCAGGCTGTCTTCTCAGCTGGAGACTAGAAAGAGAATCTGTTTCCAAGCTCACTTAGGTTGTTGGCAGAATTATTTCCTTGCTTCTGTGGGACTGAAGGCACTGGCTTCTTTCTGGCTGGAGGCTGGAGGCCACCCTCAGTTCCTTGAGGCCACTTCCAGTTTCTAGAAGCCACTGAAGGCACTGTGGTTCCCTACCATGTTAGCTTTTTCTACGTCTTTTTGCTTCATCAATCTAGCAAGGAGTTTTCCTAAAATGAGTTCGCTAGCAGGAAGGAAATTTGTATAGAATAATGTAGTCATGAGCGTGACATCCCATCACCTTGTCAAGTTCAATTGATTAAAAACAAGCTGAAGATTCTACCCACACTCAAAGAGAGAGTTATTTCACAAAAGTGTGAGCTCCAGACAGCTATGATCATGTAGGGGGAGTATTTTAGAATCCGTCTGCCACATTTATAGACAGGTATTACCAGATCCAGATGAAAATAGCAGAAGTAAAATTTCTTTTATATCTTATACCACTGATCAAGGGATAACACCAAGATTTTCAAATAAATCATGTTCTCAGAATTAAAATCTCAATATGATGAAAATTTTACATCTGGCTCTGTTTCTTGGATTCCTGACTTCTATTCCACATTTCAACAACATGAGCCAGTTCAATCCTGGCTCCACTCCCCTCACCAGCATACTCCCTGGCCTCCACTCAGTGATCACCACTGCACCTTGTTGGCAGATGCTCTGTTTCAGATGCCTGAACTCCACACCTGCTTCTGACAGCCAGCATACAGAGAGGCAAATCATGGGAAATAGGCCCATTAGGGACTGTTTAGGAAGAGATACCCCAAGGCAAACAGAAAACAAAGCAGTAGAGAGCAAAGGAATTTGAGAGAAGAAGAAAAACGTAAGATAATTAAAATGAAAGAAGTTTGGGTGGGGGATCCTCTCCTCATATTCTACATGCTATAGCTCAGATTTTCTTCTTCTTTTTTTTTTTTTTTTAATTTCAAAACTGTGTTAAAAAAAAAAAAAACATTTAAAACAGAAACAAAGACTAGTGCAATGAACCCCAGGTACCCATAACCTAACTTCAAGAACTAATAGCTAATGTTACTTCTTTTTCTTTTTTTTTTTCACTATTTTTAATTGTGGAAATGACGGTAAGTACAAAATTGTATGTGGCAAATAACTACCCTGAGGGCTGCATATTTTAAAATTATAAAGGGGAGACAGTCTACTGTCTGCTTCCACTCCACTGGGCAATTTTCAGAGGTGATTCTGGATGGATGGATAGCAAGGATGGAGTACAGTGATATGAATGGAAAGGCAAGAAGTCCAACAGAAGCCAAGGCTAATCATTTACATGAAGGAACCAGAAACTAAGGTACAAGGTTGTGGTAGGAAGCCAGGAGTCAGAGAGATTGGATTAGAGAGACAAGTAAGCAGTGGGTTCTAAGAATGTTATCTTGAGAAAATACCTAACAAAGAGAATGTGTTGAGGGGGACTACTTGCTGTGTGATGAGCAAGCTGCATGTGCCAAGAGCACAGAAACTGTGGCAGAAGGAAAATATGTATCTTGCAACATTAGGGAATCCTGAATACCCTCTGCTTTAGTCACTCTAAATCGGGGTACTTATTCACTCATTCTTCAGATAGAGCAATGAATAAAAGAGACAAAAATACCTACTTTCACAACGTTTATATTCCTTTCATAGAAATCAGACTTCAACTTACAGTATTTTAGAAGGTCATAAGGCCTGTGGAAAACAGGTAGTAAGGCAAGGGACCCAGAGTGTTCATTTGATTGCCCAATAGTCCTCATTGAGAAGGAGACATCTAAACAAAGTTTTGAAGGAAGTGAAGGTGTGAGGTAAACAGTTATGCTCTAAGGTTAGTCTGCTACCTTGGAGAAATAACAAGGAGGCCAGTCAGTGTATCAGTAGTGAAGTGAGCAAGGGGTAGGTAGTTGACGATGATAGAAAGGTAATGGCAGGCCTTATAGTACATCAACAAGGTTTTGGTTGTTACTGTGAGTAAAATTGGAAGCCATTAGAGAGTTTAGGCAGTCTACATAGAACCTGAAATTTCTATAATAATGTTCTGTATCTACAAGCAAGCTTCTGTATACTCTCCTGTGACTAATTTCTGTACCCATCCTTTCTAAGGTACAAATAATGATAGTGATGTCAGAATTACTGATGCCTCCTGGCCTTGTCTTTGTCCTTAATTCCAGCAGCAGATAACCACTTGTGTTCTTTTAATATAATTTGTGAAATGATATGCAGGGATTGGCAAATGCACTTTTAATGAAGCAGTATGAGAAAAATGAACTTTAGGACTTTATTTATTTTCATGTTGATATTTTGGTCTCATGTTGCTGTTGCTATTAAGTGCCATCAAGTGGGCTCTGACTCATAGCGACCCAATGTTCAACAAAACATGCCTGGTCATGTGCCAGCCTCACAACATTTGTTCTACCTGAGCCCATCATTGCAGCCATTGTGTCAATCCATATCATTGAGGGCCTTCCCTTTTTTCGTTGACCCTCCACATTACCAAGCATGATAATCTTTTCCAGGGAATAATCCCTTCTGACAACATGACCAAAGTAGGTCAGACAAAGTCTGGCCATTCTCATTTCCAAGGACCATTCCAGTTGCACTTTTTCCAGGACAGGTTGTTAATTCTTTTGGCAGTCCATAGTACCTTCAGTATTCTTCACCAACACCACAACTCAAAAGCATCAACTCTTCTTCAGTCTTCCTTATTAATTGTCCACCTCTCACATTTACATCAGGCGATTGAAAATACCATGGCTTGGGTTAGGCACCTTAATCTTCAAAGAGACATCTTTGCTGTTCAGCACTTGAAAGAGATCTTTTGCAGCAGATTTGCCTCATGTGATATGTCTTAGTTCTTGAGGAGCTCTGGTGGCATAGTGAGTGCCTAAGGCATTTGACATCTAACCAGAAAGCAGGTGGCTCAAATCCACCACCCACTCCACAGAAGGAAAACTGGGCAATCTACTTGCGTAAAGATTTACTGCTTCATAATCCCAATGGAGGTCGCTATGAGTCAGAATCAACTGGACAGTGAGTTTGTTTTTTTTTTTTTTTTTTTTTTTGGTTTGGCTTCCATTGATGTTGATTGTCAAACCAAGTAATATGACATCCTTGACCACTTCAATCATTTCTCCATTTATCGTGATGCTGCTTATTGGTCCAGTTGTGAGGATTTTCATTTTCTTTATGTTAAGAGGTAATCCATACTGCAGACTGTAGTCTTTCATCTTCATCAGTAAGTGCTTCAAGTCATTCTCACTTTCAGCAAGTAAAGTAGGGTCATCAGCATATCACAATTTGATATTGACTCTTCCTCCAATCCCGATGCCACATTATTCATGTAGTACAGCTTCTCAGATTATTTGCTCAGTGCACAGATTGAATATGTATGGTGAAATGATACAACCTTGACACACTCTCTTCCTGAGTTTAAACCATGCAGTATCCCCTGGTTCTGTTCGAGCAACAGCCTCCTGATCTATGTACAGGTACCTCATGAGCACAATTAAGTCTTCTGGAATTCCCATTCTTTTAAATGTTATCCATAATCTGTTATTATCCACACAATGGAATGCTTTTGCATAGTCAATAAAACATAAGTAAACATCTTTCTGGTATTTTTTGCTTTCAGCCAAGATCTATCTGACATTGGCACTGATATCCCTCATTCTACATCCTCTTCTGAATCCAGTTTATATTTCTGGGCGTTCTCTGTCAATATACTGCTGCAAATGTTTTTGAATTATTTTCAGCAATATATTCCTTTCATGTGGTTATAATGGTATAAAGAAAAAATGATATAGTTTGATAATTTCCACATTCTGTAGGATCACCTTTCTTTGGAATGGCTACAAATATGAATCTCTTCCAGTCAGTTGGTCAGGTAGCTGTCTTCCAAATTTCTGGCTATAGACAAGTGAGTGCTTCCAGCACAGCATCCATTTGTTGAAACATCTCAATTCCTGGAGCCTTGTTCTGTGCCAATTCCTCCAGTGCAGCTTCAACTTCTGCCTTCAGTACCATTGGTTCTTGATCATATGCCACCTCCTGAATTGGATGAACATGAACCAATTCTTTTTGGTACAGTGACTGTGGATTTCTTCCATCTTCTTTTGATGTTTCCTGCATCATTCAATATTTTGCCCATATACTTTCTCACTATTGCAAATCGAAGCTTGAATATTTTCTTCAGTTTCTTTCTCCACCACTTACCTGTCAGTTTGTCATACTGTGGTGGCTTCCATGTTGCTGTGAGGCTGAGACTACCCCACCAGTATTTCAAATACCAGCGTGGTCACCCATGGTGGGCAAGTTTCAATGGAGCTTTTAGATATATTTTTTTTTTTCTCATAGAAACCTTAAAAAACAAGTCTGTCTAGTTTACAAATGACTCTGGTAGATTTGTAGGCCATCAAAATTCAAGTTCAGTGATATGGATTATGTCAGGTCCAAGACAGATGCTAGGGATGCCTACAAATTGTAACTTGATTTCATGTATTTTCAGTGTATATCTTTTAACTCTTATGAAACAAATATTTGCATTATTTTACACTTTCGTTGCTGGAATTTTCCTCACAAATCTCATCCTTACAATAGTAGTAAGCTACTTATAAGTTACATACAATTCCAGGTTGAAGGTTTAATCCATTTGATTGAGCTAGATTGAAGGAAGCACATAATTACTACCTCTGTTTTTTTTTTTTTTTTTTTTTAAATAAGGACTGTAAAACTGTACCTTAAAGTGAACAAAAACATCAATGCAGCTTATTTTTCACTAAATTGTGCCAAAATTTGTATAAAGGAAAATTATTCACAGATCTTAATGACTCAAGTGTTTCTGCAGAAAAACAGCAGACCCAAGATTCAAAACCAGAGTGTGATTTGAATGAAAATGAATTCCACTCCAATACTGGTGTTTCCCTTACTTTGTACCACAAATCATTTATATCAGTGTCTTAGTCAGGGTTCTCTATAGAAGTAAAACCAGTGAGACTTCTGTGGGGGCTGAAAAGTTGAAAAATATCTGTAGGTAATGTGACAGGCTAAATATTTCTTCTGTCTCAAAGGATTGGAGTAGGGAGGCTGGCAAGTTCAAAATTTGCTGGAGACTTCGGCAGGCTTGCATCCCAAGATTGTAGATTGGGCAGTAGGGAAAGCATCCAAGTGAGAGGAAAAGCAAGTTCTGTCAAAATATCAATTTAGAGTCTGAAGACTCATCACACCCAAGCAACTACTCTTTCAACTAATTTCTTGATCATATTACATTAGATTACATCATGACACTGCAATTAGTCTACTATTTGGCAAAACCATAGCTTAGCCAAGTTGACACATAACATTGACCATCACAGTCAGTGACAGTGGAAAATGTGGATTTCTTGGTCTCATGAACTCCTCTATGAGTGCATCTCATATGTTCTGGTTACCTAATACTACTGACAGGAAATATACCACAAATGGGTTAGCCTTAAAAAACAGGAGTTTATTCTCTTACAATTTGGGAGGCTAGAAGACCAAGTTCAAATTGCCAGGCTCTAGGGTCTGTGTGAAAGCTCCTCGACCTTGGGTTTCAGCTCTGCCTCTTGCTCCCTCCCCAATGAAGCTAGAGGCATCTCTTCACTCAGACAGCTACTGAGTGCTGAGACTAACAAGCCCAAGGTCAACAAATAAAATGGAACAGTCCCGATGTAACCAAAACACATAGCAGGCCATTAATTCATGTCCATTGTAAGTCCCAAGGTCAGCATAGCATGGCAGGCTGCAGAACAATGACATGGCTACATGCAGGGTCCAAGCATGCCATAAGTTAGAGACCATTCCCAAAGCTGCTTCTTATATATGGGAAGCAAACCACATAGCCAAAGCAGCTACTCAGCTGCTCCAGTAGATCCCACTATCGAGTTAATTACTAACCTCACCGTGGGGAATAACTACATTCAGCCACCCAGCCACTCAACCAGGCCTAGTCAAGTTGACACACAAATGTAATCACCACACCACATAATCATTAAAATAGACCAAACTTATAGCAGTTCTTAAAACACAATTTCAGTGTATATTTTCTCCTGACTCCCAACTGTAAGGAGTTCTGTGGCTCAGTGCCTAAGGCATTTGACTGCTATTGAGACAGTTAGCCATTCAATACCCATCAGCCATTCTGAGGAAGTAAGATGGGCCACTCTACTTCTGCAAAGATTTAACACCTTGGCAATCCAATGAGGGTCACTGAAAGTTGGAATCAACTTAATAGCAGTGATTTTTTTTGTTGTTTTTGTTCTCCCAAATGAATCTTCAAAAGCAAAAAGTCAATGAAAATAGCTATTTCAGCTACAAAAATCATTTTAGGAATGGGATGGGAATAATATGTAGTTTATTTGCCTATGAGAATTAATTACATAAGATAGCATTAAGGGCTCTGGTGGCATAGTGCCTAAGGCATTTGACTGCTAAACAGAAGTCTGGCAGTTCAAACCCACCAGCTACTCCTTGGAAAGAAGATTGGGCAATGTACTTCCATAGTGATACCACCTCAGAAACCCAAGGAGGGGTTGCTATGAGTCAGAAACAACTCCAAGGCAGTGATTTTATTTTTCTTTTAAATGTAAAATTATTTTTCAATATATTATAATGAAATAATTCTCCACCATATACCTGTCCTTCCACTATAAAATAAAGTGCCCTCTTGTAAGAGTGCCTAACTAAAGAATTGTCTTCAATTGAGTCTGACTTATGGAGATTCTATGTATATCAGAAGGAAATGGTTTCTTGGTGCTGTGCCATCCTCATCATCACCAACCTGTTGGAGAGCACTGTTGCAGTTACTTTACCAGTCTGTCTTATTGAGGTTCTCTTTCAATTTCATTAGCCTTCTAATTCACCAACCACAAGGCCCTCCTCTAATTTATGCCTCTTAATGATGTGTGTAGGAGCTCTGGTGGCATTGTGCCTAAGGCATTTGACAATTAACCAGAAGGCTGGAGGTTCAAACCCACCAGCCGCTCCTTGGAAGGAAGGTTGGGTGATATACTTCTGTAGTGACTCTGCTTTGGAAACCCAAGAAGTGGTCACTATGAGTCAGATTCGACTCCATGGCAGTGCGTCTTTTGTTTGTTTGTTTGTCTGTTTTAATGATGATGTGTGTAAATCAAGAGAGCTAGACCATGTTCCCTTGTGTTACATAGAGTTTTCCTTGCTTAATTATCAGAAGTAGATCACCAGTCCTTTCTTCCTAGTCTATCTTATTCTGGAAGTTCTCCTGAAATCTGTTCACAATGGGTGATCCTACTAGTACTTGAAATACCAGTGGCATAACATTCAGCATCACAACTAACTAAAACAGTCATCTAAAAGTGGCAAGGAACAACTGCCATGTAAAAAAGAACACTGTGCCAGGTTAGTTAATTATAATATTCTCCCTGAATCATTCTGACATAACCCCTAGTTTAGTGGCGAATCTTTATATTATTTATGTCAACCACTCCCATTTTAATAATGTGCTATATTCAAGCTTGGGGAAACATCACAGAAGCTATGATTGGTAATATTCATAAAAATATTTATTTTTTGATCAAATATCACAAACATAGTAACTTGCACACAGAACTTTCAGAAACTAGCCAAAAGAATAGTTCATTTTATCTCATTTTACTAAACTGAGATCAAATATTTACTTCAACATTCAATGACAAAAAAAATTATGTATGTATTAAATTCCATATATATTTCTTGGAACATATATATTGTTGTTGTTATGTGCACTCAAGTCGGCCCTGACTCATAGCGACCCCTCCTTGGGTTTCCAAGGCAGTATCACTTCAGAAGTAGATTGCCCAATCTTCCTTCTAAAGAGTGGCTAGTGGGTTTGAACGTCCAGCCTTCTGGTTAGCAGTCAAGTACCTTAGGCACTATGCTACCAGAGCTCAGACTTGACAGCACATAACAACAAGAACAACATATATATGTTGTTCTTGTTGTTATGTGTCATCGAGTCAGACCTGACTCATAGCCACCCCTTCTTGGATTTCTGAGGCAGTATCACTATGGAAGTAAATTGCCCAGCCTTCCTCCCGAGGAGTGGCTGGTGGTTTGAACTGACAGCCCTCTGTTTAGCAGTCAAGTGCCTTA
>NW_006921807.1:2692654-2712353 GCF_000298275.1 Orycteropus afer afer | reverse complement strand
TATATATAAATTCTTCCTATCTCAGACTGTGGGTAATACATTTTATGTGCACTCAATATATATGAGAAAAATGGTTTGTAATATATTGTCAATGTTGACACAATATAGTCTTTTTGACATGAATATATAATTTGTAGAAAATGATTATTTCAGAGACTATTTTACATTCTAACAGTGTAGGCACTAAATATTTTGATGCTGAAAAATCAATGATTAATTCTGCTTAGACTGACAGATGTCCCCAAATTAAGATGCCAGATATTTGAGTTATTCATTCTGAATAAAACCACAATGCCAAATGTTGCCACAGAATGTAAAAAGAATTATCATATCAATTAAGATGAAATCAGTAATGATCCATATGTTAAAAATTCTTAATTGCAAAGGCTACATCATTTCTTAGGAACTTGAATTTTATATTATCATGAACAAATTATTGATTTCTCTTTCTGTATATCTATATATGTATTTCTGTATCTATAGCTTATAGTGATGTGAACAAAAAAGAAAAAAAAAAAAACTATCCTTTTTTTCTCCAAACAGCAAGCATTTTTTAAAAATAATATATATAGCAAATGGACACCTTACATACATGCCTACATACCATGTCTCTACACATCCATATGGATGCAAGAATTGTTAAAAAAGAAGTGTTATAAACCATTTTCTTTGCAACTCTTGAAATTACATCACCTCTTGAAATCTTGTTTTTATAATGGCCCTCTGTGTGCATCATTTATTAACCCTACTGAACTATAAACTCTTTAAAGATAGAGTCAAAATTTTCATCTTTGTTTGTACACTCGTAGCATAGACTCTTAAGAGTGGTGAATGTTCCATAAAAAAAATAAATAAATAAATAATACGGTACTGCCCTGCTTCTGCTCTTTCCATAACTTATCTGAACAGAGAAGTTATGAAAACAGGTATTTCATTTCCATGATTTAAAGCATAGGCAAGCCAGAGCCTGTGGTTTTTATAAGCCGTTATCACAAAACTAGTTTATTTATAGTATTTTAAAATATTTTCCCTAACCACAGAAAAATTTAAAAAGCATTTTCTCATATGGATATGACTGCCTTATGATTTTTCAAGTGTATTCTCTCCTCTACATTGTGAAAAATACTTAGCATACTTACTCGTAACCACTGCATGCAAGGCATGGAAAGAACAGTAGAGGAAAATGTATGCATAGCCTCTGCACTCAGAGACTTTATTCAGCATCTCAGAAGTAAACCAGTCCTGATTTGGGTTGACTGTCATTTATAGTAAAGGGAGTAAAAAGTAGAATTAGGAATACAAGACATTATTTTGAGTGCCTTACCAGAGTGGTAAGGATTCTGCTATGAAGTAAATTTCTAAGTATGTTTTTTGAAAATATTTGTTTCTTACATAAAATTATGGGTAAAGCATCTTCACTGTAGTCAGTTCTTCTTCCTGAGCTTTTTTCCCATTAGTGTTGCATGGAGGAGATTTTATGATGACAATATTTTTGCTGATGTTGGAGCTTCTGAGGTGGAAAGGCAGCAGAGGTTGAAGTAGTAAGCCTTCTGATGTTTCACCTGACCATGCTGCCATGTGGCTGCAATCAAGTTACCAAGCCAGGGGTAGTAAATATAGAGAAGTATCATATCTCTAAATGTAGATCAGAGACAGAGGACATGACAGTACAAAAAATGGACCAAGAACGGATTAATACTGGCCTGAAATAAGTAAATAACTTTAAATGTTCTTCATTAATTTTTATTTCTTCTTTTATCAAGCCTATATTATGCAAAAACTTTATATATTACAGATCTCAAATTATGTTTTCATTCTTTGATAATAACTAATACAAATTCTCAGTATCTTATACTAATTGCAAATTTTGAATCAAATTATATAAAATCTTGCATTTGTGTTAACACTAATATTTGGGATTATTTTTTGTTGTTGTTTGGAATAGATCCCTTAAAAATGTAAATTAAAATTTTAAATCTAGATTCTTCAATTACATAAAATTTTCTTCCTATGTTCTAAAGAGGGAACTATTTGTAAGAGAAAATATGCTAAAACTATTTGATTTTTAAAACCAACTTATAGATTTTTTTCCCTGCAAGCTACTTTAGTAAACTATACAGAAGAACAGACCAAAGATAATGTATGATCCTAAACTACAGCCCCAAAATATGACTATAAAGACACTGATATAGCCTAAATTATATTACAAAAATTGATTTTCATTATAATATTCTAATATAAAAATGGAAATGTAGATTGATATAATTCAGAACTGTGTTCAATGCAAGTTAACGCAAATTTTCTTTTCAAATATGATTTATAGAGGAAAAAAGCAGGGATAATTTTCTTTTATTAAAAGAAACAGAAGTAAGAGAGTTTTCTTGTACTTATCTTCGGGCAAGACCTTATTCATTTCTACTGGTAGTTTTCTGCATCATCCATCACATGCGTTCTCTATGAATATAGGAAAAGGGACATACAATTATGACTACTGAGCCTCCAATAGTCATAATTATAATTTACCTTTCCTTTTGTCCAAAGTGTTCTACTCAACTACTTCAACACCTTAATATTTTTTGCCTTTTACTGAAATAATTATTGTCCTCATTTTCCCTCATCCCTTTCAATATTACTGGTATTTAGAAGTCAGACATGATAGTCTATTTTACTGCTGTTTTATTTCCCGTATAAATTAGGTGGGATCCATGACGGCTTCATCATTGTTAAGATTAACTAGAAGAATTTCCAGTAGTTACTTTGTATGGGAAAAGGGAAAGAGGTTAAAAACAATAATGCTAATTTGAACTGAAAGTTTTCATTAACAGAAATTATGCCTGATTTTCAAAGATTTAAAAATACAGTACTTAACACTAAAATGAAGTTGAAAATAGTTTTCTCTTTGTTCCTAGAATTAATAATTGACTAAATGGAGCCTCCTAATCCATTTAATCTTCGATTAATCAGTAGGGTTATATTAGAAAAAACTCACTGTGATTCTACTGGTGATTTAGGCAATTCTACTAATAAAAGTTT
This sequence comes from Orycteropus afer afer, assembly GCF_000298275.1. Taxonomy (NCBI): domain Eukaryota; kingdom Metazoa; phylum Chordata; class Mammalia; order Tubulidentata; family Orycteropodidae; genus Orycteropus; species Orycteropus afer. The sequence goes on along the minus strand of NW_006921807.1, from coordinate 2,709,320 downwards.
AGTTGTGCTTTAGACTATTGTACATTATTTACATCATAGATGTACTCACTTAAACCAATGTCTTACCAATGTGCACCCAATATACTAGGATGAAGAGGACTGTGAAGAATTTTAGTCAAATTGAAAAAGGCCAACTGAAAATTTAAATCATAGCAGCAATCTATATTAGATACATCCTTTACATATGACTATTGTGAATGTTTCACAAATCTGGAAATTGAAACAACGGTTAAATTTTGCTGTTGTTAGGGGCAGTCATGTGCACTCCAGCTCACAGCATCTCCGTGCACAACAAAATGAAACACTGCCTGGTCCTGCACCATCCTCACAATCCTTGGTATGCTTGAGCCCATAATCACAGCCACTGCGTCAATTCATCCAGTTGATGATCTTCCCCTTTCTCACCAACACTATTCTCCAGAGACTGGTTGCTTCTTACAACATGACCGAAGTTTGCCATTCTTATTTTTAAGGAGCATTCTGGTTGTGCTTATTCCAAGACAGAATTGATCACTCTTCTGGCAGTTCATGGTATCTTCAGTATTCTTTGGCAACACCACAATTCAAATGCATCAAATCTTCTTCAGTCTTCCTTATTTATTCTCCTGCTTTCACGTGCATATTGTTGTTCTTGTTATGTGCTCTAGAGTAGGCCCTGATTCATAGTGATGCCTTGGGTTTCCGAGGCAGTATCACTATGGAAGTAGATTGCCCAACCTTCCTTCCGAGAGTGGCTGGTGGGTTTGAACCACCAGCCTTTGCTTGGCAGTCAAGTGCCTTAGGCACTATGCTACCAGATCTCCTATGTGAATATTAGGTTACTGAAAATACTATGGCTTAGATAAGTCATCTTAGTCTTCAAACTGATATGTTTGCTCTTTAATACTTTAAAGACTTCTTGTGCAGCAGATTTGCCCAGTACAATATATCATCTCATTTCTTGACTGCTGTTTCCATGGGTAATGATTATGAATCCAAGTAACATGAAATCCCTGACAACTTCAATATTTTCTCTATTTATCCATGACGTTCCTTAGTGGTCCAGTTGTGAGGGTTTTTGTTTACCTTATGTTGAGGTGTAATCCATACTGAAGGCTATAGTCTTTGATCTTCATCAAGTAAATGCTTTGAGTCATCTTCACTTTCAGGTAGTAAAGTTGTGTCATCTGCCTATAGCAGACTGTGGATGCATCTTCTTCCAGTCCTGATGCCTGTTCTTCCTCTTACAGTCCAGCTTTCCAGATTATTTAATCAGCATAGAGATTAAATAAATATGGTGAAAGGATACAGTCCTGAAACATATCTTTCCTAATTTTAAACCATGCGGTATCCCTTTGCTATGGCCAAAGAACTTCTTCTTGATCTATATTCAGGGTCCATATAAGCACAGTTAAATGTTCTTAATTTCCCTTTTTAGCAATGTTATCCATGATTTGTTGTGATCTACACAGTCAGATGCCTTTATGTAGTAATAAGACACAGGCAAACATATTTCTGGTTTTCTTTGCTTTCAACCAAGATCCAGCTGACATTAGTAATGATATCCATCATTCCATGTCTTCTTCTGATACAGGTTGAATTCCTAGCAGTTTTCTGTCAATTTACTACTGCAACCATTTTTGAGTTATCTTCAGCAAAATTTTACTTGTGTGTCATATTAATGATGTTGTTGTTGTTGTTGTTGTTATGTGCCGTCGAGTCGGCCCCGACTCATAGCGACCCCTCCTTGGGTTTCCGAGGCAGTATCACTACGGAAGTAGGATTGCCCAACCTTCCTTCCGAGGAGTGGCTGGTGGGTTTGAACCGCCAGCCGTCTGGTTAGCAGGCAAGTGTCTTAGCCACTATGCTACCAGAGCTCCTATTAATGATATTGTCTGATAATGTCCATATTCTGTTGTATCACCTTTCCCTAGAATGGGCACTAATATGGTATCTTTCAGTTACAGGCCAGATAGTTGTCTTCCAAATTCCATACATAAATGAGTGAGGACCTTCATTGCTACATCTGTTTGTTGAAATAACTCAATGAGCATTCTTTCAGTTCCTAGAAGCTTGTTTTCTTCCAGTGACTTCAGTGCCTCTTGGACTTCTTAGTTCAATAACATTGGTTCTTGATCATATGCTACCTCCTGAAATGGTGGAATGTCACCCAATTCTTTTGATACAGTGACTCTGTCTGTTCCTTCCATCTTCTTCTTTTTTTTTTTCCCCTTTCTTGTCTAGCAATTTTCCCACCGTACTCCTTAATCCCAGGTTACCAACAAAGAAAATTTCCTTCCATGTGTAAACCTTTCCTTGACTTTTTACAATAGCAGACTAATATAATATTTGTTCTTCTCTGATTGACCTTTTTCACTCAGCATAATGTTCCCTAAGTTCATCCACATTATGAGATGTTTCTTGGATTCTACATTATTCTTTGGTATTGCATATCAAATACCAATACTCCATTCTGTGTATGTACTATAGTTTGGTTATTGATTCTTCAGTTGATAGGCACACAGGTTGTTCCCATCTCTTTGCTATTGTGAATAGTGCTAGAATGAATTTGGGCGTACATATATCTATTCATGCCCTGTCTCTTCTTAAGATATATGCCTAGTAATAGAATTTCTGGATCAAATGGTATTTCGATTTCCAACTATTTAAGGAATCAACATACTGTTTTTCACACTGGTTGCATCATTTTACAGTCCCACCAGTGGTGTATGAGAGTTCCAATCTCCTCACTTCCTCACCATATTTGTTATTTTCTGCCTTGTCGATCTTTGCTGTTAGTGCTGGTGTGCAATCATATCTCATAGTTGTTTTGATTTGCATCTCTCTAATGGCTAAAGGAGGAGCTCTGGTAGCGTAGTGCCTAAGTCACCTGACTGCTAACCAGAAGGCTGGCTGTTCAAACCCACCAGCCACTCCTCAGAAGGAAGATGCGGAAATCTACTTCTGTAGTGACACTGCCTCAGAAACCCAAGGAGGGGTCACTATGAGTCAGGTCCAACTCAACGACAGATAATGACAACAATAACAATGGCTAAAGATTACAAATTTTTCTTCGTGTATTTGTTGGCTGCTGGAATATCTTCTTCGCTGAAGTGTCTGTTCATGCCTTCTGCCCATCTTTTAATTGGAATGCTTGTCTTTTTGATGTTGAGGTGTTGGACTTCTCTGTACATTTTGGAGGTAAATCCCTTCTCAGACATGGTGCGGCTATATATATATATATATATATATATATATATATATATATATATTCCCATTCTTCATTCTGTAGGTTCTCTTTTTACTCTATGGAGAAGTCTTTTGATGTACATAAGCACTTAATTTTTAGAAAGTATTAATCATCTAGTTTATCTTCAGCTGTCTGTACATTTTTAATTGTGTTTGGTAGTCTCATAATGTCATATACTAGTTTGACATATACTCATAATGTCATATACTTAAGTTTGCCCCTATTTTTCTTTGATGAACTCTACAGTTTCAGTTGTTTTTAATTTTAGCCTTTTTTTTTTATCTATTTGGAGTTAGTTTTTGTGTATGGTGTGAGGTATGGTTCTTGTTTCATTTTTCACAAAATGAATATCCAGTTTTGCTAGTACCATTTATTAAAGAGACTACCTTTTCTCCATTTAATGGATTTTGGCCTTTTGTCAAAGGTAGATTTGAACTGACAACTATTTGCACTACATAGGTTAGTATTTGAGTATAAACTATTGGTATCACCTAGGCATGTGATTTAAACACATTTTCTTTTATTATTATTTGTGTCAACATTTATCCTATTTTCTGAATCCTGTAATACTGGCTTCACTATAACCTGTTCATATTGGAGAACCAATGATTAATATGGGATGAAATGTAAACTTTTTTGTCAGACCTTCAAAACTTTCTACATTTTGCCCCAATGTAATTTACCAAATGCTATTTCTGTATTCTTTTATGTGAATATTTTGCTGCAAGAAGGCTACAAAATCCCTCTCTCAAAACTGTTTTTTTCCTTGACATCTTTGCTTATATTTCTTTTCTTTTTTTTTTTTTTTTTTAATTTATTGGTGTTAATGTGAGGAAGTAATGATATGGAGAAATCAGAGCAATAAATAAAAAATATATTTGTATCATTGTAAATTATAATTAGGCATAGAAATATTTACATGGTTACATGAGAATATGAGTACATATTACTGATAATTAACTAAAAACTGACATGTTATGAAGAGAAAAAATAACTTTGTTTTTATTTTTACACTATTCAGAAGCTTTTATCATTCTGCTTCTGTGCTTCATATTGGTAGTTTCATCTTTTACAATTGTAGCCTATATCAAAGCTTTCTCTGTTGCTACAAGAGTGATGTTTCGTATCATCACAAAGGTAACGATAAAAGAAATGAAGACTTTAGTTTATGAAACCTCTATTGCAGCAATTCTTATAATATAATGTAAAAGTAATGTACTTATGTCAACCAAAGGCAACACACATGATTTATAAGAAAATAGCAGTGATTGCTAGAAAACAAGATCTATCTTGGATACAATTGTCTTTGAAATTAGACAGTAGATAAGGTACTCACAGTAAGAAATACTGGAGATGGGGAGGAGATTCAAATAATAATTTGCTATGTGCCAATACTGTGCATAATTTAATTCTACAACAGCACTATGCTTTAATATGAGAATACTGAGACTCAGAGAGATTTAATATTTATTTTTACATAGTTACAGATTGCCAGTTGGGACTGGAGAGGAACAAATAGGGTAGTCTTGGAGCTTGTGGAACTCTATATCATACAGCATTGCCTTTCTAAAAATAAAGATTTTTATTAAATTCTCTCTAAGGTCCACTCTATTACCAGCATTCTATAAATACTAATGTATTTGGGATAAGCATGTGACTTCTAGTGTTCTCTCTTGCAATAAAATGAAAAATAATTTTATAGCATTTGTTATTTTAGAATGTAATTCAAAGACAAGCTCAAGTCATGGGATAAAATGCAGTGCTAAGTCACCGAATTGTTTTGAGTGGTTAGTCTAATGCATGAATTTCAGAGTTTTTCATTTAATTGGTTATGGATTATATTTTAAATTTTAACATCTAATAAGGCCTTATGGTATTTACACACACTAAGAACCTAACAAGAAACAATGATTTTATGCACTCGAATCACCACCATAAAAAACAAAACAATAACCACAAACAAAACATTTTACCAGTCAGATTGTTGGTCTGTGCCCCTGGTTCTCAAACCCGTCCCTACATTTGAATCATCTTGCCATTGTTGTCAGGTCCCTTTGAGTCAGTTCTGACTCATAGTGACCCTGTGTACAACACAAAAAAAACACTGCCTGGTCTTGCACCATCCTTATAACTGTTGCCATGCTTGAGCTCTTGTTGCAGACACTGTGTAAATCTCTCTCCTTGAGGATCTTCTTTTTCTGCTGACTCTACCAAGCATGATGTATTTCTCCAAGGATTGGTCCCTTCCACAATACGTCCAAAGAATGTGAATCCAAGTTTCACCATCCTTGCTTCTAAAGGCTATTCCAGCTGTCCTTCTTTCAAGACAGATTTGTTCATTCTTCAGGTAGTCCATGGAATATATAATATTCTTCTGAATGCATCAAATCTTCTTTTGTCTTCCTTCGTCATTGTCAAACTATTTTACATGCATATGAAGCAATTGAAAATACCGTGAATTGGATGATACATACCTTATTCCTCATAGAGCCATGTCTGTTTTTTAACCCTCTACAATGGTCTTTTGTTGCAGATTTTCCCAGTGCAATATGTCATTTGATTTTTTAACTGCTACTTCTGTGGATTTTTGATTGTGGATCCAAATAAAATGAACTCTCTGACTTCTTCAATATTTTTCCATTTATCATGATGTTGCTTATTGGTCCAGTTGTGAGGATATTAGTTTTCCTTATGTTGAAGTATAATCCATACTGAAGGCTGTAGTCTTTGAACTTCATCAGTAAGTGATTCGAGCTCTCTTCACTTTAAACAAGCAAGTTTGTGGCATCTGCATATCATAGTTCGTTAATGAGTCTTCTCCAATCCTGATGCTGGGTTTTCCTTCACACAGCCCAGCTTATTGGATTCTTTGTTCTGTATACAGATTAAATAATTACATTAAAAGGATACAACTGTAATATGTATCTTTCCTCATTTTAAACCATGCAGTATTCCTTGTTCAATCTGAACAACGACCTCTTGGTCCATGTACAGGTTCCACATGAGCACAATTAAGTGTTCTAAAATTCCCTTTCTTTTCAATGTTATCTATAATTTGTTATGATCCACAGAGTCAAATACTGTTGCATAGTCGATAAAACATAGGTAAACATCTTTGTGGTATTATCTGCTCTCAGCCAAGATTTATCTGAGATCAGAAGTGGTATCCTTCATTCTATGTCCTCTTCTCAATCTGGCTGAAATTTCTGGCAGTTCCCTGTCGATGTCCTGTTGCAACCATTTTTGAATTATCTTCAACAAAATTTTACTTGTGTATGATATTAATGATATCGATAGATAATCTCCACATTCTGTTGGATCACAACAGAAAGGGCACAAATATGGATTTCTTCCATTCATTTGGCTAGGTAGCTCTGTCTTCCTAATTTCTAGACATAGATAAAGGACCACTTTCAGTGTTTTATCCATTTGTTGAAACATCTCAGTTGGTTCTGTATCAATTCTTAGAGCCTAAGAATCACTCTTGATGCTTAATAAGGATCTATTTGTACTCGTTTGGCTTTATGTTTTTCATATAAAGTGAAGATTAGAAAGCCAATGTATTTTTTAAAGTTTTTGTACTTGCATATAAAATAAGGGTTACAAAGCCAATTTTAATTTGTTTTTCTGCATAAATGAAAATTGTATTTTAAAGCATACTTGAAATGAAATATACCAGGAATGGTGCTTTCATTGGAAAGAAAACTCTTTAGAATAAAAATTGTCAAACTTTTAGAATTTGCTAGTCCAATCGTCCTTCTATTACTCACCATCCTAGACAAAAACCAACCTATAGAAGGAACTCAATCAACTTCCTGGTCCATAAGTGTGCCCTGACTACTGAACCAATAATGTAGTTGGGGAGACGAGCACTGCCTGTACTCCAGTGCTTCCGGGTTATTTTACACTAATATCACATTGTAATGTCACAGGCTCATCCTTTATAATTACTTCATTTTTTCCACACTCTCCTTAAACTGACAGTAACTTCATCTTATCTATTGCTTTCAACAAATGACTTTGCCAAGAGATCAAATTCATATATATGCACCTCGTTTTTTCTCTTTTCACATTTCCTTCTATTGTAGAGAAAGAGTTGTGACTAACTCCCTGCTAATACTCTCATGCCTTTGTTCTGACTCCTGTTTTCTCTAGCATAATATTAAAGAACTTGTGTATAAAAAATAATGCATACATTGACTATTCTAAGGGTTTCTTTGACAGGCAAACACATTGAGTTTAAAAAGTCCACATCTGTCAGAATATTGGTGAAGAGTGATGATTTTACTGAGGATTTTTAGGGGAATTGAAGAATAATTTATGTCAACCACTGTGCAGGATTTTACTCAAAAAAAAAAAAAGTATTAAAAGTGTCTAGTGACTTTTTCTTAGTCTCTTCACCATTTCTTCCTTTATGATGTCCCTCTTTTTTTTTTTTTTTTTCTTTCACCATAAAGAACTCAGCAGTTCTGGTCCTACTTTTCCCATTCCTAGATATTCCCTATTGAGTTTCAATCTTTCTTTGTTTTCATGCAGTGAAATTAGCTCAGATGCATTTTTTTCCCTAAATGTATACATAATTCATTGCTCAGATTTTTTTTTTTTAGCTATGTGAAAAATTCACAAAACTGACAATAAAGATTTGTAATCAATAAATTAAAATCTTTTCATTTACAGGGACCCAAACTTCCTGAATGGAATGGATAATTACAAATATACAAAAAGTATGTTTACTTACAACCTTATTCTTTTCCACTCCCATACCTTCAATCTTCCCTATTTAGGTTCTATCTAAACAACATTTAAGCATGTTCGAGATTTTTACACTAAAGGAAAAATATAACAAACAATAACGTTGATGTCACATTCACTTGCATACATCACCGGTAAACAGACACTTCCTCAATTACAGCATCTCTATCTTCAAGCTTCTTACTAGATAACTCAGATACTCAAATTAAGAATGTCTCAAATCAAATTTATCAGTTCTCTCACACTTTTGCTCCTTTCCCAGGTTTCTCTTTCCCATTAAGTAACCTCCAGTTAGTTACTTAACCTTGAAAATACTTTTAATTGTTTTTATCCCCTTCCCCTGTACATTTAGCAATCATTTAGTGCACCACTTCTCTGTCCTGGACGACTACAGTATTTGGTTTTTCTGCATCTAGTTGCACTGCTCCAAACATTATTTTAAAATAAAAGCCCATTGAATCAATAGAGGTCACTCCCATCCACATTCTACTCATAGAAGCTGTTCATAAAGTAAAAGTGAAACAAAAAACACCACCATCTTTGCTGGTCTCTTGATTTCTACAAAGTAAAAGTCCCCAAGGTACATCCAGAGAAATTTTATTTCAGGACATCCTGAGAAGGAGAGGGCATAGAAAGCCTTGTCATACCTTCAATTGTGCTTACAGAGAGTGACATAAAATAAGGTTGTGAGGTGTTTGATTCTTTAGGGAAATATTACACATTTTGAAATCAATAATTTGTGAGAACACAGAAAACAAACCGATACACCTCTGAGTATTCTCTAAGTTCCATAAACCCTGTGCATCCTCATAATACAAGTGAATTAAAAAAAAAAAAAAAAAAAGAATTATTTGGCTATGTGTAGATTATAGTGTTGTGAACAGGCTTATTAATAATATTTCACAATATATCCTAAATAAAAAATTCCCTGGACTATTTATGAGGAAACTGTTGGTTTTCAGCACAGTATTTGAAAACAGATATAATTAAATATTCATGGCTAATGAGAATAAAGAAAAATGCCTAATGAGAATAAAGAAAAATGCCTTTGTTGTCACAAAGGGTTTTATTATTTTGACAGGATGCCCAAAGGTCATAACTTTGAATTATTTTTGCATCCTATTATTCCTAGAATATAATATGATTGGTATGGTACAAGAATAATTGGGAAGGCTGCTTAAGGTGAGAAGGTAGCCAGGTCAGGTAACTCCAGAAGTCATTCGATGGTGAATTAAATGAATACAGAAGCATTTCTTAACTGCATGAGTACACTGATTGGAGAATTCTGTCCTCAGGTATTTCAAGGGCACTGCTTCTTCATCAGAAGAGCCCTGGTGGTGCAGTGGTTAAGTACTCAGCTGCTAACCTAAAAGTCACTGCTTTGAACCCACTACTTCATCTATGAGCGAAAGATGTGGCAGTCTGCTATGACAAAGATTACAGCCTTGGAAATCTTGTGAGGAGCTCTACTCTGTCCTATAGGGTCACTATGAGGTGAAATTAACTTGGCTGTAGGGGTTTGGCTTTGGTTTTGATTTTGGTTACTTTATCTTGATGGGAGAGTTTGGTGGTGTGGTGCCTGAGGCATTTGACTACTAACTAGAAGGCTGAGGGTTCAAACCCACCAGCCACTCCTCAGAAGGAAGTTTGGGCAATCTACTTCCATAGTTATACAGCCTCAGAAACCCAGGGAAGGGTCACTATGAGTCCGATCTGACTTGATGGCAGGGAGGTGTTTTTTTTTTTTTTTTTAATCTTGATGGAAAAATTCACTGGGGATGTACTGTAACTGAAAGACTACTTCATACAAGTTTTCAAACATTAGATTGTATTTCAGTTCATAATACTCCTTATTATGTTATTTTATAACAGTTGCCTTGAACTTGTAGTTATTTCCTCTTTTCATTCAATTGTCTGTCTAATTGCGTCTTTTCTCTATTTGCCCTTGTCCATCTTGCCTGAAGTCTGTCTAATATAATTAGTCTTTTCAAAGATCCAGCTTTTGGACTATTTACATATTTTGTAATATCAATCTTGTTCACTATTTCTTTGATTTCTCCCATTACCTTCATTATTTCATTTTTTATTGTTTGCATTTACTCTCCTGCTCTTTAAAATATTTTTTTAAGTTGAATACCTTGCTCATTTAATTTTGTTTTAAATATTGTCACTAAGATAATTATATATGCTAAAATTTACCCTTCATAGAATAAAATTCTACAAGTCATGAGAAATGCGTAAGTGCCCCAATCAACATACAGAATAGTTCCTTTACCCTCCCAAATTCACCTGTCCCTTTGTGGTCAACATTTTTCCTACTCCCATTCCCTGGCAACCGATGAAGTGCTTTATCTCTCTAGTGTTTTGTCTTTTCCAGAATGTGACATAAAGAAACATACAGTATGTAGGGTTTTTTAATATTTTTATTTTAAAATAATTGTAATTAAGATATATATATGCTTTTTCATATATTAATAGTTTGTTTATCTTTATTCTGGAGTCTTCTATTGCATTTTATAGACACAACATTGTTTGTTTATTCTTCCTCCAAGTGAAACAATTTCAGTTGTTTCTAATTATTTAATAAATCTTTGCAAATATTTATGCACAGCTTTTTATGTAATCATAAGTTTTCATTCCACTTACATAAAATCTAACAATGCGATTACTCAGTGAAGTATTAAATGTTTAATTTCAAAGAAAAGGAAAGAAAGCCAAACAATAGTCCACAGTGCCTGCACTAATTTGCATCACCTTCAGTAATTTATGAGGGTTCCAGTTATTCTGCATCCTTGTCAACAATAGTAGGCATGTAGTCCTATCTTGTTGCACTTTTAATTTGCATTTTTATAAAAACTAATGATGTTGAGCATTTTTTCATGACCTTATTTATTATATGCACCAATCACCTGTCAGTTTATTATATACTGTGCTGGCTTGAGTGTTACTGTGATGCTGGAAGCTATACCCTCAGTATTTCAAATTTCAAATACCAACAAGGTCATCTATTATGGACAAGTTTCAGTGGAGCTTCCAGATTAAGACAGACTAAGAAGAAGGAAGTGGCAGTCTGAATTATGGAAAATTCAGCTACTGAATATCTTATGAATAGCAGTGAAATATCATCTGATAGTGCCAAAAGATGAGCCCCTTGGTTTGAAGGTGCTCAAAATATGACTGGGGAAGATCCACTCCCTCAAACTGGAGTTGGTCTTAATGAAATGGATCGAGTAAAGTTTTCAGGACCTTCATTTGCTGATGTGGCACCACTCAAACTGAGAAGAAATAGCTGCAAACATTCATTAATATTTGGAATGTAGAATGTATGAAGTATGAATCTAGGAAAATTTCAAGTTGTCAAAAAAGAAATTGATGACATAAAGTTGAATATATTAGTTATTAGTGAGCTGTAATGGAATGGTATTGATCATTTTGAATCAGAAAATCATATATTCTACTATAATGGAATGACTTATTGGAGAGGAACGGTGTTGCATTCAGTGTAAAAAGAACATTTCAAGATCTACCCTAAAGTACAATGATGTCTGTGATAGGATAATATCCATATATCTACAAGGAAGACCAGTTAATATTACTGTTACTCAAACTCACTCACCACCCATTAAAGCCAAAGATGAATAAATTGAAGACTTTGCTAGCGTCTGCAGTCTGAAATTAACCAAAGATGCAATCAGTATGTATTGATAATTACATTTGACTGGTATGGTAAGTTGGAAAGAAAGAAGAATCCATAGTTGGAAAATAAGGCCTTGGTAATAGAAAGGACTCTGGAAATCAAATGATAGATTTTTGCATGACTAACAACTTATTAATTGAAAATATAATTTTAAACAACATAAATGGTGACTGTACATGTAGACCTCACATGTATAGAATACATAGGATGGAATACACAGGAATCAAATAGACTACATCTGTGGAAAGAGGTGATGGAGGAGCTCAATATCATTAGTCACAGCAAGGCTGACAGTGGAACAGACTTCAATTTGCAGTTGAAAAAAATTAAAACAAATACAAAGAAACAAAATTCAACCCTGAGTATATTGCATCTGAATTTAGAGACCATCTTAAGAACAGATTTGATGCAATGAACACCACCAAAGACCAAAGACCAGACAAGTTGTTGTGTGACATCAAAGACATAATACATGAAAAAAGCAAAGGGTCATTAAGAAAAAAAAAAAGAAAAAGAAAAAGAAAAAGAAAGAAAGTAGCAAATAAAATCAGTATCAGGTGAAATTCTGAAACTTGTTCTTGAAAGAACAGTAGCTAAGGCAAATGAAAGAAATGACAAAGTAAAAGAACTGAACAAAATATTTCAAAGGGCACTGGAAGTTAGAAAACCAAAAGACAAGAAGAGCCTGATCATTTCTCAAAATGAAAGAACTGGAGAAATTATTCATGTGTCAAGTTTCAATATTGAAGAATTTTGTTGAATGATTCAGAAAGAATCAAAAGGAGGTGGAAAGAATAAACAGTGTACCAAAAAAGATTTCATCAATAATAAAGCATTTCAGGAGAGCAAATGATAAAGAACTGATGTTATTGAAGGAAGAAGTTCAAACCGCACTAAAGGGATTGGCAAAATAAATAAATAAATAAGCTCCAGGAATTGAGGGAATGCCAATTGAAATATTTCAACAAATGGATGCAGCACTGAAGATGCTCACATGTTTATGCCAAGAAAATTGGAAGACAGCTACTTGGCCAACCAACAAGAAGAAACCCATACTTGTTCCCATTCCAAAAAAAAGGTGATCCCACAAAATGGAGAAATTATCAAGTAATATTGATATTAAACACAAGTAAAATTTTGTCAAATACTGTTCAAAAACTGATGCATCAGCAAACTGGCATAGAATGGCAAGAAATTCAATTTAGATTCAGAAGAACATACGGAAGGAGGGATATCATTGCTAATGTCACTTGAGTTCTGGCTGAAATCAAAGAATACCAGAAAGATGTTTACCTGTGTTTTATTGACTATGCAAAAGCATTCAACTCTGTGGATCATAATAACTTATGGATAACATTGTGAAGAATGGGAATTCCAGAACACTCTTTGTGCTCATGAGGAACCTGTAGACAGACCCAGAGGTAATATTTCCAACAGAACAATTAAATACCACATGGTTTAAAATCAAGAAAGGTGTGTGTCCAGGTTGTATCCTTTCACCAGGCTTACTCAATGTGTATGCTGAGCAAATAATACAAGAAGTTGGACTATAGGGATAAAAATGTGGATCAGGATTAGAGAAAGACACATCAATCTGAGACATGCAGATGACAACTTTCTTGGTGAAAATGAAGAAGACTTGAAAAGCTTACTGATGAAGAACAAAGCCTATAGCCTTCATTTTGGATATCACAATATAAAGAAAACAAAAATCCTCACAAGTGGACCAAAAAGAAACATCATGATAAATGGAGAAAAAATTGAAGCTGTCAGGTATTTCATTTTACTTGAATCCACAATCATCACCCATGAAGCAGCAGCCAAGAAATTCGACCTATCTCATGGGGCAAATATGCTGAAAAAGAAATCTTTCAAGTGTTAAAGAGCAAAGATGTCACTTTGAAGACTAAGGTGACCCTGACCCAAGCAGTGATATTTTCAATCAACTCCTATGCATGTGAAAGTTGGACAATTAATAAGGGAGATCAAAGAAGAATTGATGTCTTTGTATTGTGGTGTTGGTGAAGAATATTGAAAATTCCATAGGCTGCCAGAAGAATGAACAAATTTGTTTTGGAAGACGTACAGCCAGAATTCTCCTTAGAAGCAAGAATGGCCAGACTTCATCTCACCTACTTTGGTTATATTGTTAGAAGGGGCCAGTTTCTTGAAAAAGGTATCATATTTAGTAAAGTAAAAGGTAAACATTAAAGGGGAAGACCCTCAATGCAATTGATTGGCCCAGTGGCTATGATGATGGGCTCAAGCATAGAAAAGACTGTGAGAATAGCACAAGACTGACCAGAGTTTCATTCTGTTCTACATAGGGTTGCTGCAACTCAGAAGCCCATGACACTTAGCAACAATAATTTGCTATATATGTATTCTCTTTGGTGAAGTATCTATTAAAATTGTAATAATTTGCTATAATAAAATATGATATGTAATATAATAATTTGCATTATCCTATTATGCAGTTTCTAATTTATTTCTCCCATTCACATTGTCATTTATTTATTTATTTGATTTTATCTTTTGCTTTTCAACCAATTTTGAGTTGGTCATCTTGTTGCTTTAATTTTATTGTCCATAATTTCATAAATAATATATAATTCAACATTGGTACAGAAAAGTTGACAACTTGATAAATCTGTCATGATCCACTGAAATAAAATGACAAAGTCTATTCTTAAAAAAATCTAATATCCCTGATTTTACAGTATTATCTACAGGCACTCTGCTGGCATAGTGCTTAAGGCACTTGACTGCTAACCAGAAGGTTGGCGGTTCAAACCCACCAGACACTCCTCGGAAGGAAGACTGAACAATCTACTTCTATAGAGATAGCGTCTCGGATACCCAAGGAAGGGTCGCTGTGAATTGGATCCGACTTGAAGGCAGTGAGTTTGGTTTAGTTTTTGGTTTATTTACCAAACTTTGACAAACCAGTTTTGTCCTTTATATTACTTGTTTTTACAGAATTATAAACAAAAGGTGAAATTGTTCAGTTCATTTTATGGGCATAGTGTCATCTTAATTCCAAAGTTAGAAAAGGATAATGTAATTTTATAGGCTCATTTTATTTGCAATTAGCATCCAAAAAATCATCAATAGATGTTTAGGTAACAGAATCAACATTGTATTCTAAAAACAACAACAACAACAAATACCAAAATGAAAGAGAATAAGCCTAGAATGCTAAGGTAGTTCAACAGCAGGAAAAAATAATTATAATTCACCTTATCAGTATACTGAATAAAATCGTATGATTACTTCAATCATTGTAGAAAAATCACTTATTTTGTTAAAATAATACATTAACTTACTAATTATAGACACATCCTTAAAAAAACTAGGAACTGAAGTTTGTTCTTCTAATTTGGTAAAGTTTATACTATTAACTTTTTTTATATATTTGTATAAAATGAAGGAACTTCAGATGTATTCCTTTTAACAACTGAGACAAAAGAATGAGGTATATTATCCCCACACTATTTTATACTATACTGGAAGTCCTGATCAAACTATGAGAAAAGCAAAAAAAAAAAAAAATATGTTATGAAAACTAGATGATGTGGTTGGTAAAAGTGTATGTTTATCCTCATAATCTCCAGCCATTTTTGTCATACCCTGTGTCTTCTTTAAACCAATGGAATATGGTAAAGAAGATGGTATATCAATTGTGTGATTAATTTATAATTATGTTAGGCTGGGATCTCTAGAGAAGCAAAACCAATAAAGCTTATATATGTAAATATATATATATATATATATATAGAGAGAGAGAGAGAGAGAGAGAGAGAGAGAGAGAGAAAGTTTATCTTGGGAAAATGGCTCACAAACTTATAGAAGCTGGCAAGTCTCAAGTTCCTGGATTAAACATCAAGCTGGAAGCCTTTCCCAACTCGAAGTTGCACGGGCTGATGTGCTCAAGGCTGGCAGGAACTGTTGACTCCGGCTGATGATGAATCTAAGATCATTAGGCCAAATGGTGGATTGTTTGCTCATAGACAGTTGTAGGCAGCACAACAGGATCCAGACCCACAGAAGCATCTCTCACTTTCCCAGGATGTTCATATATATATATTGGAAGCAAGCTACACCCCTAGGGAAATTCTTTCAGTGGATTGGCTGCTCCAAACATATACATACTATCTCATCATGGGAATAACCACATCACAATTCTATAAACCACTCAAAATTATGATCCAGCTAAGTTGACACACAACCCCAACTATCACAACAATATATAGATATAGAGAGCTATAGATACAGATAGGAATCCCTGGATGACACATGACACTGAACTTCTAGCCAGAAGATTGGTGGTTTGAAGTAATCAAGAGACACCTTGGAAGACAGGCTTGGTGATCTGCTTCTGAAAGGGCATAATCTTGAAAAATATTTGGAGTTAACTTACAGACAACCAACAACAAAAACATAAATAGAGATAGAGCAGAGTGGGAAGGGGAATGAGAGAAAGGAAGAGATCCACTCCTACCAACCTTGAAGAAGAAAATGGTCATGTTTTGAAGAGGGTCACAAGAAACAGAGGGTGATATCTGGGACTTGAGACCCTCAGTCTTGAGACTGTAAGGAACTGAATTCTGCTAACAACTTCTGAGCTTGGAAAAGGTCTTGGACCTCAGATGAGATCACAGCCCTTGCTGACAACTTGATTGCAGACTGTGATACCCTGAGTAGAGGAATCTATACATTATGCTGTGTTATTTAACCTTCATCAGTAAGTGATGAAGTAGGTCATCTTCATTTTAATATATATACTAAAACAAAAGTGACCTGTCAGAGTTATGTTCTTTCATCTTACTTAGTCAAACTGTGTGTTAAACAAATAATCCTAGAAACTGGATTATAGGAAGAAGAATTCAGCATTATATTTGGAGGAAGACTCATTAATAGCATTGTGTTAGATTGGGTTCTCTAGAGAAACACACACACACACAAAAAAAAAAAAAAAAACAGGCAAG
>NW_006921807.1:2676032-2687129 GCF_000298275.1 Orycteropus afer afer | reverse complement strand
TTCTTCCAGATTGTCCTTGGAATATCATTGCAAGCAGGCCCCTAGGGAAACTCCCCTTGGGCAGACTGGCCCCTCAGAACTCAGTCATCTGATCCCATCATGGGAACAACCACCCAGAACTGGGGTCCAGCCAAGTTGACACACAGCTCCAACCATCACAAGCATGTAGTATGTAAGAAAAATTAGGAGCTCTAATACACATACTACATGTTGTTAATGAGTTTCCCTCCAATTCTAATGCTGAATTCTTCTTCCTATAATCCAATTTCTAGGATTGTTTGTTCATCACACACATTGACAAAGTAAGTTGAAAGAATATAACTCAGGCACATCTTTTTTCTATTTTGAATGACACAATATCACCTTGTTCTGTTTGAATGACTGTCTCTTGATCTTTGTACAGAATGTGCTTGAGCACAACTAAGTATTTGGTAATTCCCATTCCTCACAATGTTATCCATAATTTATTATTATTCACTTAATCAAATGTCTTTGTGTAATCAGTAAAACATAGATAAACACCTTTCTGCTATTCTCTGCATACAGTTGTCTTGGAGAAAACCATTCTAGCCAGAAGGAACACCAGGAAAAAAAGTCTTAATACATGAATTTGCCTGCTAGAGAAGCAGCCTGGCAGCTGTTATGGATATAATGGAATGAACAAGAAGGGAATATTAAGAGAAAAAAAAAATTAGAGAGTTGTGAGGGAACCAGTTTAGAGAGATCTTTTAGGCCATGTGAGATCTTGACTTTGAGTGAACTACAGGGAAAAAAAGTTCAACATCTGACTGGTATGCTGAGAATAGACTGCTTGCACACACTTCTCACATCAGGCACATCAGTTAGGCAGTTATTGGAGGAATCAGTGTGAGAGACTATATTGGTTCAGGACAAGGTGGTTGCAGTTGAATAGTGATATGTTTTTAGAATTTGGATAAAAAAACCAAAACCAAACCCACTGCTATCGAATCATATCCAACTCATAGGAACCATTCCTTGATTTTCTGAGGCAGTATCACTATGGAAGTAGAGTGTCCAACCTTCCTTCTGAGTAGTGGCTGGTGGATTTGAACTGCCAGCCTTCTGGTTAGCAATCAAATGCTTTCAGCACTGTGCCAGCATATTTTAGATATACCTTGAAAATAGAAACAAAAGAACTTCCCGATAGATTGAATGTGAGTGATGAGAGAAAGAGAGGAAAGAAAGATGTCTATGAGATTTTTATCTGTATAAAATGAAATTATAAAATTGACAATAATTGCTACCCACTAGGTGTTGAGAGATATTGAGAGATTCTATGGAAAAAATATTGAATGATGCAGGAAACATCAAGAGAAGATGGCAGGAATACACAGAATCACTGTACCAAAAAGAACTGGTCAATCTTCATCCATTTCAGGAAGTGGCATATGATCTAGAACCAATGGTATTGAAGGAGGAAGTCAAAACTGCAATGATGGAACTGGCGAAGAACAAGGCTCCGGGATTTGACAGAATACAGATTGAGGTATTTCAACAAACAGATGCCCCATTGATGGCACTCACTCGGTTATACCAAGAGATTTGGAAGACAGCCACCTGGCCAACTGACTGGAAGAGATCCATATTGGTACCCATTACAAAGAAAGTTGATCCCACAGAATGTGGAAATTATAGAACACTATCATTAATATCGCATGCAAGTAAGATCTTACTGAAGATAATTCAAAAATGGTTGCAGCAATATATTGACAGACAACTTCCAGAGGTGCAAGCTGGATTCAGAAGAGGACATGGAACAAGGGATATCATAGTCATTGTCAGATGGATCTTGACTCAAGGAAAAGAATACCAGAAAGATGTTTATTTGTGTTTTGTTGACTATGCAAAGGCATATGATTGTGTGGTTCATGACAAATTATGGATAACATTGAGAAGAATGGGAATTCCCGAGCACTTGATTGTACTCATGAGGAATCTGTACCTTGACCAGGAGGCTGTCGTTCGAACAGAACAAGGGGACACTACATGATTTAAAATCAAGAAGGGAGTGCATCAGGGTTGTATCCTTTCCCCACACTTATTCAATCTATATGCTGAGCATATAATCCAATTAGCTGGACTATATGAAGAAAAATGTGGCATCAGGATTGGAGGAAGAATCATTAACAACCTGAGATATGCAGACAATACAACTTTGCTTGCTGAAAGTGAAGATGACTTGAGGCACTTACTGATGAACGTTGAAAAATACAGTCTGCAGTATGGATTACGCCTCAATATAAAGAAAACAAAAATCCTCACAACTGGACCAATGAGCAGCATCACAATAAATGGAGCGAAGATTGAGGTTGTCAAGGAATTCACGTTGCTTGGTTCTACAATTGATGCCAATGGAAGCAGCAGTCAGGACATTAGATGATGTGTAGCATTGGGAAAGTCAACTGCGAAGGAACTGTTTCAACTGCTGAAGAGCAAGGATGTCTCTTTGAGGACTAAGGTGCGCCTGACTCAAGCCATGATATTTCCAATTGCCTCGTATGCATGTGAGAGCTGGACAATGAATAAGGAAGACCGAAGAAGAGTTGATGCTTTTGAGTTGTGTTGCTGGTGAAGAATGCTGAAAGTACCACTGACTGCTAAAAGAACTAACAGACCTATCCTGGAGGAAGTGCACCCGAAATCCTCCTTGGAAGTGAGAATGGCCAAACTTCGTCTCACCTATTTTGGTCATGTTGTCAGAAGGGACCATTCCCTGGATAAGGAAGTCATGCTTGGTAGGGTGGAGGGTCGACGAAAGAGGGGGGGTCTTCAACAACTTGCATTGACATGGTGGCTTCCATGGGCTCAAGTATAGCTGGGAACATGGAACTGGTGCAGGATCGAGCAGTGTTTCGTTCTGCTGTGCATGGGGTCTCTATGAGTCAGAAAAGACTCCACAACACCTAACAACAACAATTGGTGTGGGGTGGGGAGCTCTGGTAGCGTAGTGGCTAAGGCACTTGACTGCTAACCAGAAGGCTGGCAGTTCAAACCCACCAGCCACTCCTCAGAAGGAAGGTTGGGCTATCTACTTCCGTAGTGATACTGCCTCAGAAACCCAAGGAGGGGTCGCTATGAGTTGGGTCCGACTCGATGGCGCATAAGAACACAACAACAACAGGTGTAGGGTGGAAGCAGGAGTGGCCGAGGACCTCAGGAGCAGCAGGATATCCAGGTAAAGGTACGGGAGGCAAGGCTAGGCCCCAAGCCCCCTAGAGCCCAGAAAGGGAAGGAGCAGCAGGGCACCACAAAGTGGCAGGTTCCAGGTAGAACTTAGGTAAGGTGAAGTTGCAGAGGTTTCCAACAGATAATGGAGACAAACTTGTCTGTAAGTTTGTCATCCTCTTGGGCTTGTATGTTGCTGTGAGGCTTGAGGCTGTGCCACTGATGTTTCAGATGTCACCAGAGTTGGACATGGTGCACAAGTTTCAATGCAGCTTACAGACTAAGATGGACTAGTAAGCAGGAGGAAGCCATCCACTTCTCAAAAATTGGCCAGGGAAAACCTGACACATTACTGGACAACTTAGCTTGGAAACATTGTCTGACACAGTGCAGGAAGATGAACCCCTTGGGTCAGAAGGCACTCAAAACAGGACTGGGAAAGAGGTGCCTCATCAGAGTAGAACCAACCTTAATGATATGGATAAAGTAAGTGTTTCAGGACCTCCATGTGCTGATGTGGCTCACCTCAAATTGAGGAGAAACGGCTACAGACATCCATTAATCATCCAAACATGGAATGTATGAAGTATGAATCTAAAAAAATTGGAAGTTGTCAAAAATTAAATGGAATGCATAAAGATTGATATCCTAGGCATTAGTGAGATGAAATGGATGGGTTTTGGGCATTTTGAAACAGACAACCAAATGATCTACTACACTGGAGTGACAAATTGAAGAAGAATGGCATGGTATTCATCATCACAAAGGATTTTTCAAGATCTGTCCTGAAGTACAATGCTGTCAGTGATAGGGTAATATCCATATGCCTACAAGGAAACCTGTTAATACTACTATTATTCAGATTTACATGCCAACCACCAAAGCTAATGATGAGGAAATTGAATATTTTTATCAACTTCTGCAGTCTGAAATTGACTGAACATGCAATCAAGATGTGTTGATTATCACTGGTGATTGGAATGTAAGAGTTGGAAACAAAGAAGAATCACTGGTAGTTGGATAATATGGCCTTGGTGACAGAAATAACGCTGGAGATTGCATGATAGAATTTTTCAAGACCAATGACTTATTCATTGCAAATACCTTTTTCAACAACATGAACAGTGGCTATACACATGGACTTCACCAGATGGAGCACACAGGAATCAGATTGACTACATCTGTGGCAAGATGTGGTGGAAAAACTCAATATCTTCAGCCAAAACAAGGCCAGGAGCTGATTGTGGAACAGACTATCAACTGCTCATATACAAGTTCAACTGGAAGTTGAAGAGAATTAAAACAAGTCCAAGAGAGCCAAAATATGATCTTGAATATATCCCTCCTGAATTTAGAGACCATCTAAAGAATAGATTTGATGCATTGAACACCAAAGACTGAAAATCAGAAGAATTGTGTGATGAAATCAAGAACATCGTCTATGAAGAAAACAAGAGGTCATTAAAAAGACAAGAAAGAAATAAAAGACCAAAATGGATGTCAGAAGAGACTCTGAAACTTGCCCTTGAGAGGAGTACCTAAAACAAATGGAAAAATGACAAGATAAAAGAGGTGAACAGAAGATTTAAAGAACATCTCAAGCAGACAAAGCCAGTTACTATAATGAAGACACCGAGGATGCTAGAGAAACTGACCTGGCCAAACATGATGAGGAGGACTATTTCAAGATGAAGGAACAGTGAGTAACACAAACACCTTTGTGTTATCTTTATGTTTCCTTTCTGGAATACTCAGTTGGCAAGAAAATCTGTAAGTGACCTGGTGTGTGTGGCTTTGGAGTCCTTGGGTGGTACCAAGGGTTAACATGTTCAGCTGCTAACGGAAAGGTTGGAGGTTCAAATCTACCCAGTGCTGCATCTGATGACACACTAGCAAAGACTCAGCCGTTGAAAACCCTTGGAGCACATGTTTCCTTCAACACCGACAGGCCACGGCAAATCAGAGCAGGCCATATGGAACCTAGTTTGCTCCTTAGTTTGGTATATGCTCTTGACTCTTGGGTTTCAAGAGCCATGTACCTGTGTGCATTTTTCCCCCCATCAACTTGTCACATGTCATTAGGCTGAACTTAGAGGAGATTAGAAAGAAGCTTGAGGGAAATTATCATGGGGGATAAAGCCCTGTAAAAGACGAGAACCTGTGACCACGTGCTCATCTTTTTAGACAGGGAGACTTGTGCTGTGGTGGGTAAGCTGGTGTTGCACAGCCACTGGGCTCTCAGATAGGTGTGAGCCTGCAGAGCACTGGCCACACGGGAACTCAGGGAAACCAGAATTGCAAAGCAAGCCTGTGGACACCTGGTCCAGTGCTCTTGCCACGTTACCACATGTCCCCAGCCCAGTTGTGGCATCATCTTTATATAGGCACAACCAGAGGGATGAAATCTTATTTTGTTTTAAACCAATCCCACTGCCATTGGGTCAACTGTGACTTACAGTAACCCTAGAGGACAGACTAGAACTGCCTCATAGGGTTTCCAAGGCTATAAATCTCTACAGAAGCAGACTGCCTCATCTTTCTCCTACAGAGCAGCTGATGGGTTTGAACCACTGACCTTTTGGTTAGTAGCCAAATGCTTTAACCATTGCCCCACCAGATGTTTAAAAAGGTTCACTTCTTTACGCTTGAGTTTACTCGTCAAAAACATGGGTGTAAGGCAGTATCAAATATACTCACTATTTATTGACTGTATTTGGAGGGTCGGGAGCTCTGGTAGCGTGGTGCCTAAGGAACTTGACTGCCAACCAGAAGGCTGGCAGTTCAAACCCACCAGCCACTCCTTGGAAGTAAGGTTGGGCAATCTACTTCTGTAGTGATACTGCCTTGGAAACCCAAGGAGGGCTCACTATGAGTCGGGTCTGACTCAACTGCACATGACAACAACAACAACAATAATGAAATGTGCAAAGACCTGGAATTAGAAAACCAAAGGGAAGAAAACGCTCAGTATTTATCAAGCTGGAAGAATTGAGGAAAAAAATTAAGCCTTAAGTTGCCATATTGAAAGATTCTTTGGACAAAATATTGAATGATGCAGGAAGATCAAAAGAAGACAGAAGGAATACTCAGAGTCACTGTACCAAAAAGAACTGGTCAAAATTCATCCATTTCATGAGGTGGCATATGTTCAAGAACCAATGGTATTGAAGGAAGAAGTCAAAGCTGCTCTGAAAGAATTGGTGAAGAACAAGGTTCCAGGAATTGATGGAATACCCATTGAGATGTTTCAAAAAATGGATGCCCCGCTAGAGGCACTCACTCGGTTATGCCAAAAGATTAAGAAGACAGCTACCTGGCCAACTGACTGGAAGAGATCTATATTTGTACACATTCCAAAAAACGGTGATCCCACAGAATGTGGAAATTATCAAACAATATCATTAATATTGCGTGCAAGTAAAATCTTACTGAAGATAATTAAAAAAAGGATTGCAGCAGTATATTGACAGAGAACTTCCAGAGGTGCAAGCTGGATTCAGAAGAGAACTTGGAATGAGAGATATAATTGCTGATGTCAGATGGATCTTGGTTCAAAGCAAAGAATACCAGAAAGATGTTTACTTTTGTTTTATTGACTATGCAAAAGCATTTGATTGTGTGGATCATAACAAATTATGGATAACATTGTGAAGAATGGGAATTCCAGAAAACTTAATTGTACTCATGAGGAACCTGTACCTAGACCAGGAGGCTGTCATTCAAACAGAAAAAGGGAACACTGCATGGTTTACAATCAAGAGGGGAGTGTGTCAAGGTTGTGTCCTTTCACCATACTTATTCAATCTGTGTGCTGAGTAAATGGAAACTGGACTATATGCAGAAGAATGTGGCATTGGGATTGGAGGAAGAATCATTTACAACCTGAAATACACTGACAACTCAACTTTGCTTGCTGAGAGGATGACATGAAGTACTTACTAATGAAGTTTGAAGAATACAGTCTGCAGTATGGATTAAATCTCAATATAAAGAAAACAAAAATCCTCACAACTGGACCTATAAGCAGCATTATGATAAATGGATAAAAGATTGAACTTGTCAAAGACTTCACATTGCTTGGTTCAATAATCAACACCAATGGAAGCAGCAGTCAGAACATCAGACCATACATAGCACTGGGCAAATCAGCTGCAAGGGACCTCTTTCAAGTGCTGAAGAGCAAAGATGTCTCCTTGATGACTAAGGTGCACCTGACACAAGCCATGGTATTTTCAATCACCTCTTATGCATATGAGAGCTGGACAATGAATAAGGAAGACCGAGGAAGAATTGATGCTTTTGAGCTGTGGTGTTGGCGAAGAATGCTGAAAGTACCGTGGACTGCTAAACAGGTCTGCTAAACAGGACTGCTAACAGGTCTGTCCTGGAGGAAGTGCAGCCAGAATGCTCCTTGGAAGTGAGAATGACCAGACTTCATCTCACGTAATTTGGTCATGTTGTCAGAATGGACTATTCCCTGGAGAAGGATGTCATGCTTGGGAGGTGGAAGGTTGATAAAAGAGGGAAAGGACCCCAATGAGTTGGATTGACAGAGTGGCAGTGGTGATGGGCTCAAGTATAGCAAGAATCATGGAGCTAGCTCAGAACTGGGAGGTGTTTCGTTCTGCCGTGCATAGGGTCACTATGAGTTGGAGATGACCCAACGGGACCTAAGGAAAACAACAACAAGGGGTTGGGGGCGAAATAAGTTCAGAGTTTTGGACCTATTATATTTGAAA
Source organism: Orycteropus afer afer (assembly GCF_000298275.1). Classification (NCBI taxonomy): domain Eukaryota; kingdom Metazoa; phylum Chordata; class Mammalia; order Tubulidentata; family Orycteropodidae; genus Orycteropus; species Orycteropus afer. The sequence goes on along the minus strand of NW_006921807.1, from coordinate 2,679,204 downwards.
TGCCTGTTTAACTCCCCAAAGAAAACGTAAAGTAGGGTAATGACTCTCTTAAATCTGGTATTCAGGATAGTGCCCTGGGATCAAGGTATACATTTAGAGTGGTGAGTATGTAAACTCAAACCAAACTTATCACCATCAAGTTGATTAGACTCATGTAACCCCATAGATTACAGAGCAGAACTGCTCTGTAAGGTTTTCACTACTGTGATATTTATTGAAGTAGACAGCCAGATTTTCTTCCATGGTGCTGATGACTGGTTTGAATCTCTAACCTTTAAGTTAGTACCTCAGTGCAAACTGTTTGTCCCATACAAGGAACTATCACTAAGTATATAGACATTGATTAGGAAAAGAGATTGGATTAAGTCCCCAAAGGAGTAAGTGTAGATATAAAATAATATAATTGAACCTTTAGGTTTTCTTATAAGAGGTCAGTTAGAAGAGAAGTAAAAGCAAAGAAATCTTTAAAGGAAAAGCCAGTAAGGAGGAGCAAATCAAGTAAATATGTTGTCATCGAAGCCAATTTAATGTGTATATCAATAAAGGAAGGGTAATTTACTCTGTCAAATTTGACTAACATTTAACGTTTAAGTAAATTGAGTACTGAAACTTGACCACGGCAACTTGTAATGTAAAAGTGACTAGTGACTTTGACAATAATAGTTTTGGTGCTAACAGAGCAGATAAAGGCTGATTGGTGTGGTTTTATGTGAATGTGCAAAACAGAGCTTAAAGAAAGTGAATAAAAATAACTATTTTGTACTTTTGAGAAACCTTTATACAAAGTAAATCAGAAGGACTTGGTGATAGATGAAAGTTACAGGAAGATGATTTTAAGGTTTTTTCTTTGTGTTTTGTTTTGTTTTGTTAAAAATAGGAGAAATAATACCAAGTTATTTATTGGTTGGAATGATTTAGGGGAAAGTGAACAGTTTTTGATGTAAAAAAAAAAGATGAGGGTAAAATGCAAATGCAATGACTTTGCATAAGTTAAGGGAGATAAACTTAGTGCAAAAAGAGAAAATTTGACTTTTAGTTAGGAGTTTTAATTAGAAATTCATGTATAGTAGAATAAAAAGAGACAGCTTATATGGTTCAATAAAGGCAAGTAAACTTATTGATGGGAATTTGGAAGTTTTCGTCTGATTGTTTAAATTTTCATCCTAAACTATTATGCAGTATCACGAGCTAAACATTAATGTATGTAAAGGGTGCTGTTGGTTTGAGGGAAGAAGCAATATTGATTAATTTTGTAAAAGTAGAATTGAAACATGAAAGGCCTAGCGCAGGGGCTAGAAAACATTTCCTGTAAAGGGATGGATAATCAACAAATATTTTAAAGTGTTTTATTGTGATTTGAGTGAAGTTTACAGAACAAATTCATTTCACATATAGTAGTTGATAGACATTATGTTTCATGATATTGACACAAACCCCACAATGTAACAGCTCTCTGCCCACTTCTTCCCTGTAATTACCCCTGTTTCCTTCTTTCTTACACATTCCTGCCCCCTAAGCCATCTTCCTGTGAAAATACTGCCCTTCTGATATCCCATGATTGACCATTCTAAAGAGTGTATCTACCTAGTGTAATATTCACCCTATATATCTGTCTATTGTTTGGCTGGAAGCCATAGGAGTGAGTTCAATTCCAGACCTGAAAGGTAAGTAGGGGCCATAGTCTTAGGGGTTAATCAAGTTTTAACTTCTGGTTAGCCACCTAGGGTTGGATCTCAAGACCCTACTTAACTCGTATGTGTTGTGTTGTTTTTGTTAGCTGCTATTGAGTTGGCACTCAAATCATAGTGATCCCATATACATCAAAATCAGATCATTGTGATCCATAGATTTTCATTGGCTGATTTTTTTTGTTTGTTTGTTTTAAAATTTTTATTGCAATTTGAGTGAAAGTTTACAAGGAAAAATCATTTTCCATATAGCAGTTCATACCCACTTTGTTTCACAATGTTGACTGCTATTCCCCACGATGTAACAGCTATCTTCCAGTTCCTCCCTGTAGTTACCTCTTCTTTGGGTCCTTCTTTCTTGTGCATTAAGGGAATGGATAATATATATTTTAGATTTTGTAGATTATAAGGTCACTTTTGGAATTAATCATGTCTGTCATTGCAGCACAAAAGTGGCCACAAAAAAATAGTAAAAGAAACCTTTTTCCAACTAATATTTATATTTGAATTTCATATTATGAAAAATTATCTATTTTTTAGCCATTAAAACATATTTAAAAAATTTTAGATAGCAGGCCATATTTATGATGGTGGTTATCAACTATATAACATTGCCAAAACTCTGTATTGTACATATTGAAGGATATTGACTTTTCATTGCTTGTAAATTATGCTTCACAAAACTGATTTTTCAACAGTCAAAAGCTGCACTTCTCCAAACATATATAAAACTTTTTTGGAAAAGAAATTTTAAATGTTATAAAAGATATAAAACATTATCTAAATAAATAGAGACAAAGCCCACGTTCTTGGAAGGAATTAAATAACAGCATTCATAGGTTAAATTCTCGTCAAACTAATCTATAAATTTGATGCAGTCTCCATCAGAATTCAGTTTGTACTTTTTTCAGAAATCTGCTAAATTGACTCTAACATTCTATTAAAGAAAAAGTGCAAAAGAATAATTAGGTCAATGTTAAGATGAAGAAAAAAGAGTAGTTTATTTGGCCTAGCATATAACAGACATATAACAGGGCAAGAGTAAATAAAAAAGTATCAGGAAGAGTAGAGAGTTTGGACATCCTTTAATTACAAAGAACTTGGCAAGTTTTGAAGACAGTGCAAGTCAATGGAGGAAAGATGATGTCTTAAGTAGGTAGTATTAGAACACTAGTTTAATCTATGTAGGGACAAATAATACCTGCTAAAAGAATGGCATTTGCCTGAGTTATAAACTTCGTTTGAAAGAGAAAGCAATAAATTGAATAGAGGAAAATGTAAAATATTTGTGTGTGTCTCTGTGTGTGTGTAGTATATATGTGTGTATTTGTAGTGTATATGTGTGTGTGTGTGTATGTATATATATATATATATGTATGTTGTTTTTGTTGTTGTTTGCCGTCGAGTCGGCCCCGACTCATAGCGACCCCTCCTTGGGTTTCCGAGGCAGTATCACTACGGAAGTAGGATTGCCCAACCTTCCT
>NW_006921807.1:2657447-2675932 GCF_000298275.1 Orycteropus afer afer | reverse complement strand
CCAACCTTCCTTCTGAGGAGTGGCTGGTGGGTTTGAACCGCCAGCCTTCTGGTGAGCAGTCAAGTGCCTTAGGCACTATGCTACCAGAGCTCCCATATATATATATATATATATATATATATATATATAAATACACACACACACATACATATGTATGTACAATCCAGGCAGTCCCTGCGTTACAAAAGAGATCTGTTCCTAACTGTGTCTTTTAAGAATTTGTCAGAGCTTAGAATGGGTTCTGCACTATGCAATCATGGCCAGTGGAACTTCATTGAAACAGATCCAAGTTTTTAAAGCCATAGTGAACCAGAAAGACAGAAGGAATGGGGAAAATTATCAGTTGTTGCCTTTCTAGAAACTTAATTTCCCTCTTACACAAGAAGAGCAATATTCAGGTTGTACAGCAACCAAATCTCTTGCCTTTCTGGGCAAGGTTGGAAGTGGCACTGCCCTGCCCAAAGATGGCAATGCTCTGCTTAAAGATGTCGGCCAACTCCCCCGACTTTAAATGTGTGTAATTGTCCTACAGTCTTGTCAATAAATCATCAAGTCTCACACACCAGGCTCCTGAAAGAGCTCCCTACTCCTCTTCCAAGTCTCTCATTCCAAGGTTTCAACCTGTAATTTTTGCTCTTCTGGTTACTGTTTTGAATCTGTCAAATTGTAAAACTTTGAATCTGTTTCTGTTATCCTTTGTTGGCCATGACAGTACTGGTTTAAAGAGCAAGTAGGAGTTGCAACCCTGGGATTGCATGTATATATGTATGTGTTTATGTGTGTATACAGGCAGTCCCTGACTTGTTATGGATTCTAATTACAGTGAATTGCATTTAAGGCCATAAGATGTTTTTTTTTTTTTTTGGTACATCTTATTGTTAGTAATATGTATCTATTAAAAATGTATTAAAATATGTCTGTAACTGTATGTGTAATGTTTCCAATTACAAAAGATAAATGAAAATTAGATTAATTAGATACTGATAATAAAATACATTGGTCCCATCTCATTGCAACCCCTCCTTGAGTTTCTGAGGCAATGTCTCTACAGAAGTAGATTGCCCAGTCTTCCTTCTGTGGAGTGGCTGATGGGTTTTAACCACTAGCCTTCTGGTTAGCAGTCAAATGCCCTAGGTGCTATGCCACCAGAGCTCCTAAAAAACTACATTAATAATAAAAGATTAAAAAAGAGTTTTCAACTTACATCAGAACTAGTTCAAAACAGATTTGTAAGATGGAACATGTCTAAGTCCATCATAAGCTGAGCATTACCTGTATGTATTATAACTACAGAGAGTATAAGTCCAACATGTATGAACTAAAAAGTGCCTTCTAGTATTCTTTATGGTATTGCTTAGAGACAACCTGAAATTCCAACCTTACTGGAGTGGATAGGTAAAATATGACATTCCATGGTATTAGTATTATGAATGGATGATAAAATGAATCTTAACAAAAATGTCATGGAAATAATAAAACACAAAATAAATTCTAAAAAGTAATACAAATTCCATAAAAAAATACCTATACACAAAACAAAAATGATTATTTTTAAAGAATATGTACAACAAAAAATTACTTGTTAAGTACATTTTAATTGTTGCCTTATTGGTGGAGAAGCAAAATGGAAGTGGAAAATGGGGATAAAAGATACGTTAGTGTGTAATGAATAAGAGATGACCTTCCATGAAACAATGATAATAATGTGTATGGCTAACTAAACCTTTGTTTCTGAAATTTAAATAAAGTGCCAATTGACTAGCTTTCAAGTTGGTTTTAATAAGGGCTTGTGGTTGTTGCTGTTGTTGTTGTTATGTGCCATTAAGTCGGACCTGACTCATAGAGACCCATCCTTGAGTTTCCGAGGCAGTATCACTGCGGAAGTGATTCCTTCTGAGAATAAGGCCTTGGAGGTATATAAAATATTTTTTTATGTTCTGGAACAAAGAGATGAAATTTGAAGTTTACTTTTGGATAGTGTTTCTGCTGGGCCTAGATAAAATAGAGCTAGCAAAAATTAATTTCAACATAGAGAAGACATAAAATGTGAGCTTTTAAAAGCCATCAGCTGTTAGTCCTATGGTCCCAACTGAAAGAACTTAAAGACTTTTTAGAATCATGAACCACTACATTTTATTAACATGGATTTATTTAGCTCAAGAGCAGGGTAACACGTAAGTTGAAAATATCCTAAGATAAATAAAACAAGGTTCTGCAAGCTTCTAAAAAGATCTGAACTTTGAGGAGACATCTATGGTAAAGTGTTTAGTGCTTTAGTGATTATTTTTGAGTTGTTCTTTTTACATTGTATTCAAATGACCCTACTGATCATATAATGTCATTATAATGAAATATACCAGAGTGCAATGCCTTTGAGAATTTTTTAACTTTGGTTTGATTTAGAATTTATGGATCATAAATAGATAAACAAATTTTTGTGGGGAAAAAATAAATATATGGCTATCTTCCAAGTAATGATGATCACAAACCTGCTTATATATGTGTTCTCTATTCATTGGGAAATAAAACATACCACATTTATTCATTTACTATCGCACGCAAGTAAGATCTTAGTGAAGATAATTCAGAAACGTTTGCAGCAGTATATTGACAGAGAACTTCCAGAGGTTCAAGCCAGATTCAGAAGAGAACGTGGAACAAGGGATATCATAGCTGTTGTCAGATGGATCTTGGCTCAAGGCATATAAACCAGAAAGATGTTTACTTGTGTTTTATTGACTATGCAAAGGCATTTGATTGTGTGGATCATGACAAATTATGGATAACATTGAGAAGAATGGGAATTCCTGAGCACTTGATTGTACTCATGAGGAATCTGTACCTTGACCAGGAGGCTGTCGTTCAAACAGAACAAGGGGACACTACATGGTTTAAAATCAAGAAGGGAGTGTGTCAGGGTTGTATCCTTTCTCCACACTTATACAATCTATATGCTGAGCAAATAATCTAAGAAGCTGGACTATATGAAGAAAAACGTGGTATCAGGATTAGAGGAAGAATCATTAACAACCTGAGATATGCAGATGATACAACTTTGCTTGCTGAAAGTGAGGATGAGTTAAGGCACCTGCTGATGAAGGTTGAAGAATACAGTCTACAGTATGGATTACGTCTCAATATAAAGAAGACAAAAATCCTCACAACTGGACCAATGAGCAGCATCACAATAAATGGAGAGAAGATTGAGGTTGTCAAGGAATTCACGTTGCTTGGTTCTACAATCAATGCCAATGGAAGCAGCAGTCAGGACATTAGACGATGTGTAGCATTGGGAAAGTCAACTCTGAAGGAACTGTTTCAAGTGCTGAGGAGCAAGGATATCTCATTGAGGACTAAGGTGCGCCTGACACAAGCCGTGATATTTCCAATCACCTCGTATGCATTTGAGAGCTGGACAATGAATAAGGAAGACCGAAGAAGAGTTGATGCTTTTGATTTGTGGTGCTGGTGAAGAATGCTGAAAGTACCGTGGACTGCTAGAAGAACTAACAGATCTGTACTGGAGGAAGTGCAGCCAGAATGCTCCTTGGAAGCAAAAATGGCCAGACTTCGTCTCACCTATTTTGGTCATGTTGTAAGAAGGGACCATTCCCTGGAGAAGGATATCATGCTTGGTAGGGCGGAGGGTCGACAAAAGAGGGGGAGGCCTTCAGCGAGATGGATTGATATGGTGGCTGTGATGATGGGCTCAAATATAGCAGGCATTGTGGGGCTGGCACGGGATCGGGCAGTGTTTCGTTCTGCTGTGCATGGGGTCCCTATGAGTCGGAAACGACTTGAGGGCACTTAACAACAACAACAACAACATATCTATTCATACTTAATTTCAGAATTCATTGAAGATTCTATTCATTCGAAAGTCATTAAGATTACTCCTGTAGGAAAGTCAGATAATTATAAAGAAAAACAAGTTTGTGAATTTACTGGTCAAGGAGTCTAGCCATATTTATTGGACTACCTGACAAGACTGAGGAAGGTGATTGTGTCCATTCAGGTTTTTGTAATGCAGATGCCAAAATGTTGTTACATGTCCCTGATGTTTATTGGGGGAAATATTTATGAAAAATATAGAGTAGAAAAAGTAAAAGTAGGGAAGGAAAGCTTTAGACTGTGTTCCAAGTTTACCACCTCCAAAGAGAGAAGGGGAACAAAGATGGATTGGGTGGGAAGAGCCCCAGACTGTGATACAGCTTTGAGAAAATCTGCAGCAGACCAAAAGAAGCTCTGGTGAAAAGGTTGCCCCAGGTGGGTTCCAGTATGGAAAGACATGGCCAGACCATAGTACCTCTGCCATATTCAGTTAACTGGACATGGTAAGGAAGAGCATGGCGTCGGCTCAAGTGCTGTAGTGGATCCCAAAGGCACTGCTGTTGGAGATTCCCTAGTTAACGTCACACCTTGTGGCAACTTCTCTCTTGAAAGGATATTGGAGTGGCATATTTCTTTCTGCCAAGGAGCTCCATTTATTCAGCATTAAGAAAGTAGCTTAGCCCTGGCTGTCATGAGCCTATTTATCTGAAGAGAAATTCAGAAGACAGTGATTAGGGGTACACAGAACAATCCCCATTACTACAGTTGCCCTCAAAGTCATAGCTTGTAGTCATTTTATTTTTCCCATCCTCCATCATTCATTCTAAATTCCATCACCTTCATTTACAACTTCTACACGTTTGGTGGCTTACTTGATGATGTGACCCAAACATTTATGCATGAGGGATCTGAGCTCCTTGTACCCAATCCCTTTTCGAGCCACAGTGGCTCCTTTCATCCATTCACAGTAACAATTGGGAAAGGGAATAACAAGAAGCACCAAATCAAATCATATGAATTCCTCACATATTTTGTCTGTTCTAAATATATAATAGCAGCACTTTCTTCTCCTACTGATCTATATCAATTACTCCTGCCTTGTTGTGAAATCCTCTATGATCAACATTTTTGTGACATCTTCCTTTTGAGCTGGCCAACATTTTCTTAGAACTATATCAAATATGAGGGCTTTCTTGCCTAATCTTCCTTCCTTCCCATCTCCTTTCACAGGCATAAGATTTTCATCATGATCTGAAAACCTCCCCGATTCATCTTTCACCAATCATTATTCCCAATTAATCTCTTGCATTATAAACTCTATATTTGTCCTTCATTCCCAAGAGACATAAATGAATACAATGAGTAAATGTGGGGCAGAGGAACAGAATAAATCAGACTGAACATTTCTGAGCTTCCTCCACTGGAATGGAGTAAACCTAAATGAGGTAAGGTGTAGTTTTCAGTGTCTGGTAGAAAGATAGGGGACATATCTGTTGTTTATATAGACTTAAATGTTGATTTGTTTATCACTGAAGAAGATAATTTTAGTATGAACTCAGTATGAGTTCCTTTAACCCAAATTGAAGAGGATGTCCTGTCTAAATATTTCTTAGTGTCAGGTTGTTGGGGAGCTCTGGTAGCATAGTGCCTAAGGCATCTGGCTGCTAACCAGAAAGCTGGTGGTTCAAACCCACCAGCCACTCCTTGGAAGGAAGATTGGGCAATCTACTTCTGTAGAGATATGTCTTTGGAAACCCAAGGAGGTGTCGCTATGAATAGGATCTGACTCGATGGCAGTGAGTTAATCAGGTTGTTAGCATTCACTCTCCTAGGTATAAAAGGGTTGTTAGTTATTATTTTCCATGTTTGGTACTTGAGTCAGTGATTAAGAACTTGGGAAACTATTTTCTTGTAAAGAATTGAGCATATAAATGAAGTATGAGGTAGAAGAAGAGAGAGATGGACGTCCAGTTACATATATACTCACTCACTACCATCTAGTCAATTTCAAATCCTAGCAATCCCTCCTTGGCTTTCAGAGGTGGTTTCAATATGGAAGTAGATTGCCCAGTCTTTCCAAGGAGTAGCTGGTGGGTTTGAGCCATCAGCTTTCTGGTTAGCAGTCAAATTCCTTAGGTACTATGCCACCAGAGCTCCTTACATATACACAGCAGAAAAAAAAAAGAAAAAAGAAAAAGAAAATTCAAACATACATACAGTATGTAATGAGTATGAGTTCTCATTCATAGTTAATCTGACACTAAGTGCCAAGTTTGAGTACTTTTTAAATTTTGGAGTTTCAGAGATAAAATCACAGTTTAAGTCACATATAGATTCAATTATATTATATTATGATAAATGTTATGGCGTCTATAAACACATGATTTTATGATATCATAGAGAAAGTTCCCCTAACCTAGTCTGTGAGAAAGTCAGCAGGTAAGAAAATATTTTCTTTGTCATGTCTGTATAAAATTATACAAACTTACTATTTTCAAGTCAATAAAATTCAAATAATTAGTATTCCTCAAAAGCAGAGGTAATCTTCAAATATAGACATGTTTAACATATATATATTCATTATATATTATATATATATATATATATATATGTATTCAGTCATACATCGATGGTACATGACAACAGTACATAATTATAGATCCTTTTGAGTAATATTTTCTGCTCTAGAAAATGAACATAATCTTATTTATCAAATAGTTTTCACACATTTTCTCACATATACAGAATAGAAAAACAATCCTTACAAACAATTACATCTCTCTCGTTTCCAACTTTCATGAAAAAATGAATACCACTTCCAGAAAAATAACTAAATCAAATTTTTCCCAACACAAGCAAAAGGAAGCTCTATTTATGTGCAAAAGTGAATTTCAATAGGAAATATGGTTTGCATAAGTTGAAACTTCGAGGAGTCTTTGCATGGTAGCATACAATGATCACTTATATTCAGTCAGTTTTGATTTTTTTTATGAGTAATGAAATCTCTAATTTAAAACTTACAGTTGTAATTAATATTTATGGCCTTTTTATCCAATAATCATAGACTTCTCTTTAGAACCACTAGAATTTTCAACAAACTTTTTCAGAATATATATTGTTCTGTTTTTGTTCAATTCAGTAAAAGTATGTACAGACTGCATTATGGATGATATAGTATTGACAAAAGTGAACCTGATTTCAGTTTTGTGGCCAGTACAACAAAAGAATGATTCAAAAGAGTTTTACCAGTTCTGAGATTTGTAAATTGTAGCCTGCATTAATGGAAACAAGGTTTATGCTTACTGACTACAACTGAAAAAATCAATTCCTCCAGCACTGGGAAATTTGTATCGTTATCTTCTTCTAATCTACAATTTCTGTTGCCATTTTTACCTAAAGAAAATGTAATTTTTCATCAGAATCCATTATGGTGAGTGGAGGGTGATGAACTGAAGATTTTTCTTATTAGTAAGGTCAAAACTATCTGCCAAGTCATTTTTTCCTTAACCACTATGCTACCAAAGATTATTTAGAGAACCAAATTACAAGAAGGATAGAAATGCAGCTAGCTTTCAGCCACTACTGGAAGTAGAGACTCAACACCCAATCCCTGTCTCTGCTTTTCTCAGTGTCTTTGTTATGCTTCCCCCACCCTTTAGTTTTATTATTCTACCTTTCAGGAAATGTGATTATTGACATATCTCAGATTTTAAATATTTTTTACCTTGTATCTCTGAAGATTTATTTAGATTTTTGGTTTCCAGAAACTCATTGGTCGATCTTTGTTCAAATGATTGCTCTTATTCGAATCAATATGTTCACAAGCATGAGGTCGTGTGATAAGTTAGTAACTTTCATAATAGCAGTATAAATAGAATATTTGTACCAACAAGATAAGGAGAGTATGGGAAAGATGTTTCTATTGATGTCACCTAAAAGATGTTGATATGGGAGCTCTGGTAACATATTGCCTAAGGCACTTGACTGCTAACCAGAAGGCAGGCAGTTCAAACCCACCAGCCACTCCTTGCAAGGAAGGTTGGGCAATTTACTTCCGTAGTGATACTGCCTCAGAAGCCCAAGGAGCAGCTGCTATGAGTTGGGCCCGACTCGACGGCACATAACAACAACATAACATGTTGGTATAGGTTTTAATGTTAATGGATACCATGTAGAAAAAACCACATTATGTAGCTACCTTCTAAAACTGCCAAACTCAGTTTTTCAGCTGTTTCATTCTTCTATAGAATAAACTATTATTTATTCCGCTCAGTGTTTTCCTGTTCTGTACATTTTTCACCATGTGGAAGAAGACCTTGACAGACTTTAAATTTTTTGTAAGGAGCTTATAAAATAAGAATAATTTCTTAACTCTGTCAGTATAAGTCTAGCCTCAAGCATCAGCATTTTTCTAATTGTTAGATGAGGGAAAATGGTATATTTTTTAATAAAACCAAGACATAAATAGAAATAGTAACATTATTTTTAGTGATTATTTAGCAGATGGCATCAGGAGACAAACAGCTTTTTCATTTTGTGCTGCTTTAAGTTTTGTATTATAGATATTGCTAAGGCAAATAAGTGTTGAGAGAATAGTCTAATGAATTGCAATGTACCCATCAAACAGCTTCAACAGTTTTCAATATATGTCTGATCTTATTTCTCTATATTTCTATGTCTTTTCGCCACAATGAATTTTTTTTTAAAGTAAATACTAGATATAAAATTATTTCATCTGTAATACTGAAAGATGTCTATAAGAAAATATATCTTTTAGTTTGTTTTACTTGGGTTGCTTGGCTTATCTTCCAAAAGGATTTATACATTGAATTTGACTAGTATGTCTCTTTAATATTTTTCTATTATTTGTTTTCAAAATGGGGTGGATTTTGAAGTTTGTTATGTCTGTAATGTAATTTAATATGTTCTTTTCTACTATATTTTCTGAAAATTATTACAGCAAGAGTCTTGACCAAATTAAGGTTCACTTTTTGACAAAGATACTTTATATGTAGTCCTCTGTACTTACTAAGGAGCTCTGGTGGAATAGTGGATAAGGCATTTGGCTGCTACCCAGATGGTCAGTGGTTCAAACTCACAAGCCCCTCCATGAAAGGAAGATGGGGCGATTTACTTCTGCACAGATTTATAGTCTCAGAAACCCAGTGGGGGTTGCTGTGAGTCAAATTTGATTCAATGGCAGTGAGTTTTTAGTTTTTGCTGTACTTACTATTGCAACTTAGGAAACACAAGATATCTGGCTGTTCCTTTTGTTGTGCTTAAAATAAACCAGTGAGTTCATGTGTTGCCTGCCTGGTCCTTCCATCAGAGCATTCTGTATCAGCCTTCCACTTAAATGTTAAACAGTCATTGATTTATCTGAGCACGATTTTTTGATTTTTAGTATATATATCTTACATACCTTTTAATTTATTTTATTCTGTTTTTGATGCTATTTTAAGTGCTAGTTAGTGTAATTTCCCAATGATTCTAAAGTACAATTGATTTTTATTTATTGATCTTGTGTCCTGAAACCTCATTAATTTCACTTATTAGTGCCAGTAGATTTTTTTCCTTTTTAAGAATCTTTAGGATGTCCAATATGTACACTACATCATCACTTAACTACAGATTGTTTTACTTCTCCTTTTCCAATCTTCATGTCCTTTTTTCAGTTTCCTTGACTATTACAGTGGTTAGTACCTCTATTATATTACTGAATAAACATGTTGTCTTCATACTGATGTCAGAAAGCATTTAATTCTTCACCATTTATTATGATGTGAGTTGAAGGTGTTTCAAGGATACTCTTAATCAAATGAGGAAGTTATTTTATAGTCCTACTTTACCTCATTTTCTTTTTTTCTGTTTTGATTTGTTTTGTTTTTCATCAATGGGTTTTTAATTCTATGGATTTTTTTTTTTATTTATTAAAATAATAATGTGATTTTTCCTTTCTTTTTTTTTAAATAATGTAACATAAAATGATTGATTTTAAATAAAATGTCAACTATTTATTGCTTAGATAAACCCCCGCTAGACCAGATAAGAGGGGCCCTGGTGGTAAAATGGTTGAGATCTGGGCTGCTAAATGAAAGGTTAATGATTCAAACCCACACATAGGCTCCACAAAAGAAAGACTTAGTGATCTGCTTTCTTAAAGATTGTAGTTAAGAAAACTTTTCCTTACCTGGGGTTGTTATGAGTCAGAATCAACTCAACAGCACCAATAAGAATAGCTATGCTATATAATCCAATTTTGGTGTTTCTAGGGAGCTCTGGTAGCATAGTGGCTAAGGCACTTGACTGCTAACCAAAAGGCTGGCGGTTCAAACCCACCAGCCACTCCTCGGAAGGAAGGTTGGGCAATCCTACTTCCGTAGTGATACTGCCTCGGAAACCCAAGGAGGGGTCGCTATGAGTCAGGGCTGACTCGACGGCACATAACAACAACAACAACAACAGATCAAATTGGCCAATAATTATTTGAATGTTTTGAAATTTATGTTCATGAAGGGTATTTTATATGATTTATTTTTCTTGTTATATCCTTCTCAGATTCATTTTCAGAATTATTCTGGCCTCCTAAAACAAATTTTCTTTTTTGCCAACTTATGAAAGCATTTTGCAAGATTGTATGTTAGAATTTATCAATGAAACATCTTGAAGTATAGATTTCTTGATAGGAAAGTTTTTGTTACAAATTCTTTTTATTTTTTCCTTTTAAATGAAGGGCTGTTTCTTCATGAGTCCATTTTGATTTTATATTTAATTTTCTTTCCTTTTTATTTTTTATACAACATTAACGTACTTGTCTGATCACTGATTTTTGTGTGATTCTTTTCTTATGTTAGTTGTTAAAGTTATGTTTTCCTTTAAACATTGTGTAAACTCCATTCCACAAATTTTGATAATTTTACTCATATAGTTTATATTCATTTCTCTCTTATTGATATGGCTATGTTCCAAAGATCAGATTTTTGTGTGAAAAATCAGCATTATGCCAAAATGAAGATTTTTTTTTTTCTGTTTTCAGACCATAAATTTGCCTAATTATTTTCATAAAAAAAAGTTATCATAGAAATCATAACAGCTAAGATTTACTGATGTTCTCACCACTGTGAAGAGTCCAGTTATGGATTATTCCTCTGTGGAGAAGGAAGATGGAGGAGACAAAGCTTTATAAAGTCAGGATGTAAGACTGGAGGGGCTGCAACTTAAGCAGTTCACCTTCCTCCTGTGCTGGATCAGAGCTTCCTTCCAGAAGCCATCTCCGGAGCTCCACTTCTACCTTTGCTAGCCCTGTATTCAGTACCCCTGAAGTCTGCTCTGCCTCAGAACCTGGATCATCACTGAGGCCCAGAACTTCCTGCTAGACTGCTGGAAACCTAGCTATGCACCCAGCCCCACTCAGGGCTAGGCTTCATGCTTAGTTCAGCTTATTTTGGGATGCCATTAAACTCACATGCATTTCTTCCAAAAATCCTTACTGTTGCCTCTTTCTTTCCTCCTTTCTCACCTCACAGAAATTTGAGTTTTAGAGCTTAAGCTTTATAGGATCTGGAAACCCAGAACAGAAGTCACTGGATAGGCACAGCTTATGTGTCCTCCTGAAGTCTATGCCACAGAGAGGGTTGGCCAGCACAGTAGCTGGATGTGGCACTTTGACTCCCTGGCAAAAGTGAGCAGAGGGCCCAGGGCAGCACAGAGCAGCTTCCCAGAATTTGCCCAGAGACCCTCCTTGAGGGACGGGATCTTCATCAGATAGTACATTTTTTTCACTATTGTCATAAATGCAAAATATCAGATAAGAAGATAATCTAAGTAAGAAGTAGGTGTAATTTGAACTATTTTTCTACAATTTTTGTGATTTCTTCCTTGACCCATACAATTTTTAGAAATGGGTTTTCCTTTAATGTAAAGATAATTAGCACATGTCTTAATGTCTTATTCATTCTTAATTCAATTCCACTCTGTTCAGAAGATATAGTCTATAAGATTATAGTATTTTTATATTTATTGAGACTTTTCTATAGCTCAATATATGATTCATTTTAACCTGAAGTATATGAAGAAGAATGAAGCATAGGTACTGGAGGAAGACTCATTAACAACCTGCAATATGCACATTATGCAAACTTGCTTGCTGAAAGGGAAGAAGACTTGAAGCACTTACTGATAAAAATCAAAGACTACAGCTTTCAGTAGGTAAGAAAACAAAAATTCTTACAACTGGACCAATAAGCAACATCATGATAAAAAGAGAAAATATTGGCATTATCTAGGATTTCATTTTACTTGGATCCACAATCAATACCAATAGAAGTCGAAGTTAAAAAATCAAATGATGCATTCCATTGGGCAAATATCCTCCAAAGGATCTCTTTAAAGTATTAAAAACCAAAGATATCACTGTTAAGACTAAGGTCTGCCTGACCCAAGGCATGGTATTTTCAGTTTCCCCACAAGTATGCCAAAGCTAGCCATGAAAAAGGAAAATGGACGAATAATTGATGCCTTTCAATATGGTGTTAACAAAGAATATTAAATGTACCATGGACTGCCAGAAAAATGAAGTCTGTCTTGGAAGAAATACAGCCAGAAATTCCTTAGAAGTGAGGATGTCAAGACTTTGTCTCATACACTTTAGACATGTTATCAGGAAGGAGTGGTCCCTGGAGGAGGACGTCATGCTTGGTAAAGTAGAAGATGAATAAAAAAGGGGACGATCCCCAATGAGATGGGTTGACACTGTGGCCGCAACAATAGGCTCAAACATAGCAATGATTGTGAGTATGGTCTAAGATTAGTCAGTATTTCAGTCTGTTGCACATAGGATTGTTAAAAATTGGAACCTATCTGATGGCACCTAACAACAGCAACAGTGAACAATTCAACTGAACTACAAATTCTTGTGTCCTGTTTATTGTTGATTTCAGGACTCTATAAATATCACTTAGGAAAGATTTTTGGAGGGGCTATTAAGATCTACATTAGTGATTACAGATTTATTTTAATTTTTTTTCCTATAAATTAATCACAAGGTTAATAACATTTCAAACTATATTTATTATGGCAACTGCTCTATTATCTATTTTAAAAGCTGTATCATTAATTGCTTAAAGTTTTAAGATTGATATCTTCATGATGAATTGCCTCTTTTATAGTTATATTATAAATAATAAAAATACCATATTATTATATATTGTAACATTATTATAATATCATCATAAAATATAAGAAATAAGAAAAGTAGTCATTTGCCTTCAATTGTTTTGAAGTCTAATTCTTATGCTTGTATTTGGTATAGTATATAGTTTTCCTCATGCTATTCAAAAATATGTTTCTCTCATAGGAAGTAGTACTGCTTGCTTTTACATCCAGCCTGTTAATCTCTGTCATTTATTTGAGGATTTTGTTCATTTACAACTAATGCAGTCATTGAGATGGTTGGTGGTAAATCCACAATCTTGTTTGTTATTTTCCTTCTATACCTTGTTTTGTTTTCTGTTTCTGTGTTCTTCCATTACTACCTTAGTTTGGATTAATCACTTTTATAATAATTATATCAGTCCAATGGCTTAGGCACTGCACCACCTAGTGCCTAAGGCATTTGACTGCTAACCAGAAGGCTGGCAGTTCAAACCCACCAACCACTCCTTTGAGGAATATTATGCAATCTACTTCCATAGAGATATCACCTTGGAAACCCAAGGTGGGGTTGCTATGAGTAGAATTGACTAGATGGCAGTGAGGTTCTTTTTTTATTTTTAAATATACAAATTATAACTTTCAAATTATAATTTTTATTTTATTATTATTTTTAAATGTTTTCAGGGGCTACTAATATACATATTTAAGTTATCACATATTTTATTTCCGACTTATATTCACAAATGTAGTAACCTTAAAAGAGCACAATTCCATTGACGTGCTTCCCTTTTTTGACATATTGTCACATCTTTTAATTCTACATACATTATGAACCACTCCTTATAATATTTTTACCTAGGCTTTATACAGTCTTGTGACATTTGACCACCTACCACCATAAAAAACATCAATGAATAATCTAGTACATGTATTTTATGGATTAAGTGAGAAACTTGGAAAATTGTCAAATATTATGTCAAGCCATTACATATTTTAACCAAATAAAACTATATCTCTCTTGAATTCCTGCATCATTCTACATCAATATTGCAACTCGAGGCTTAAATATTTTCTTCATTTCTTTCAGCCTGAAAAATGCCGAGCATGTTCTTCCCTTTTGATTTTCTAACTCCACATCTTAGCACATTTCATCATAATTATTGACTTTGTCTGCTCGAGCTACTCTTTGAAATCTTCTGTTCAGTTTTTTTATCTTGTCATTTCTTCCATTTGCTTTAGCTACTCTCCTCTCAAGGGCAAGTTTCAGAGTCTCTTCTGACATACATCAGCCAACCTTGAGGATTTCTCCAACCCCACATTTCCACTAACACTTGGTATCATCTAATATTATAATTCTTGTCATTTTATGTCATTTTCAAAAGTATAAAACAATTAGCATTTCTTTTTTCATTACTAATTGTTTAGGACTATCTTCATGTGATTGCTAGTGGTTTTTTTGGTTTTGTTGTTCTTTTTCACACTTTTCTCTATTCTAAACCACTTATCAGCATTCTTTTACAACTTTTCTTTAGAGGTTGCTGTTATTTTCCCCTGAATTTATCTGTGTCTTTCACTAAAAATAGTCCTTTAATTTGATGCAATCAAAGTTATCAATTTTGGACTTATTTTTAAAGGGTATTTTTTCTCCACTTCAAAAATGTATTCTTCTGATTTTTAAAAAATAATTTAATAGTTTTAAACTTCATATTTAGAGCTTTTATCTATGTGAAAGGAGCTCTGGTGGTGTAGTCCCTAAGGCATTTATTTGACTGCTAACCAGAAGGCTGGAGGTTCAAACCCACCAGCCACTCCTCAGAAGGAATGTTTGGCAATCTGCTTCCATAGTGATTTCACCTCATGAAACTCACCTATGAGTTGGCTTGGACTCGATGGCAGTGGGTGGTTATCTATGTGAAATTCTCTTTCTTATTTGGTATTGGAGGGTAATACCATTTTATTTCTTTTCATAGAGTCAATATATTTCTAAATATTGTATCTCAAACAGCAGAAAAAATTTAACTGGACAATAAAATGAAAACATGATCAAATTAATGGTCAGATGGAAATGCATATAAAATGGAAGGCCAATTAATGCTACTATTATTCAAATTTATGCACCAACCACCAAGCCAAATATGAGGAAATTAAAGACTTTAACTAACTTCTACAGTCTGAAATGACCAAACATGCAATCAAGATGTGTTGACTATCACTGGTGATTGGAATGAAAAAGTTGTAAACAAAGAAGAATCACCAGTAGTTGGAAAATATGGTGATAGAAATAATTCTAGAGATTGCATGATAAAATTTTGCAGAACTAAGTTATTCACTGCAAATACCTTTTCCAACAACACAAATGGTCACTGTATACATGGACTTTGCCAGATGGAATACACAGGAATCAGAGTGACTACATCTGTGGCAGGAGATGATGGAAAAGCTCAAGCAGACAAAGTGAATAATTATGATGAAATGTGCTAAGATGTGGAGTTAGAAAACCAAAAGGGAAGAACATGCTCGGCATTTTTCAGGCTGAAAGAAATGAAGAAAATATTTAAGCCTCGAGTTGCAATATTGAAATATTCTATGGGCAATGTGCTGAAAGATGCATGAAACATCAAAATAAGTTGAAAGGAATACACAGTCACTGTATGAAAAGAAAAAATTTGTCGATGTTCATCCGTTTCAGGAGGTGGCATATGTTCAAGAACCATTGGTATTGAAAGAAGAAGTTGAAGCAGCACTAGAGGAGTTGGTGAACAACCAGGCTCCAGGAATTGATGGAATATCACTTGACTGCTAACCAGAAGGCTGGTGGTTCAAACCCACTTGAATTCATAGGAAGAATTCAAGGAAGAATTGATGCTTTTGAATTGTGGTGTTGGCAAAAAATACTGAAAACACTGTGGACTGCCAGAAGAATGAACAAATCTATTCTGGGGGAAGTGCAGCCAGAATGTTCCTTGGAAGCAAAAATGGCTAGACTTTATTTCACCTACTTTGGTCATGTTGTCAGAAGAGACCAAACCCTGAAGAAATATATAATGGTTGATAAAGTAGAAGGTCAGTGAAATATGGGAGTATCCTTAATAACATAGATTGACACAGCGGCTGCAATGATAGGCTCAGGCATAGCAAGGATTGTGAGGATGGTCCAGGACAGGCAGTGTTTATTTCTGTTGTATTCATTATGAATCAGAGCTGATTTGATGGCACATAATAACAATGACATTATCCTTTAATCTACTATGCCTATAACTAAGAAATATAAAAGTATTTAGGCAAGAGTGATCTGTCTCATTTTCTTTAATGCCATAGGATTTTTTATTCTTTTTTTTATTGTTAAATAACTTGAGATATTAGATTATGATTTACCAGGTCCTTTGAAAAATTTACTTGACTTCCAATTGCTACCATCAAGATCATTATAAGCCTGGTGTTTATATCTATGCAACATGAGGAACTTAAAAGAACAATTTTTCTACCATAGAAAAATGCTCATTATTCAATTTTTTTCCTCAATTATTAAACCTTATAGATAATCCATGAATAAATTTTGGGGTATTTAAAAAATATATATATTTATAGGCCTATATTTGGGATTTTATTTTATTTTTATAATTGCTACATATTCAAATTTCATCATGCAGAATATTTCTGTTTTCATTTTTGTTTTAATCTCTTTATATACCTACAAGCCAATCAAGAATTAAAATCAGGAAAATGGAAATGTGAGGATTTTCTGATTTTTTTCCTAAATAAAAGCAATGATGAAACTGAGAAAAAAAATTACTATCAAAATCAAATTTTCAGAATTCTGACAATTAATCAAAGGCTAGCAGCAAACTAGACAGTGTTTCTTCATGAAAAAATAACTTACTCTTATAAAAGACCAGTGAGTTTTGCAACTCAACGACCTTAAAAAATAGCAGTCCACGTTCTGGTAATAGAGGGGACAGAACAGATCTGAAGCTCTTTAAAAAATTCCATTCCTGCACTCACTCACTCTATGGAAATGCATGCCTTGGAGCAATGGACCATTGGGCACCACAGGCTCAACACTGGCATGGAGGAAATGCAGGACACACAGGAGTGCATAACTATGAGGGGTGGGAGAGTAGGGGTGGGAGTGGGGGATGGTGAGGGTGTTAATGGGCAGGGATGGGAGGAGAATTGGTTAGGGTTGGGGAAGATAAATGAGGAGTGAAACTAAATGTACACGTAAAGTTGAATGGAAAACAAACTCTTAAAATAATAATTAAAAAAAATGTATTTGTCTTTGGGAAATGGAGAAAAAAAAAAAAAAAGAATTCCATTCCCAAAGAATTGTCATTATTTGACTTACCCTCTGGTTCCCAAGGAGCTCTGATAGCATAGTGCCTAAGACACTTGACTGCTAACCAGAAGCCTGTCAGTTCAAACCCACCAGCCACTCCTCCAAAGGAAGGTTGGGCAATCTACTTCCATAGTGATACCACCTCTGAAACACAAAAAGGGGTCACTATGACTTGGTCTGACTCAACGGCACATAACAACAACAACAACTGGTTCCCAAAAACACCTTATTGATTTGAATGACTTGTCTTTACCTGATCAGACTCACAGCACATGCAGTCCTAAAAGTTTCTCCCCTGAATTTGTCCAAACATTTATAGGAAAATGTTTCTACATGATGACTGCCTAAGACAATGGATAATATTTGGAGCAAACAAAAGAAATAAAACAAAAAGTCTTAAAAAGAGAAGTTGAGGAATGAGAAGTCTGTTTTTGTTAGCTTGGTAACTGCCATCAAGTCTACTCTAACTAATGGTCACCTTATGTGCAACAGAAAGAAACATTGACTGGTCTTGTACCATCTTCATGGGCAGCACTGTGAATTATTTCAATGAATTTCTGCAAATATAGAAGGCCATGCACATGCCAACAGTTGTGCACATGCTGATTAAAGATCTGAAAAGGTCCTGGGCTCTCATCTCTGACTGATCTTCCGGCTTTGCACAAAGCAGGAAGTAAAGGTAAAGCAGACCTGTAAACTACTTGACTGGGCAATGAAGGTTTGCCCTGATGTGAACAAAGAGGCATTTGGCAGATATTGGCATATTTATTGGTTCCAGTGTTTTAGATAATCTCTATCCAATAATCATCAAACCATGAAAGAAATGAGAAGAGACATCAGTAGCCACACATAACAAAAAAATCGACATTATATAATTAATTCAGAAACTCACTAAGTAAGCAAACTACAAAAAGTAACATTAACAATAAACCCTAGGTGGAGGTCGGGAGATCTAATTTCCTAATGTTCCATATTATATTATGTAAAATAAAAACATTGAGATAGAAAGAAACAGGAATGTAGACCTATAATGGAAAATAAAATCAATCAATAGAAACTGCTCCTGAGGAAACCTGGACATGGAACTTGTCAAAGATTTAAAACCAGCTGTATTTAGCATAGTGCCTAAGGCACTTGACTGCTAACCAGAAGGCTGGTGGTTCAA
>NW_006921807.1:2655774-2656332 GCF_000298275.1 Orycteropus afer afer | reverse complement strand
TATTTTTTTTCCTTTTTCCCCCTTTTTTATTGTGGTTAACCCTGTTCCTTGTTTTTCTTTATGCATTTTTCCCATTTGTTTTTCTTTATTGTTTTCCTTTTCTACCGTTTTTCTCTTAGTACCCTATCCCCAGATACTGCAGATTTTCTTGTTTTTTCTTCTTTTTTTCCCTTTTTTTTTTTTGGTTACTGTTCCTGTGTCATTACATGGTGTGCTTTTTGTTCATGTACTTTTAGCTTTTTGATGGTTATTCAATTGTAATTTTTGTCACACTCAGTGGGAGACAGCAACAGTCCACATAAGACAATACTACACCCACACTTACTACAACTTCACTTACTAAGAACCACTACCTCCTTCTCCACCAATGGCCCTATGACAAAAAACCACTAAAAAGAGCCTGAATCACCCTTGGCTGCTCTTCACAGTTAACAGATATTGAAATACAACAATGCCACGATGCCTCGGAGACAACAGACCATCACAGTCCACATAAAGAAGCAAGATAAAGTGGTAGAAACAAGGGAGCAGGATACAGACCCAGAACACATCCCTGAG
>NW_006921807.1:2644140-2653173 GCF_000298275.1 Orycteropus afer afer | reverse complement strand
TATGCACAGGGAGACAGCTCAGGGGGCAGGAGTGTATGGAGGGATGGACACAGGGAAGAGGTAACTATGGGGAGGAAGTGGGAGGGGAGTTATTGCATTTTGGTAAACTGTGGTCAAGGTCATGAGACAAAATATATGTGAACTGCTGTATGGAAAGTGAATTTGCTCTGTAAACCTTCACCCAACTCACAATAAAAATAAAATAAATAAATAAATAAACACAAAAACACATAAATAAATAGATAAATAAATAAATAAAGTTTGAGGTTAAAAAGTACAACAAAAAAAAAATACCTAGTGGGATACAACTGTATATTTGAGTAGAAAGAGGAAAGAAGGGGTAAAATAAAAAATAGATGATAGGAAAAATATCTATTCTGAAATACAAGAAGAAAGAAAAAAGAATAAAGAAAAATGAATAGAGCCTCAGACACCTGTCAGATATCATCATATATACTACTATATTTATCATAGGAGTCCAAAAAGAACAGAAAAATGTAAAGAAAGAATAGACCAAAATCTTCAAAAGTTTGATGACACAGATTAATGTACACATGCAAGAATGTCAACTAATGCAAAGTAGCATGAATAAAAAGAGATCCACACTTAAAACAAAACAAAACAAACAAAAAAAACACTGTTATAGAGTTGATTTGAATCACAGTGACCCTATAAGAAAGTAGACCTTCCCCATATGGTTTACAAGGCTGTAATCTTTATAGCAGATTGCCTTGCCATGTCTTTCTCCCAACAGTGAGGGTCAAATCATTACCTTTTCAGTTAGCAGCCTAACTTGTAACCACTGTGCAATCAGGGTTTCTTGATCCCCCCTAAACATCATAATCAAAGACAGAGAGAGAATCTTGAGAGGCACAAAAGAGAAATAATTTGTTGTTGTTCTTGTTGTTAGGTGCCTTTTAGTTGCTTCCAATTCATAGGAATCCAACCTATACTGAACAATCCTCATTTTGTTGCTATTTCTGAGCCTCTTTTTGCAGCCAGTGTGTTAATCCATTTCATTGAGCTTCTTCCTTTGCTTTGCTGACCCTGTACTTTACCAAGCATTGTGTCCTTCTCCAGGGACAACAAGTACCTGAGAGAAGTTTTCCCATTCTCACTTCTAAGAAACAGTCTGGCTGTACTTCTTCCAAGGCACATTTGTTTGTTTTTCTGGCAGTCCATGGTATATTCAATATACTTTGCCAACACAGTAATTCAAAGGCAACAATTCTTCTTTGGTCTCCCTTTCTCATGATTCAGCTTTGACATATAAATGAGGTAATTCAAAATACAATGGCTAGCGCCAAACACACCTTAGTCATCAAAGTGATATCATTGTTTGTTTGTTTGTTTGTTTTTAACATTTTAAAGAGGACTTTTGCAGCAGATTGGCCCAAAGCATACATGGTTTGATTTATGACTGCTACTTTAGTGGGCATTGGTTGTGGATCTAAGTAAAATGACATTCTTGACAACTTCAATATTTTCTGCTTTTATTATGATGTTGCTTATTGGTCGTGTTGTGAGGATTTTTATTTTCTTTAGGTTGAGGTGTAATCCATATTGAAGATTATAGTCTTTGATCTTCATAAGTAAGCATTAAAATCCTCTTCATTATAGGCAAGCAAGGTTGTGTTGTCTGCATATCTCAAATTGTTAATGAATCTTCCTATAATCCTGATGCTAACTACTTCTTATAGTTCAGTTCCTTGGATTATTTGCTCAGCATACTGCTTGTATAAAACCCCAAAACCCTCTGCCCTCTAGTTCATTTCAACCCAATAGGACAGAGTTGAACTGCTCTATAAGGACTTCAAGACTAATACATCTTCAAACCACAAAGCAGCTGGTAGGTTCAAACAATTGATCTTGTGGTTAGTAGCCAAGCACTTACCACTGCTCCATCAGAGTACTTTATGGGTTGAACAACTATGGTGACAGGATGCAACAACGACACACACATTTTCTGATTTTAAATCAGCAGTGTTCCCCTGTTCTCTTCCAGTGACTGCCTCTTGGTCTATGTACAGGTTCTGCATGAGCACAATTATGTGTTCTGGTATTCCCATTTTTTTACAATATTATTAATAATTTGCTGTAATCCATAGAGTTGAATGATTTTGCATAGTCAATAAATCACAGGCAGACATCTTTACAGCATTTTCTACTTTGAGCCAAGATCCATCTAACATCAGTTATGATGATTCTGTGTCATCTTCTGAATCTGTCTTGAATTTTGGGCAGTGCTATATTGATGGACTGCTGCTAAAATTTTTGAATTATCTTCAGCAAAATTTTATTTGCTTGTGATATTAATGCTATGATGCAATAATTTCCTCAATCTGTTGGATCAACTCTTTTGGGAATAGGAACAAATATATATCACTTCCAGTTGGTTGGCCAGGTAGCTGTCCTCCAAATTTCCTCATATAAATGAGTTAATGCTTCTGCATTGCATTCACTTGTTTAAACACCTCAGTTGGTATTCCATCAGTTCTCGGAGCTTTGTTTTTTGCCAATATTTTCAGTAGAGCTTGTACTTCTTCCTTCATTACCATCTGTTCCTTTTTTTTTTTTTTTTTAATGTTTTATTGTGATTTGGGCAAATTTAAAAAGCAGATTCATTTTATACTCAACAGTTCATACACATTTTATTTCATGGCACCAACCATAATCCTCACAATGGAACAGCTCTCCTTTCACCTTCTTCCTATGGATAACCCTTCCCTGTGTCCTTACCTATGTGTTCCTGTTTGTCTAGCTTCCCCCCTTCACAAAAACTGCATTTAACTATCTCATTCCCTGAAGGTTGAGTGTTCTAAAGGATGAATCACCCTTGGACGGGGGTTCAGTTAGCAGACCAATCTGTTGTTTGGCTTAGAGTTAACCCACGGTAGTGACTCCAATCCCACCGGAAGGATAACCTGGAGTCTCAGAAGGTTTACCAGTCTCTAGCTGACCAGTAATTCTCATCATTTTTATGTTTTTGAATTTTATTCTACATTTTCCTCCCACTCTATCCAGGATCTCCAATTTTTATCACTTTCTGGGTAGTTAGCACTGGTAGCCAGGTACCATCTATTTTTCTGATCTCAGAGTCTTGTAAGCTGAGATTCCCATGATCCATAAGTCCCTTGTATTAATTGTTTCATTATCTCTTTGATTTTCTTCACTCTTCTTTGCTCTGAGCAAGGAGAGACCAATAGTTGTATCTTAGATGGCTGCTAGTAAGCTTTTTAAGATCCCAGTCATTACTCAACAAGTAGGGTATAGAAAAATGTTTTTGTTCACTATGTCATTTAATTTAAGTGTGATGTCCCCAGAGACCATGAACCTGAGCCCACAGGGCTGGTGACTCACTCCTTCAAGTTACTTGGTTCTTGCTCCAAAACTACCCCAACTTCATCACCTATTACTTCTAAAATGTATATAGATATTTTTACAGTAGCTAGAAATACACATAGGAATATTATCAACCAAACCTATCTATGGTCATGGGGATATTTCAGTTTGCCCTTCCCCATCTGATCTTCTTGCCTGTCTCCTTATGTATCCACCTGTAGACTAGTATTTGTTATTACTGATAATGCAGTATTGTGTGTGTAATAGTATTTGCTTCTGTTGTGTATACCGTTTGTACACCTCTATGTGTCCTCATCTTCCCTATTGTTATTGTGCTGGTAACTCACCTTTATGTATTGTCTTTCCTTTCAACACAAATCAACACATCTCTGAATTTGTCAGCAATTTTATCTCCTTTACTCTCCCACCTTTGGTAACAAACACATTTCCTTCCCTCCATAAAACTTTCCTTGATGTTTTATAATGGATTCATACAATATTTGTCCTTCTGTGATTTAGTTATTTTACTCAGAATAATGTCCTCAAAGTTCCTCCATATTATGAGATATTTCAAGGATTCTTCATTAATCTTTAATACCTCTTAGTATTCCACTATAGTTTGGTTATCCATTCATCTGTTGATAGGCACATAGATTGTTTTCATCTGTTGCTATTATGAATAGTGCTGTGATGAACATTGGTGTGCATATGTCTATTCATGTCCTGAATCTCACCTCTTCTATTTATTTATTTATTTTAAAATACATTTTATTGAAATATAATTTATGTCCAGTGAAATACGCAAAACTAAAGTTCCATGGGTCAAAGCTTTTTTTTTTTTTTAACACAGTGCCATGGGCAATGCTTTTTTTTTTTTGCAATGTTTCCTTCCCTGTCCTCCCACATCTGCTAACCAACTAAGGAAGTTTCCTTCCATATATAAACCTTTCTTTGACTTTTTACAATAATGAACTAATACTATATTTGTCCTTAATTCTGTTTGATACTGTTTTATGTATTTTGGGGTGCATAGAGAGTTATTATTATTATGTCCTCTTGTTCAAATGAGCATTTAATCATTATATAATGTCCTTCCTTATCTCTTATGGTGGTTTTTGTCTTAAAGTCAATTTATCAGAAATTAATATTGCCACTCCTGCTCTTTTTATGGTTGCCATTTGCTCAGTATATCTTTTTCCAACCTCTGATTTTTAGTCTAGTTTTGTCTTTCTCTCTAAGGTCTGTTTCTTGTAGACAGCATATTTATGGGTTGTGTTTTCTTATCCAATCTGCAACTCTTCATCTCTTGAGTGGGCTTTTAATCCATTGACATTCACTGTAATTAGTGAAAGGTATGAATTTGTTGCTGTCATTTTGTGATGTCCTTTCTCATGGTGTTGCTGATTTCTTTGTTCCATATAATTTTCTGTGCTGAGTTTATTCTCTTTATGGATCATGTTATCACTTCTTTAGTTGCTATTGTTTTAATATTTGCTAAATATTTGTGCTAGTCCTCTTTTTTATTGTGATGTGAATGAAGGTTTATCATTTTTCTTTGAGATTATCCTGTGATTTATACTTTTCTTCCCAAGGTTAGTATAGTACATTCTATCTTACAGTAGTCTTGACTTCCCTACCATTTAGAAGTTTTGTAACTACACAGTTTTTGTCCTCTTTTTAGTTTGTAGTTGTCCTCATTTTTCAATTGATGTCTCTGGTTCCCTGTTGACAATCTTGTAGGCTTATTTACTTTGGATTCTTCCATAACTGGGTTGGTTTCTGGGTTATGTCCTCAAGTGTGTTACTGGTCAGTTGTTGTTTGCTGTTGTTGGTTCTCTGTCTAAAGGAATCCTTTTAACATCTCTTGTAAGGTTGGTCTAGTTTTAACAAATTCCCACAATTTCTGCTTATCTGGAAATGTCCTAATTTCACCCTCATATTTGAGGGAAAATTTTGCTGGGTATACAATTCTTGGTTGGAAATATATTTTTCTTTCAGAGTTTTATTTACAGCATCCCATTTTCTTCTTGCCTGCATGATTTCTGCTGATAAATCCAAGCACAGCCTTATTTATTAGCCTTTGTAGGTGACTTTTTTGGGAGCTCTGGTAGCATAGTGGCTAAGACACTTGCCTGCTAACCAGACTGCTGGTGGTTCAAACCCACCAGCCACTCCTCGGAAGGAAGGTTGGGCAATCCTACTTCCGTAGTGATACTGCCTCGGAAACCCAAGGAGGGGTCGCTATGAGTCAGGTTTGACTCGACGGCACATAACAACAACAACAACAGGTGACTTTTTGTTTTTCCCATGCTGCTTTCAAGACTCTCTCTTTGTCTTTGCTTTGGTGAGTTTAATGATTATATGTCTTGATGATTTTCTTTTGGCGTCTATCCTGTTTGGGGTTCATTGAACTTCTTGAATGGATATATTCTCATCTTTCATCATACCAAGGAAATTCTCTTCCAATAAATCTTCAACAATTTTCTCTTTGGTCTTATTTGTCTCTTTCTGTTCTGGTTCCAATTAAATGTAAGTTTTCCTTTTTGATGGTATTGTTGTAGGTTCAGAAGAAATTGATGACTACTATAATGTCCAGAATTTAGAAGAGTCTTTATTCAGCTATAGCTGGGCTACAGAACTAAAGTGTTTAGAGAACTAAAGCATTCTCCTCAACTGCAGCAGTGACCCTGATTTCAGGCAGGCTTATAAAGCTTACAACTGCAAGTAGGCAAGCAAGTGTGTTACAGAAGTGATAAACAGCTTAGTTAGTGTTATAGGGGTGATAAATTGTCAGTCTACTATTGGGATGAAGGCACACAGTTCTGGGTGAGGGCCCTCAGTTCTGTTAATTACCACTAGCAGGGTGAGGACTCTTAATTCTGGGAATTACCACTAACAGGACTTTCAGTAGAGGAGGGGGTGAGTAGGTTGTTTGGGGTGTTATAAAAATGGAGTTTTAGCAAGACATTGTAAGTTATAGCAAGATATTACAAAATGGAGTCACAAAATAGAGTCATCTACTGTAGTATTCCACATGAACCTTAAGTTTTCTTCATTTCATTTTGATCTTTTTTCTGATTGATCCCTTTCCAAAGAAGTATTGAGGTATTTGTCTTCAATCTCACTAATTCTGTCTTCCATTGATTCAGTTCTATTCCTTTGCCCATTCAGTGTGTTATCTATTTCTGAAATTTCACTATTCATCTTCTGGATTTCTATCTGTAGATTTTGTATCATTTCTAATTTTTCATTGATTTTGTCATTTTGTTCTTGTATTGTCTTTCATACTTGTTCTAAGGTTTTCTCTGTGCTTTCCTCAATTTTGTGAGGGTTTTACTTGATCTGTCTCTCAATCTGTTGAAGGTACCTAGATATCATTCTTTTGAATTCCCTATCAGGGAGTTCCAATGCTTCTTCTTCAGGGATGTGTCCTGGGCCTGTATCCTGCTCCCTTGTTTCTCCTGCTTTATCTTACTTCTTTGTGTGGACTGCGGTGGTCTCTGATCTCCAAAACATTGTGACTTTCCATGTTTATATTTAATTGGTAATTGTATATTGGAGTGACTTGCCCAAGATTTTTGTTTTCTTTGGATGTTATCTAGGTAAAGTGGGTTCTGTGCTTCTCTGTTCACTAGTTGGCAGCACTTATACACTCACCACCTGTCTCCTTTCAGGTTGTCAGGCTTTCATATCTCCCTCCCATCCTTGCCAAACAGAGCCAAGGATTCAAGTCCCTGGTATCTGAATGAGAATGCTATCACTTTAAATAACCAACATTCAAAATGGTTGCACCCTTGGTCACTTTAAGCATCCAAAATGGCTGCCACTTGTAAACAATCAAATGGCTGTGCTCTCCAGAGAGCCTAAACTCCACAGCTCAGGTTATCTCCCTCCTTGCTGTTTCCCTTCCTAGTCATCAGCTACCAGCACAGTTGTCCCTGCAGCTCTTGGCAACCAGGGCTAATCTTTAGGTCAAGTCTCTGGTTGCAACAGCACTTTGAAATAATTCAGGCAGTTGGTGCCGTCACAGTCAGCAGCTCCGTTCATCTCCATACTCATTATTATTGTTCAGGTTTTTCCACTAGTTGGTGCCTAATCCACTTTTGTATACTTCCTTTCAAAGTTCAGGGCTCAAAGATTTTCTTTTGTATCTCTATCAGTTGCTTTCTCTTTTCTTTGTTGAAGAGGGTCTGTAGCATGTCTGCCTATTCCGCCATCTTACCAGAATTGGATCTCACCTCTTTAGGATATATTTCTAGTAATGGGATTGCTGGATCAAATCATGTTTCTATTTCCAATTTTTTAAGGAATCACCATTCTCTTTTCCACAGTGGTTGTACCATTTTACAGTACCACCAGCAGTGTGTGAGATTTCTAATCTCTCCATACCCTTTCCAGCTTTTGTTGTTTTCTGTCTTGTTGAAATTTGCTGTTGTTGCTAGGATGAGATGATAGCTCATTGTTGTTATGATGTACATGTCTTTAACTGCTAATGATCATGAGTTGAAGAGGGTTCTTCATGTGTTTTTTGGTTGCCTGAATATCTCCTTTGGTTAAGTGTCCATTCATGTCCTTTGACCATTTTTTAATTGGATTGTTGGTCTTTTTCATGTTGAGGTCTTGATATTTCCTATAAATTTTAAGGATAAGTCTCTTGTTAGATATGTCATAGCCAAACATTTTTTTCTGAATCTATAGGTTCTCTTTTCTTTACTCTTTTGGAGAACAGTCTTCTTGGACATAAAATATTAATTTTTAAAAGTCATAATTATCTATTATATATTCTGCTATTTGTACATTTTGGGTAATGCTTGATAGTCTATAGGCCCTAGGTTTGCCCCTATTTTATCTTTGATTAACTTTTAGTTTGGGGTTTACATTTAGGTCTGTGATCCATCTTGCATTGTTTTTTTCTTTTTGTATATGGTGTGAGGTATGAGTTGTGTTTCATTTTTCTGCAAATGGATATCAAATTTTGCAAGCACCATCTGTTAAAGAGGCAATCTCTCCTCCATTTAATGGGTTCTGGCCCTTTGTCAAAGATCAGCTGTTCATAGATGAATGGATCTATTTCTGAACAATTTCTCTTAGAAAGATCAGCACGAGGCTGGTCCCCATGAGGTGGAGGTCAAAGATGTCCCAAATGTCCAAACTACCATGCCACTCCATCATTTCAGACATTAACCCCTCCTCCTCCTCCCAGTAATTTCCCAGTCTTAGGGTTCTGTATTTCGCTGTAACACCTCACAGAACTCACAGACACCCAAGGGTTTGTCTCACGTAGTAGTGGGGAGGCTGACAGGCTGGCGAGTCCCGGGTCCATGAGTAGGTCTGGCGGATCCTCCCAACTCTTGGGGTTTTATGAACCTCGATCAGCAGATCAGATGACGGCTGCTGTCCCAAATCCAGGGGTGGGATGAGGATGATCCAAGACACAAAGCCGGAGCAAGAGGAGAGCAAATCTTCCCAGGAGATTTGTAGGTATACCCTCAGGGAAGCTAAGGGTGGTGATTTTAATTATACCCTCCAGCAAGGCAAGACTCAAGATACATTCCACCTGTGTTGCCCCAACAGAATTAACCTAAATCCCATCACAGAGTCGATTGCCAGTCATTATAGGGAATGACTACTACCAGCTGTCCAGCCAAGTTGCTACCTGACCTTAACTATCACACCACCCCAAATAGGCAT
>NW_006921807.1:2641403-2643644 GCF_000298275.1 Orycteropus afer afer | reverse complement strand
AGGGGTCACTATGAGTCGGGTCCTACTCGATGGCACACAACAACAACAACAACAGTATCTGATAATATTTAACTGAGATGATATTATTCCCTTGTTCTGAGTCTATCTTTAGGTATCAGCCCAATGTTGGATTTCCCCCACTGCATAACCCATTTATGCATTCCTTTACCTCTAGCTATTATTTCTCCTTCCTTCTATTCATCATTTATTTTTACCCAAACTTTCCCACCTTGGGAGGGGACATCAAATTCAGCAGTTGTGCCTATCCGTATTCCTGGTAGCAAGATCAGTGTAGCAAGTACTTCCCCCTCAGTCCATTCCCATTCATGCTGGGTATGGTTACACAGATACAAAACCAGTGGACTATCTCGACCACTGGGCAGGATGGTAGTATTCATTGTCAGCCCTAGTTTGGCCAGATGCAGAGAAGGTACAATCCATCTAATAAGGCCGTTGGGAATTCTGGCATACAGATTCAGGGATATAGACAGTTTCTTGCTTAGGGATCACCCCAGCCTCTGGCACCTGCAGCTGCATCCCAGGTCCAGGGACCACAGCTTCTGGCAGGAAGAAAGCAACGTTAGGTGATGTGGGGAAAAACTGTACAGTGATACCAGCATTCTCCCCCACCCTTTCTTCACTAGATCCCCCAGAAAAGCATAGGAATCTGTTGAGTGGTGATCCTCCCTTCACCCCGCTCATGTTGAGTGTGACCACACATTCATGAAGGCATGTGAGCCAGCCCTTTAGGCCTTTACCTCCCCCAGTTTTAGACAACAAATGTTCAATTACCCATTCCAGTTCTCTGTCAAACTATTATTTTGAGGATGGTATGCAACATACTATGTCCACTTAATATGATGTTTTTTGGCCCATTGCTGTACCCTATGGGATGTAAAGTGTGTTCCTTGGTCTGAGGAAATATAACTTGGTGGCCCAAATTGGTACAGTATCTTTTGTTCCAATCTTTAGTGGTGTTTTTGGCATTTGCATCTGTCACAGGATAAGCAAAGCCCAGTCCAGAGTATCTATTCCTATGAGGACCCATTTATAGCCACCTGGAGCCACTGATGTCATTGGTCCTATATAATCAACTTGCCAGCTGTGTGCAGGGCCTTCCCCCCGGGGAATCTGCCCCATAGCCATCTGTAACCTCTGTCTTTCCTGCTGACAGACAGAGCAGTCCTTATTAGCATTTTGTGCCCCAGAGGGTGCAAGAGGGATGTGCCTTGATTCAGCCCATCTCTGCATTGCTGCAGTATCCCCATGTCCACTCATCTCATGAATCCAATTGGCTACCTCAAGGGAGCGTACCAACATATCCACTTGCTGGTTCCAATCACCTTCTGATCCAGGAAGGGGATTCTTCTGATGGGCATCGACATGGCTTACTCTAATGCGCCCTCTGAACTCCCAGAGTGCTTTCCATAGGTCCATGCCCCACACAGGGGTCCCCTTAATAGTCCAATTGTCCATCACCCATTTGCCTGACCATATAGCCAGGCCATTGGCAACTGCCCATGAATCAGTGAAAATCCAAACATATGGGCTCTCACCATTGCCCAATTCTTCCATGACAGCTAAGAAGACAGCATGCAGTTCAGCCCATTGGGCTGACCTATCTTTACCTTCTTCAATAAGGGTCTTTCCATCTGTTGGTCTTAATGCAGCAGCTTTCCATGTCAGCTGTTGTCCATGTACCCTGAAGCTGCCATCTGTGAACCAAGCAGCCTTCTGTTGATCCATAGAAAGTTGTTCATATGAGACTGTCCATGTGGCAATGGGTTCTGGCAGCTCCTCGGGTGGTTCCAGCGTAGGACCTATAGGAAAGGAGGCTACCTGTTCATGGATATGATGGGTGCCTCCTTGCATCCCTCCAGTTGCTTGTTCTTGAATAAACCATTTCCATTTTATTATGGAACCATTTTGGGCACCACCTTCCTTATTAGAGTGTCTCTCTGACATCACCCAAGACATTACGGGTATTTCAGGTCTCAATAATTTTATGCCCTTCTGCCATTGAAGCAGTCTCAATCAATGCCCAATAGCAGGCAAGCAATTGCCTTTCAAATGGTGTGTATTGTGCTGCAGCATCTGGAAATTTTCTAGTCCAAAATCCCAGTGGTCGTCATAGGGCAGCATTCTGAGGTTTTTGCCATAAGCTCCAGTCTGCATAAGCACTTGTAGCAGACACCTCCAAGATCATGTCTGAATGTGGATCATAAGGACCTAAAGGCAAGG
>NW_006921807.1:2637871-2639113 GCF_000298275.1 Orycteropus afer afer | reverse complement strand
CCCACCCCCAGGCCATTTTACCCATACATTTGCATATGGCCTCAGGTCCCCTGCTAGGGGCTGGACTAGAAGACCCTGGCCCCCATGTCAGTCTCTGGCTTCATCAATTAGCTGAGTCTCTGCTTCAACTAGTCCCAGGTGGGAGTTCCTATTATTAAATTCCTCCTGAGTAGAGTGAATAGAACGAACTTGTCTAGGCCTCCTTAAGGTGGGGGGACCAGAAGGAGTTTCCATTGGTCCACCCAATCTCCTGTAGTGCTGCATCAGCACCCTTGTCTACTCCATCAGTGTCTGCTATATTCATCCCATGCCTTAACCACCATCGAAAAATCTCTGACCTGTTGAGATAAGTTATTTCCCTATTGCCCCTTTCCATTCTCCTATTAATCACTCTTATGCTTCTTGGATTTGTAAAACCCATGCGGGGAAGTTGTGCTAATAGACCTGACATGGCTTCTTGAATTGTTGCTTTGTTTTGCAACAGCAGAGTTACATGGGCTGCCCATGTAGAAGGGGCTCCCTTCTTGTGTGTAAGGGACATTCTCATTGGGTGAATATCCCGATCACCATAAAGCCATTCCAGCATGGCTTGCATAAGCAGCACATCAGCTGCTTCCTCTGGGGTGTTCAAGGGGGCATTTAGAGGGAAAGAGGGGCAGTTTCCCTTCTCAGGATATACAAACCTGACCGCAAATTTTATCCATTCCAACAGACTAGCTGCCCCCTCAGGGTTATCCTGCCCTGTAAATGGATCTTGGATTGACATTTGTGCCTGTTCCATAGCGAGCTGTGGGTCTTGCATGAATCCAGACATACTCTTCCACTCAGCAGTATTCAAAACTAAAGACACTGCCCCTAAATTAGTCACTCTCACAAGCCATTTTAGTAAAGGTTCCTTGGGAAGCTGACAATACCAATCTACAAATTGAAGCAGCTCTTTCAAACTATACCCTCTGCTTTCAATAGTTTCTTGGCTTTGACCGTTCCCTTCCTGGACTACCTTTTTGGTGATCAGTGGTCTTACCGGTACTGCCTGTTGTTCTGACACAATATTTCCTTTCTGGGTAGGCCCTGAAACTAGGGGTTGTAGCTCTAATTGGCCTGGATCTGAGCTCAACTTAGTGCTACAACCCTGCTCTACATTCTTTTTCCCTGCCATTGCAGCAATCAAGGAATCGTAAGTCTAGCCTTTTCCTCATCATTCTGTATTTCCATATATATACAACTAGCCAATTCCTCAGG
>NW_006921807.1:2630873-2637401 GCF_000298275.1 Orycteropus afer afer | reverse complement strand
TGGCGGATCCTCCCAACTCTTGGGGTTTTATGAACCTCGATCAGCAGATCAGATGACGGCTGCTGTCCCAAATCCAGGGGTGGGATGAGGATGATCCAAGACACAAAGCCGGAGCAAGAGGAGAGCAAATCTTCCCAGGAGATTTGTAGGTATACCCTCAGGGAAGCTAAGGGTGGTGATTTTAATTATACCCTCCAGCAAGGCAAGACTCAAGATACATTCCACCTGTGTTGCCCCAACAGAATTAACCTAAATCCCATCACAGAGTCGATTGCCAGTCATTATAGGGAATGACTACTACCAGCTGTCCAGCCAAGTTGCTACCTGACCTTAACTATCACACCACCCCAAATAGGCATGGATAATGAGATTTACAAAACATCACAGAATGGAGGACAAGGGCTAGAAGGGCCACATCAAGCAATTCACTGCATGGATTCTCAATTCTTTTCCACTGCTCTATATGTTTATCATTGTACCAATACCAGGCTGTTTTGACTAGTGTGGCTGTATATAGTTTTGTGGTCAGGGAGTGTGAGACCTACTTTGTATTTCTTCTTCAATAATGCTTTGCTTATCTGAGCTCTTTCATTTCCATATAAAGTTAGTGGTTGCTATTTCCATGTCCAAAAGAATATTGATGGAATTTGGATTGGGAATGTATTAAATATATGTATTGCTTTGCATAGTAATGTCATTTTCATAATATTCAGTCTTCCTTTCCATGGAGCATGGCATGTTCTTTTGTTTATGTAGGTCTCTTGTAGTTTTCTGGCATAAAATTTTAAATGGTGTTTTCCTTATTTACTTTTCAGAGATCTCTTTGTTGATGTAGAGGAATCCAATTGATTTTTGTATATTGTTTTTGTATCCTGCCACTTGCTGAGTCTTCCAATTAGTTCCAGTAGTTTTCTTGTGGTGTCCCTAGGTTTTTCTATGTGTAGGATCATGTCATGTGCAAATAAAGATACTTTTACTTCTTTTTTGCTAATTTGGATGCCTTTTATTTCTCTTTCTTGCCTTGTTGCCCTGACTAACATTTCCAATACAATGTTGAAAAGAAGTAGTAATAGAGAGCATCATTGTCCATATGCCTACAAAGAAGTCCAGTTACTACTACTACTTACTGAAGAAGATTAAAAACTATAGTATGCAGTATGGATTACACCTAAACATAAAGAAAACAAAAATCCCCACAACTGGACCAATAAGCAGCATCATGATAGATGGAGAAAAGACTGAAGTTGTTAAAGATTTTACGTTACTTTGTTCCATAACCAACATCAATGGAAACAGAAGTCAAGACATCAGATGATGTATTGCAGTAAGCAAATCTGCTGCAAAAGAACTCTTGAAAGTGCTAAAGAGCAAAGATATCCCCTTGAAGACTAAGATTCACTTAACCCAAGCAATGGTATTTTCACTTGCTTTGTATGCATGTGAGAGCTGGACAATGAGCAACAAAGACTGAAGAAAGGTTGATGCCTTTTAATTGTGGTGTTGGCAAAGCATACTGGAAGCACAATTGACTGCTAAAAGAATGAACAGATCTGTCCTGGAAGAAGTGCAACCAGAATGCTCTTTGGAAGCAAGAATGACCAAACTTCATCTCACCTACTTTGGCCTTGTTGTCAGAAAGGACCATTTCCTGGAGAAAGATATCATGCTTGGTAAAGTGGAGGGTCAACCATATAGGGGAAGGCCCTCAATGAGATGGACTGGTACAGTGGCTGCAACAATGGGCTCAAGTATGGCAGAGATCATGAGGCTGGTGCAGAGCAGGGCAGTGTTTCATTCTGTTGTAGGTAAGATCAGTACGTGACGGCACCTAACAACAGCAACAATCTCATTCTAGGTTAACTTTAAAATCATTTTGATAATTGCAAAATAAATCTTATTTTTAATTTAATGGGTTATTAATTTAAGAATTTGAAACCTTATTTTTTTGTAATTTCTGTTAATGAAAAAATTGTTTTGAGGCATATACAAGATTTATTTGCTCTTACTCTTCCCAAGATTTTGAGGACAATAATTCCCAATTTCAAGAGTTTTGATGGCACAGTAGGTAAGGCATTTGGCTGCTAACCAGATGTTGGCAATTCAAACTCACCATTTGTTCCATGGGAAGAAGATGAAGCAATCTACTTCTGTAGAGATTTACAGCCTTGGAAACCCAATGGGGTTCACCATGAGTTGCAATCAACTTGATGGCAGTGGGTTGTGTTTGGTTTTGGATCCCTGATTTATCCACTATCATTAATTAGCCAGAGTTAAAAAATGTTTGAACTTGCACATCACAGAAGTGTTGATAGAATAAGTTTTCTCAGTTGAATTAAAAAAGAAAAAAAAAAAAAAAAACTTTCATATTTCGTTCACTTAAAGTTATTAAAATATTTAAACAACTTAAGTACTTGTAATTGTTCTCTATTAATGTACTTACATTAGTTTATAATCATACTTAAATCATAATCCCTGTGCAGAAAGAATCATATACACTATTTAATATATGAACTTACTATAGCCTAAGTTCCTTCAGAATTTTTCTTGGAGGATAAGACTCAAAACTGATGTAATTGGGTCAGTAAGGGACTTATATGGATACTGGACTATCATAATGTTTAACTATTTTTTATTTCTATCTTTGTTTATTGTAGGTTGCTATATAATCTGTCTGAAATAACCAGAGGTACTCATATATGTAAGTTCCATATTCTATCCATATTGAATGTTTCAGAAGCTATCCCAGTACCTTGTTGTTAATAGGTCCTTCATAAAACTAGGTTGAATTCACTTGATAGAAAGAGCTACTCAGAAATATTGAAATAGAGGATATACTTTCTGCCTCATTTTAAAATAGTGAGAATCTGCAGCCAAAATAAATAAATAAATAAACAAAACAACAAACCTATTTTATAGTGCAAGTATACAAATCTGCTCAATAGAGGAGGGAAAAACAATGGAGGAATTACTGGGAAAGTTCCTTTTTTTAAAAAATGTCATCCAATTTTTGTTGTTGTTGTTATTTGCTGTCGAGTCGGACCCCACTCATAGTGACTCCTCCTTGGGTTTCTGAGGCAGTATCATTACTGAAGTGAATTGCCCCATCTTCCTTCCGAGGAGTGGCTGGTGGGTTTGAACTGCCAGCCTTCTGGTTAGCAGTCAAGTGCCTTAGGCACTACACTACCAGATGACATCAAAAGTGAACCCAAATATTCAAATAGAAAATGGAATATTGTAAAGTCTATCAAAAAGTGAGTAGGTAGAGTGAAATTGGTAATATATTTTAAATGAAATAAGTAATTTTACATTTTATCAATACTTCTTTGTAGGAGAAAATTCATTCATTCAAAGAAGCCGTCTTTACTGACAACCCTTTACAAACTTCAGATGTTAAAATACAAATACTTAAATGTCATAAAGTTTTGAATTTCTTCTGCCATATATCTTCTCATATTTTTAAAATATACCCCTATCTCTTAGCATTTTTATTAACAAGTGGATAGAACAGAGAATTCAATTTATTTAAGAAATTTTGTTTACAGGTTTTGTATAGGGTTCAGTAGGAATTAAACTTATGACTTGTCCCTTGTCTTCTCAAGTGTTCAACAGATTAAAAAAAAAAAAAAAATTAGTCACTAAGAAGAAATGCTTTATTCAGAATTTTAAGTGTACTGAATGAAGCAGCAGGGGCTTGGAAAGCCTGTGGCATTAAGAAACCCCATTTATTAGAGCAAAAAAATTTCCAAAAGGAAAACCATAGTCATTATAATTTGGCATTAAATGTACTTTCAACTACATAAAATGCTTTAAAATTTCTGTATTCTGATCCATCAGCTCATTGATGACCAAATAAGGGGTTTAATTGCTCTTAAAGGATTCAAAACTTTGAGAATATCTGTACCATTGTTACAGCAATTAAGTTTCCAATGGGCTTGTATTCCAAATACAGATGGTCTTTAATTAAAATAAAGCCAGCCTGGTTACAGCTGCAGACTCTTTAGTTCAGTGAAATCCCTGCTTTATATTTGCATCACTTCACACATACAAGGTACACACACACTCAGATATTATTTTCATTAGATAAAAGAGAACAATGGACATTTTAGTTCTTCTATTTAAAATAACATAAATAAAAGCATATTGCAATATGCTTAACTCTATTGTGGTTGTGTTTGCCATCAAGTCGGACCTGACTCATAGTGACCCCTCCTTGGGTTTCCAAGGCAGTATTACTACAGAAGTAGATTGTCCAACCTTCCTTCCAAGGAATGGCTGGTGAGTTTGAACCACCAGCCTTCTGGTTAGCAGTCAAATGCCTGGAGACCTATAATTTTACATATGTCTTAGAGGAAATTTTTAGAAAAGATATAAATTTGTAATATCTCAATATTTATGATGGATATAAAATTAAACCTTGTGCCTTTTGCTTAAATTAAGTCATGGAGAAAAATATTTTGAGAACCCTTAAATTTCTTAAACATTGCTCTTAGAAGGTGTACTATTATTCTACTTTAAAAAAAGAAAGAAAAAGAAAACAACAACTGAATGCAATCGTAAAACAACAGATTCATCAAAACTTAATTTACATAAATTGATAAGTGAATGACTAGCCCATATATTATTAAGAGTATTAAGAGTTTTGTTTTATTGCATTAAGAGTTTTGTTACTAGTTCACTTTAGAAATGCTTTTATATACTACCATGTAATTTACTTTATAGAAAAGATTTAAGTTACTTGTACAGAAAAGATTATAGGAAGAAAAGGAGAATATTACAGTCTGACAAAAAGTTGATTTGCTTTACACTGAACTTTTGAGAGACACTGAAATGTCTGTCTTCTATTCCATTTTAAAATTATTATTATTATTACTATTATTATTGTCATAGTTGTTAACATTCTAATTTGCCTAGACCAAAATGTTGGTCCATAGAGGACTACTAGAAGATAATTTTTTTTGTGTTTTAAGAACATGAATATTATAAGATTTGGAAAGTGATTTCCAGGAGTATTTCAAATATATTTTAAGCAATATTTCCTTATGTTAGAATCTGTTGAAAGCATTAGTAAAATAAGTTTAAAAAAAAAAAAAATTCAGTTCAACAACCAATGTAGTCCTCTTCTTACAAAAATATTAACAAACAAAATCTTTTTTTCCTTCTTTCTTCAGCTGGCAGTATGTCTTGAATAAAACTCTCCTTTTTGGTAGGATGGGAACTGGAAGCCACTTGCCTCTCATTTTCCATTTTCTTGCATGTTCCTCCCTATTTTTTCACCTAAATTCCTTTTTTGATTGATGAGCTGTATATATACATCCCATGTATGTTTAGTATCAAAACATAGGGAACATAGGGATAAATGGAAGATAAATTGTCCAAGTTCACTTGGCACCATTATTATATATTTACTTGTCCATGTTTCATTAGTTGTTATTTCTTAAGTGGCAGAGTTAAGAGATCCCCAAATTCATACCTTAGTTCTTCTGTGAATATATAAAATGGAGAAATTAGGAAAGATGAAGAGAATAAATTATATAATCCATATAAAGCATTTAGCATAATACTTGGCGTTATTAAATACTAATTGCTGAATAATAAACTCTCAGAAAATAGCTTAAAACAAAAACTTACATTGTTCATGATTTTGTGGATCAGGAATTTGGAAGGGTCTCATTTGGATCAGTTACTCCATTCCATGTGGAATCAGTTTGGGTATCTCAGATTACAGTATCCCCTAAATTGGCTTCTTCATTGACACATAGTTTTCCTCTTTGTCTTTCTTTCTTCCTCTTTCCATTAGGCATTTCATCCTCTGAACCTCTCTATAGAACTTTCGCTCACTGTCTGTTTGCCTCTCAGCTATCTTCCTTTTGCATAGTCCTTAACTACCAACATGGTAGCCTAAAAAGTATTGTAGCAAAGGGCACAGCCTATCACAGTGTTATTGGTCTCATTTATTCAATCTGAAGAAACTCAGGCCCGTCCAGAGTAGCAGGCCGGAAGAGCAGGAGAAAGGGGATAAAAGCCAGGAACCCGGACAGAGGAGCAGTCA
The DNA here is from genome assembly GCF_000298275.1 of Orycteropus afer afer. Lineage (NCBI taxonomy): Eukaryota > Metazoa > Chordata > Mammalia > Tubulidentata > Orycteropodidae > Orycteropus > Orycteropus afer. The sequence goes on along the minus strand of NW_006921807.1, from coordinate 2,631,352 downwards.
GCCCCAGGGACAACTCAGGGAGGCACAAAGCAGCAGGCCAGAAGAGCAGGAGAAAGGGGATTAAAAGCCAGGAAGCCAAAGAGAGGTACAGTCAGCCACAGGGACCCAGGTGGGGGTGATATGAGCGGTCTTCAACAGCAAGACAAACTTGTCTGTCGGTTTATCCTACTGTGGTGACATGTAGACGTGAGATTTGAGACTGAGCCTCTGGTGTTTAAAACCTAGCGAGATGCACCTGGTGCACAGGTAACAGCCCAGCTTATAGACTGAGACAGACTAGGAAGAAGGAAGAGGCCGTCCCCTTCTCAAAGAATTGGCCAGGGAAAACCTTATGAATAGCAAAGAAATACTGTTTGGTACGTTACCGCGCACCTTTAGGAATAGTCCGTTTAGGCTAAAACACTCTCAAAATAGGACTGGGAAAGAGTTGCAACATCTGAGTAAACCCAGCCTTACTCATATGGAAAAGAGAAAGCTTT
>NW_006921807.1:2614745-2628529 GCF_000298275.1 Orycteropus afer afer | reverse complement strand
GAAAGTACCATGGACTGCTAAAAGAACTAACAGATCTGTCCTGGAGGAAGTGCAGCCAGAATGCTCCTTGGAAGCAAGAATGGCCAGAGTTCGTCTCACCTATTTTGGTCATGTTGTAAGAAGGGACCATTCCCTGGAGAAGGATGTCATGCTTGGTAGGGTGAAGGGTCAACGAAAGAGGGAGAGGCCTTCAACGAGATGGATTGACACGATGGCTGCGATGATGGGCTCAAATATAGCAGGGATTGTGGGGCTGGCACGGGATTGGGCAGTGTTTCGTTCTGCTGTGCATGGGGTCACTATGAGTTGGAAATGACTCAACGGCACTTAACAACAACAACAACATTCAATGTGTGATGAACAAATGTAGACAACCCAAAAAGATAATGGTAAACTGTTGATATTAATCTTTGCCTGGCTTGCTATCATAGCCTGTACTTTAGAAACAGAATTCTTGACTTTGTGATCCAACTTTAATGTGAATACGTTACCATGCCTAGTACAATGTTGGGTCCAGGCAGCAACTGAAGTAATCTGGTCATCATAAACTTGATCAACAGGTTTATTCCAGGTATGCTTATCAGAGACTGGGTTCTTACATGAATGGCTGAGATGGTTCAATTACCAGCTGAAATTTGTTTTCATAGTTCATGTCCCAAAGAGGAGGGTCTATAATCTGCCAGTCTGACGGTTTTCCAAGTGGCAGACCAAAGAGATAGAAAATTGGCAAAAGAGTCACAATGAATATATAACAAGGATCATCAAGGGGAGAATACATTTTAAGTCTTCCAATTGAGTGGTGTGAACATATATGTCCATTTTCAGATGTGGATAATTGACATTGTGTCTTAACAGTCACACTATCCCAGTGGACACCACTGGGTTTCAATTTGGTTATTGAATTAGAGGGTTTTATGGGAGTCTGTGTGAATCCAAAGCCCGACAAAACCAGTGGCATTCCTGCAGGTGAAGTAGTAAGGAGTAAAGTTTCTTCTAGACAGATAGCTAACATGGTTTCTTATAGAGACAAGATGCTCCTTGGGGCTAGGCCATCTTTGTTCTTCAATACATTATTTCCATTTGAAAATGGTGACCAGTTAGCCCCTTCCCATCTAACTAGATAGAAGCCAATCTGAACTATCCATGAATGGAAATACCAAGCCAGAGAGTCCCAAGAATTTTATTGGTTTGGTGTTGAGGTCTGTTAAGTTCCAGTAGCAAAAAAATATCTGGTTTTCAAAAGTTGTGTACCTGGTAGTCATGTCAGGGAAGCAACACATCCCAAACCCCAGGAAAGCTTCTAGGTAAAGCCTGTTTTCCTTTGGTAGAGAATCCAGTTGGAAAAAATCATGTTTAGGATTTTGAAGAGGGAAAAGTGGTGAGGATTATGAGAGATTTATCTGTTCCAATAACATTTATTTACATTCACCTGTTTCCAATTTAGAATCTCCTCCAACACTTATAATATATATGGATCAGTCACTGTTGAGTCAGTTCTGATTCATGATGACCTCAGCTGTGTTAGAATAGAGCTGTGTTTCATAGGGTTGTCAGTAGCTTAGGAATAAGCACCTTAACATTTGAACAACATGAGAACTCCAGGGGGTTGAGAAGTATATATATATATGTAATACATAAATTTCCACTATTCATTCAGCTGTAGAAGAAATAACATCAGTATAATGATTTGGCCCAAGGAGTCAAACCTCATGGTTACTTTGTCGGCTTTTTCCTTCTGTGAACACTGCCCAAATTTCATTACCTGATTCCAGTCACTTTTCCTTCCACAAGAATATGAGTTAAACACTTTTATCAATAGAAACATACACATTTGATTCCCTCCTTTCCCTAAAGTTTTCCAATATCTTCAAATGGTTGTGCATGACGTACCATTTCCCTTGGGAATAGGAAGACCTAAGCCTCATTTCTAAATGTCTTTCTTTTTAAAGCAGCTGAATTTGGAGTAGAGGAGTGAAGGAGAATCGGAGGGCCTGGATGGAGAGAGCAGGTCCTTGCCATTGTTATAAAAAGGTTTCACTTCTGTTTTTAGTTGATCAATCAAATTAATTTCCTATGTTTCCAACCCACTCACTGGGTTCTATATTAGATGATCCAGCCCTCATGGAATTCAGTAACTCTTTCTTTCTGTAGCTCAGCCACCAAAGCCACTTTGCTTTCTGTTTGGACCTATAAGATTTTCACCCATTCTCTGATACAGATTTCGGTTTGCACAGCAGCTACGTTCTGTAAGACCATCTTATTTCAAGACATCTGGTACTTCATTGCTTGGTGCCACTATAATGTCTAGGAAAATTTTCCAGAGTGGTAGATCTGACTGCAAGAATTTTTTAGGCTTCTTTAAGTCAGTTTTTCATTCTTAACTGTATTACTTCCATCCCCACTGGAAACTTGATCTGGAAAATAAGGGACCAAATACAAGTTAATGTTTCATAAATGGTTTCTGTTATAGATTGACTTGTGTGTCCTAAAAATGTATGTTGTAAATTCTAACCCCTATACCTGTGGTTATAATCCCACTTGAGAACGGATTTTCTTTGTTACATTAATAAGACAGTATTAGTGTTGGGTATACCTTAAATCAATCTCTTTTGATTGAGATTAAAACAAGCAAGTGAGAAAAGAGAGGTAGGGGAAGATATATATTACATCATGTAAAGAAAACAGAGAACAAAATTTCCAGAGCCAACAAGGAGGAAAAGACTTCTCCTTTAGTCAGAATCCTGAATTTAGACTTCCAGCCACCTATATTGTGACAAAACAAATTTCTGTTTCTTAAATCCACCCAATTGCGGTATTTCTGTTATAGCAGCAATAGGTCACTAAGGTAGAATTTGATACCAAATTACTAAATATCAAAAATATGGAAGAAGTTTTGGAATTGGGTAATGTGTGGTGGCTGGAAGGTTTTGCCATGTATCTCACAGAAGTAGTTTGTCCAATCTTCCTGCTGAGGGGTGGCTGGTGGGTTTGAACCTCCAGCTCCTGGTTGGCAGTCAAATGCCTTAGGCACTACTATACCACCAGAGCTCCCAATAGTAAAAGCCTAGATTGCCTTGAGAGCCTGTTGATAGAATTTTGGATATCAAAGGCAATTCTGGTGAGGGCTCAGAAGGAACTGAGGAAAGCCATAGAAAAAGTTTCAGTCATCTTAGAGAATACATATGGCACCAAGAACAGAATGTTGCCAGATATCTGGACACTAAATGGGATTCTAGTGATACTTTAAAAGGAAATGATGAACATGTACTTGGATAGTGGAGGAACAGCAATACTTTTTATATAGTGGGAAATAATTTATTTTAATTATGCTAAAATGTTTGGCAGAAGGTAGAACTTGTAAGGAATGAAATTAGATATTTGGCTGAGGAGATTTCTAAGCAAGACTTTAAAGAGGTGATATGGGTTCTCCTTCGCACAGTAAAATGTGAGATGAAAGAGATATACTTAAAAATTAACTGTATAAAATGAAATGACACTTAAAGATTGGGAAAATTCTGTTGTACAAACTAAGGATGTACATCCTAGAACTTTCACCAAAAACATGGCTACATAATCTTTTGTTAAAGCGAGTGAGTCTGTGACTTATAGAGGTAACTACCTACCATAGCAGAAAATCCATCAGCTTAAACTAAAGGGGACATAGAAAGAACAAAAGGTAACAGTGTTGTCTGCTACTTGGACTTCTACAGGCAGGACAAGGGCTAAAGGAGCTATTTCCCTCCAAGAAAAGAAAAGGACCATCCTTGGAGCAGCTCAGAGATCAGCAGAACAGTTGGAAGGAGTCTGAGAAGTAAGACAGCCTTAGTTATAAAAGATAGGGACATGGTCTGCTAAATCTCAAAGGGCAGACTCATGGTCTTCTGGGTTTCAAAAGGTGAAGCCACAGCTTCCTGGGTTCCAAAGAGTCAGATCTTCAATATACCATTTTGATAGTATAAAGTTGCCTTTTTGGTATACCAAGAGAATGGGGACTTTGCCCAAATCTGAGAGGAGCAGGGCTGCTATGCCCGTGGGGCAGAAGAACAGAGTCTGCCACAGGCAAGGAGTGGGGTTGTCCTTCAGATTGACTAGAAGAATGAAGCTGCCCGAAGCTGAAGGAGCAGAGTGATCATCTGAATGGACCTATAATGTGGGGTTACAGTCCAGGCTGAGAAGTTTCCACTCAGAACCCAGAAGGCATGACTAATGCCCAGAAAGTGGAGAGTGGGGCCATGACCCAGATGGTCTCAGAGAACAAAGGATGATTTTCAAGCTTTGAAACACAATATAGTTCTGTTGGGTTTTGGATTTGCTTGTTACCCATTACCCCTTCTTCCTCTCCCATTTCTCCCATTTGTAATAGAAATGCTTACATTGTGCCTATTCTACTACAGCATTTTAGAAACATATAATTTGTGTTCTAGATTTCACAGCTTCACATAGATTAAGAAGTATTCTGCTCCAGGATGGGCTATGCCTAAAGTCTCACCTATTTTTCATTTGGATGATTCCAAAGAGGAGATTTTGGACTTGGAGTTGATTTAAGACTTTGGGATAACATGATGAGGTGAACATTTTACATATGGGAAGGAAATAAATTTTAGGAGGTCAGAGGGTGAAATGTTATGCGATTGAATTATGCTCCCCAAAAATAGGTTTAATGAATTGAATGCATGTAACTATGGTTATAATTCCCTTAGGGAAAGGGCTTTCACTATATTAATGAGACAGTATTACTATAATGTGTGTCTTTAGTCATTTTTTTTAAATATTAAAGAGATTAGATAAGTAAGCAAGTAGAGATGAAGATTATATGTCACACAACATGAAGATCACTAAGAAACCAAGCTATAAGGACATTGCCACAGTTGCCACAGAGAGAGAAAATCTTCTCCTAGTGCTGGTACTCTGAATTTGGACTTCTAGTTCTTGCCTGCTAACCAGACGGCTGGCAGTTCAAACCCACCAGCCACTCTTCAGAAGGAAGGTTGGGCAATCCTACTTCCGTAGTGATACTGCCTCGGAAACCAAAGGAGGGGTCGCTATGAGTCGGGGCCGACTCGACGGCACACAACAACAACAACAACAGTTTCCTAAAGTATGAGAAAATAAATGTATTTTTCTCAGAGCCACCCATTTATGGTGTTTCTATTATAGCTAATAACCCACCAAACTCAATGCTATCAGGATGATTCCAACTCAGAGTGACCTTATAAAGCAGAATAGAACTGCCTCACAAGGTTCCCAAGACTGCACATCTTTATGGAAGTAGACTGCATCATCTTTCTCTCATAAAGTGGCTTGTGGGTTTGAACCACTGATCTTTAGTTAAGCAGCCAAATGCTTTATCCACTATACCACCAGAGCTCCTCCTGTTATAGCAGCACTAGATAACTAAAGCACTTTCCAACAGGAGCCTATCTTTCCTACAGAAATTCAGAGAGATGAAAGTTCTCTTATAGTAGCCAGGAATAGCTCAAAAAAAAAAAAAAAAAAAAAAGAGAGAACTTATGAGATATTTTACTGTCATGTCCAAATAATAGATCTAAGGTTATAACAATGAAATGCAGAAATGACTGAATGACTGAGCTGTAACACAGCCCATCTATTGCTATTCTTTTTTAAACAGTATTAAGCATCTTGACTCATTTCTCAAGTGAACCAATCAATGTTCTAATGATTTTTCAAGCTTCTGTCTATGGAGGTTATGAATTTCCCTTCTTTTACTAGCAGGGTAGATGTACATTTAAAAGGGGTCAGAACATTCTGCCAATTCAGCATAAATCTCAGTACTAGTTATTACAGTAGAGCACACCTGAAGGTGATCTCCAGATTGGCAAGAAGTCATCCTGCCTGGAGAAGATCCAGCAACAACCATGGTAACTATTTTTGACCTACTCCTGGATTACAATAAATTTCCCATTTCTTCCTCATTTCCAGTCAATAGCCAAAAATAAGCATCTTTATCTTTTGACAAAAAGTGTTTAAAGGTCAAGGGCCAAGAAAAATTTCCCATTGATTATTAAGTATTTGTTTGAGATATTGTCCCATTACAATTAAAACTTTATCTATTATCTAAGGAGAATAATATTATCTTACATAACTACAATACAGCAAGGAAATTAAATATTAAATAATATTATAAGGTTTACAATACATATACTTTGGTCAACAACCATATACTTTGGTCAACATGGTCTGATTATCACAGACTACCCTCAAATCCTGGTAATTAACATGTGAAGCCTTCATCCTTTTGCATCCAGAAAGTCTTGTATGTAATATCCCATCTTCATTGTCAAAGTTGTCAAGAACTCTGCAGAATCTGAGATTTTACCCTATTTACATGTTAATGAATTAGCCTGAGACAGTTTCTATAGATGCTGATAGGAGATACAAACTTCCTGAGTTAGAGATGAGGGGCAGTTTATTTCTCACAAGAGTAGCAATAGTCAGAGAATCAGCAGTTTTGCACTGATCACCCAAAATACAATTCCACCTAAATGATACAAAAAGAACCAGGAAACACCACTGCATGGAGTGAGTGTGTTACAGGGCAAGGACCTTGACATTGTATAATAGGCAGTAAACATGACTATCATTAGCTCTGGAGATAAACACTATCTTTATCTTCCAAGGCTGTTTGTTATAGAAACATCTTTGAAAAGATTGCCTGAAACTAGGTGCTGTCTTGGAAGATACACATGCATGGGGAAAGACAAAGAAATGCTGAGTTAGTGGCTCAGTGCTGAAGGCATTTGACTGCTAACTGGGGACTGGGCAGTTCAAACCTGCAGCCACTCTGTGGAAGGACGATGAGGCAATCTACTTCCATAAACATTTATTGCCTTGGAAAACTCATATGATTAGGAATTGACTCTATGGCAGTTTGTAAAGAGGTATGGCAGCTAAATACAATGTGAAATACTGGATGGGAACCGGAACGAACAGCAAAAATGAGGAAATTTGCATATGGATTTTAAACCTTATAATATTATTTAATATTTAATTTCCTTGCTATACTGTAGTTATGTAAGATAATATTATACTCCTTAGGTAATAGACAAAGTTTTAATTGTAATGGGACAATATCTCAAATGAATACTTAATAATCAACGGGAAATTGTTGTTGTCCCTTGACCTTTAAAAACTTTTTGTCAAAAGATAAAGATGTTTATTTTTGGTTATGAATTTATATAGAAAAGAAAAAAGTAGTAAAACAAATATTTATTGTTCATATAGTATACTGACATTTAAAATATTAGAAATGCAGAAATAAAGTATTTTACTTATTTGTAAAATACTTATCAAGAAGAGTTAGAACAGTCCTTGTCTGTTTCTCATCTTATAATTCAAATAAAGAGTGCATATTGTTTCCTATGTCTTAGGAAATTGTCATAATCCTTCCTACGTTTGGATCAGTTACAAACATTTTAACCTCTGTTCATTCAAAATTGTGAAATATTTCCATATAGCTGCATTATTTTTTCTCCCTGCTGGATGTTTTGTTACCTAGTGCTGCTCTGACAAGAATATACCACAAATGTGATGGTCTTAACAAACAGGAGTTTATTCTCTTACAGTTTGGAGGCTCTAAGTCCAAGTTCAAAGTTCCAGGCTCTAGGGTCTGAGTGAAAGCCCCTCAGTCTTGGGCTTTAGCTCTGCCTCTTGCTTCTGGCCCACTGGAGCTAGAGGCTTTTCTTTACTCAGGCAGCTGCAGGCTGTTGAGACTGACAAGCCCAAGGTTGACAAGTGAAAAGCACAGTCCCAATGTTACCAAGCCACAAGGCAGGCCATTAATTCAAGTCTATTGAAAGTCCCACGGTAGACAGAGCATGGCAGGCTGCTGAAAAACAAAGTTACATGCAGGGACCAAATGTGCCATCAGCTAGAGACCATTCCCTGAGGCTTCTCCTTATATACAGGAAGCCAACCACATCCCTAAGGAAGCTCCTCTGCTGCTTACGGTAGATTCCACCATGGAGTTGATTACCAGTCTCATCATGGGGAATACTATATCCAGCTGCCCAGCCACTCAACCAGGCCCAGCCAAGTTGACACACAAACTTAACTACTACACCAGCATAATTTGCTCTAAGAATCTACATCTTTTTCAGCCCAACTTTTTTCTTCATTAATGTCTGTAACTTCAAGTTCCCTTGGTTCCATATCGAGAGATTTGAATAGTAGCATTATCCACATTCTCACAGGTAGCTATGTCCTAGTAACATCCAATTTCATGTTCTGTTCATTTGTTTTCTGCTTTCAGATGTGTTGGCCAATTCTTTCTTTCAACCATATAGTTTTGAAAGTGTCATGTGATTTTATCACTAGAAAACAATGAGACAGCATAACTTCAAGTTTTGCTGTTGATGTGTGAACTAAATATTATACACAGTGACAAGCCACCAAAAGAATTTGAAAACAGTGATGTGATTGGTCACTGATTATATGTATCTATGATTTATAGGGTGATCAGGAATGAAGACCTAACAGCAAGATTTCAACTTTACATTATTACTTACACTTACTATGCCACAATAATTGAAATTTGTATTGTGTTTTAGGGGAAATGGTGGTATTTAATAAAATCACAGTAACTGAAATTCATGCATACCTAAACCATGCAAAGCAAGAACTGTATATAAAGAGAGAGAAAAAAAGACAAAGATAGAAAACAAAGCAAATGGGGCAGACTGAAAACAATTTGTGAAGTTTTCTATAGGATATACAAGCAATCCTTGTGCTACTCATGCAATGTGTCTTAAAACATAACATTTTATCCAAACAAAATGTTCAAAAATGTAAATGGACTAAATTTTCAAAGTAAAGAATTGTTATGGATTTTTTTCTTAAAAAAATCTAATTAAATAGTAGTACAGAAAAAGTTCAAAGTAAACAGATGGAAAATAAGTCTAACTGGAAGAAAGAAGAAGCACAACTAAATTAACAACACACCAAGTAGGCTTTTAGGCCCCAAAACGTATGAAGATCAAGAGTTGTATTTCAAAACAAAAGTGTTCTATACAAGAGAAAATACCACAGTTTAAAATCTCCATGTATCTCGTAACATGGAAAAAGTATCTGCAAAGAAAAATAAAACAGGAAAAAACAGCCAAATATAATCTCACTCTGGAATATTTTAACACTTTCCTGAAATAAGTCAAAATTGACTTGACTGAACCTAACAAAAAAGAAATCTCTCAAATAATTTTGTGGAAAAAGCAAGCAAACAATTTAAAAATAGCAAATAATATGTTAAAGTATGGGTTCAACAGAATGTTGAAATTATGGAAAAATATCATTAATATCACCAATCTGATAAAACAAACTCACTGCCATTGAGTTAATTCTGATTCATAGTGACTTCCATTGTGTTTCCAAGGCTGTAAATCTTAATGGAAGCAGACTGGCTTATCTTTCTTCCATGGTACAGATGATGGGTTCATACTACTGACCTTTTGGTTAGCAGCCAAATACCTTAACCACTACACCATCAGCCCACCATCATTGTTATCTCACACAAGTAAAATTTTGCTGAAGATAATTCTAAAATGTTTGCAGAAGTACATTGACAGGGAATTGCCAGAAATTGAAACTGGATTCTCAAAAAATGGCATGGACTGACAGATATTATTGCTGCAGTCAGATAGTTCTCAGATGTAAACAGAATATCAGAAAGATATTTACCTGTGTTTTATTGACTACGCATAGGTATTTGACTGTATGGATCATAGCAAGTTATGGATAATCACAGAACGGGAATTTAGAACACTTACTTTTACTCATGCAGATCTTGTATATAGACCAAGAGACTCATTTGAACAGAACCAAGGGATAGTACATAGTTTAAAATCAAGAAATGTGTGTGTCAGGATTGAATCCTTTCACCATAATCATTAAATCTGTATGCTATACAAGTAATCTGAGAAGCTGGAGTATAAGAAAAATGTGTCATTAGGATTAGAAGAAGACTCATCAAAAATCTGTGATATGCAGATAACACAACCTAGCTTGCTGAAAGCAAAAAGGACTTGAAGCGCTTACTGATGAAGATCAAAGACAACAGACTTCAGTAAGGAATAATCCTCAACAAAAAGAAAACAAAAATTCTCACAACTGGACCAAAAAACAACATCATGATGAATGGAGAAGGAATTGAAGTTGTCAAGGATTTCATTTTACTTGGATCAACAATCCACACCCACGGAAGCAGCAACAAGGAAAACAAAGCATATACTGCAGTGGGTCAGGCTGCTGCAAAAGGCCTCTTTAAAATGTTAAAATGCAAAGATTTCACTTTCAGGACTAAGATGCCCCTGACCCAAGCTATGACATTTTTCAATTGACTCATCTACATGTGAAAGTTGGACAATCAATAAGGAAGTCTGAGGAAAAATCAATGCATTTGTATTTTGGTTTTGATGAGGAATATGTAATTTACCTTGGACTGCCAAAAGAATGAAGAAATCTGTCTTAGAAAATGTACAACCACATGCTACTTAGAAAAGGAATTGGTGAAACTTCATCTCTCATACTTTGAACATGTTATCAGGAGGGACCAATCCCTGGATAAGCACTTCATGCTTGGAAAATAGAGGGTCAGTGAAAAAGAGGAAGATCCTCAACAAGACGGGCTGACACAGGGTCCTCAACAATGAGCTCTAACAAAGCAAGATTGAGAGTATGCCATAGGACCAAGTGGTGTTTCATTCTACTGTACATGAGGTTGTGATGCGGCAGAACCAATGTGATGACCCCTAAAAATGATAATAAGAAACAACAGACTCAAAAAAAAAAAAAAAAGTCATGTAATCTCAGAAATACAACATGGAGAGAAGCCAGAAGCAAAAGAGTAAATAGGTGTGTGTCCACAGATACGATGAATTGTTGTTGTTATGTGCCATGGAGTCGGACCCGACTCATAGTGACCCCTCCTTGGGTTTCAGAGGCAGTATCACTATGGAAGTAGATCGCCCAACCTTCCTTCCGAGGAGTGGCTGCTGGGCTTGAACCACCAGCCTTCTGGTCAGCAATCAAGTGCCTTAGGCACTACGCTACCAGAGCTCCCTATACAATGGATAGAAATAAGCAAAACTTATTTATGCGACTAGAAGTTTGAAGACTAATTATCATTCAGGATGTCTGTTGATTGTTGGGAGCTCTGGTGATGTAGTACCTAAGGCATTTGACTGCTAACAAGAAGGCTGGAGGTTCAAACCCACCAGCTACTCCTCGGAAGGAAGATTGGGCAATCTACTTCCACAGTGATATCACCTCGGAAATCCAAGGAGGGGTCGCTATGAGTCTGATCTGACTCCACGGCAGTGAGTAGTTGTTTGCTGTACTGATTGAAGAGAACACAAAGGGGCTTGGGAGAGACTGATAAAGTTTAGTGTCTTGATCTGGATTTTGGCTCATGAGTGAGTTACCTTTGTGAAAATTAATCTACATTTAATATATGTGTGCATGATAAAAAGTAAAAAAGAATGAAAAATACCACAAACACACACAAACACAAATATGTATTTCTTCGCTCTGTCCAGTGAAGTGGTCTAGAAATAATGAATAATCCAATTGATATGAGCATTTTTGGTGTCTAGAATGTAGTTTATTAATGGCACAGCTCATTGAAAGAAATCAGAGCTTCATAGATAAATGACTGCATTTCAGCCTGGAAATCTTGTGAGATGAGAAAGCAAAAAACGACTGAGTACTACTAGCATCATAAATAGAGGATTCACAAACCAAATTAAATGCCCTCCTATGGGCCAAATAGGAGGTAATTTGAATATGAGAAAGAATTCTAAGAACAATGGACTGGAATATATCAAATATATGAAAACTATGAGTTAGTAATATTATGGAAAGTAACATTTGTCTCAGGAAATCAACTAATCCTGAACACTGATAAATTTAGGGGGAAAAATTCATTCTACATTTCTTACATGAAGTGTATAGCAAAATAATCAACGTGGGACAATTTCTCATTATAAAAATATTTCATAAATAAATGGAAGAAAAAATATAAAATTAAGAGTGTAATATTATACTGAGGACAGCCCCCCCAAAAAAAGAGAACCACTAGAATAGGGAATGTGGAACATCACACAGAGATATTATGTTATATTATTATGTGAAAAGTAATGATGTATTTTTTTTGCACACTGTCATTGCTTAACAGCTCATATAATTGGCCATGATCTTATGGTGCAACAACAAAAACATGGCTTACTGTTTTAAAAAAGACACCAAATATGTTATCATGGTATTTCTATTACATTCATGTTTTATGGATAATATTATATTAAACTTACATTTTCTTTAATTAAACAAGTAAAGAAACTTTTCTGTTGTGTTATGAAGGATGATTTTGTTCATAACTGAGCACTTTGAAAAACTAAATTATATTATTATAACTTTGATCTATTTTTAAAAATCACTTTCAAATATACAAAAGACTTATAGAGATCTCTGAATAATGATGGTAACATTGGAAATTAAATAAAGCTGATGACTTTTATTTGTCTTATTGCTAACATATTTTATGGCTCAACAGCATTGCAGCGTTTTCCTAATTTTTGCTATAAAAGGGAAGTAAGACAACAGTTTATTGTGGCAATACTTCATACTGGCCTACTTCTGTAAATTGTCTTTAAGCTCTAGGGTAAAGAGTAGAACATTCATGTTTTTAAATTGGATACAAAAGCAGTTTCTATCCCATAGCTATTGCAGCATAAATTGCCAAATAAAGACTATTAGATACGTCCAAAGGTATTGGTATTTAGCAAATTATAAATACTGTTTTGGTGTGCTCTACCTGGGTTATGCTTATTTAGATATCTGTTGAGTATTTTAAAGATACAATAAAATAGAATATTTTCAGTTTCCAAAATTTGGGTCTCAATACTGTTCCTGCAACATACCAAGTTTTGTATTGTTTTGGAATAGAATATATGGTCACTCAGTGTCTGGCAAAAAATAAAATAAAATAAAACTTGAATATGGAAGAAGGAGAAAATAGTTAATACTTAATTAGTCAACTACTCTTATTTTCAGTGTATGTGGGAACATAAGCAGGCACTTACCAGATTAAAATTATGCTACTAACCTTCATAATTAAGTACCTTAATGATGCTTTTATGTGATATATCTAAAGGCAGCTGAAAGATTGTTCCTGACACATGTTCTTTCTACTACTTCCACATGTAGTATATTATTTTCTAATAAGTATATTACTACTAGTTTTAAATAAATGTTTAGTGAAAATAAGGTAAACTACATGTAGGGTCCCTCTATATATTTAATAATAACACAAAGCACTACCACCCAGTCAATTCTGACTCAGCGAACCCCACTGGGTTTCTAAGGCTAAAAATCATTATGGAAGTAGGTTGCCTCATCTTCCTCCCATGGAGCAGCTGGTGGGCTTCAACTGCCAATCTTCTGGTTAGTAGCCAAATGCCTTATTCATTACACTGCCAAAGCTCCCTTCTCTATGTTAATCAAAAAACAAACCCACTGCCATCGAGTCAGATCCAACTCATAGTGACCCCTCCTTGGGTTTCTGAGGCAGTATCACTATGGAAGTAGATTGCCCAGCCTTCCTTCTGAGGAGTGACTGGTGGGTTTAAACTGCCAGCCTTCTGGTTAGCAGTTAAATGCCTTAGGTAGAAGGTATTAATTATGAAGCTAGCTCTGGTAGCATAGTGGCTAAGACACTTGCCTGCTAACCAGACAGCTGGCGGTTCAAACCCACCAGCCACTCCTCGGAAGGAAGGTTG